>NC_071505.1:329269742-329572772 GCF_027887155.1 Malaclemys terrapin pileata
GACCCCCGTTCCCACAGTATGGGAGCACTTGTGTACAAACCTCGCACTAGCTGGGAAGGGTTAATAGGAACCTGGGTGCTCAATTAGCCCTGCCCTACCTCACCTGCAAGCCTGGAGGGAGGCATTAAAAGGTGGGAGTCCAGTTCAGCAGGAAAAGGAGAGGATTTTTTGTGCTAACCCCTTGAGAAAAAGACCTGGCTGAGGCCAGGACTACCTGAAGGAAGGCCTGGCTCGGGGCTGGAAGATGACCAGACATTGCTAGATACCAGAGCCGCCTTATTGGCAGGTAGGCATGGCATTGGCAAGGGTCTCTTACATGTACTTTGTGCCTGGGTCTATGGGTTTTTCCTTTGGGGATATGCAGGAAGGAGTTCGTGGAAAGAAACAGAGGCAGGATGTGGTAGGAAGTGGCCCAGGGATTACAGGCTATGTTGGCCAGACCCCAGAGTAGAGGGAGGGCCTGGGTTCCCCAACTGGCCCACTGACAAAGATAGCATGGAGGACCTGGAGATAAGGGCTAGAAAACACTTCTGTTCTCAGACTGAAGATCCGGTGTGCAGTTGCGGAGCTATGGACGTGCGAGTCTTGGTTTACATCAAAGGGGAGGGACCATATGTGACCTGACCAGAGCCTTGAGTCATGAGAAGAGGCAGACCACTGCGGGGCTGGAGTGGCTGTTGGCAAGGGCACCAGATGGAGAGAGCCTGCTATTCAACACACAGCCACGAGGGGGCAGTGAATCAACTCATTGACAGCACTTTACAAACATTATCTTCACAATATCCCCATGAAGCAGGGATATATTATTAACCCCATTTTATAGATGGGGAGATGAAGCACAAAGAGACTAAGTGACTTGCCCATGATCACATAAGAAGTCTAGTAGAGCAAGGAATTGATCCCAGCTATCTGAGTCCCTGCCTGTTCCTTAGCTATTTCTTGTGTTCATACAGCGATTGACACCCAGCTCTTTCTTCACTGAATGCCTGGTGCCCCTTGATGGGAACTGTTTTTCCCAGCATGCTTTTCTAGAGCTGCCCCTTTAAAGCTGGCAGAGCATCCCAGCTGAAGTGCTAAAGAAGTTTTCTTTGTGACTTGCAGCTGTTGGCTGTATCTCTCTTCCCCCAACACCAGTTAGTATTTGTTGCGCTGTCTGTCTCTGGGGAAATGGCTAAGCCATGTATTGTATTTTATTTTGTAGATGCACTCAGAAATCAGAATGCCCATTTCACAAGTCGAATCAATCACTCAATCTCCATGCAAGCACAAGGCAGCGTTCAGTAATTAAGTCCTGGGATAGTAAATACTTCTCTGCTTCTTGGTTCAAATTTTTCAGCTCGACTTGGCTTGCATGTGTAAACAGAGGAAATCAAACGTTTAACAAATTCTGCACTGGCCTTGATTTGTATCATGCTCAAGACTATTCACCTAAGAAGCTGTCTGCTCTTTAGAGCCATTGTTAAATGTCAGATGGTTTTCAGGGAGATTTAAATGCACTCATGCATTGTATCATGTGATGCAACTGATTTTTTTTTTTCAACATCTGTGAAGTTATTATTGACAGACAAAGATTGCTTTATGAACTGGGGCATCCTTTGAAATTGCATCTGCCATACTGCATTAATGGGCCATGTTTCAGGAGAGTGGGTGCGTGGTGAACCACAAAAGCTCCTTAGCATTCATGGAGACTTTTCTTTTCTCCCTTTCCAAAACAGTTCTTTAAGACTGGAGCAAGTGCTACAGAAGCTGTTTGGCTTCCAAGGTGCAGCGGGGGCTAACTCTGCAGTAAGTCCGGTGCAAAGGAAGGACATTACGCTGCTATTCGCTAAACGGCATCCAAGGAAATAGAGAGAAACAAACAAAGAAGAAAAAGGACTGTTTAGATGGAGACTCTTCACTGGAGAAATATTGGAAGGAATGTTGCTTGGTTGACATTCTTTGCTTTTATCCAAAGGCTGTATTTTTAGAGACGGACACTAGATCAGATTCTCAGTTGATGTTTCTTGACTTAGGTCTATTGAAGTCAATGGAGCTAAACTGCTTTATACCAGCTAAGAATCTGACCCAGTGTCTAATGTTATTTGTATTATTGTTGCACCTAAAGTCCCCAGATGAGAGCGGGGGCCCTTGTGCTAGGCAATGTTCAGACACCTAGTGAAGTCCAGCCTTAGCTGGAGCATAACTGTCAACGTGCTAATCGCCTTTGCCTTGGAGACAAAGAATCAAAACACGTTCTTTGCCATTTATAGCAACCAGCTCTTTGCCATGGTCTGATGGAGAGGGTGGGACTTTCAAAACTGTCCCCTTTTAAAATTTTGTATTAGTGGAATAAAAATCACATAAATTGTGATGACATCTATCTGATCACTTGGCTGCTCAATGCAAGTGGGTGGAACTCTTCTATAGAAATAATGTAGGGTTTTGCTGCCACAGGGAGGAGGGATAGCTCAGTGGTTTGAGCATTGGCCTAATAAACCTAGGGTTGTGAGCTCAATCCTTGAGGGGGCCACCTACAGATTTAGGGCAAAATCAGTACTTGGTCCTACTAGTGAAAGCAGCAGGCTGGACTCCATGACCTGTCAGGGTCCCTTCCAGCTCTCTATGAGATACGTATATCTCCACCCAATTAACCTTTATTTTGAGTGTCACTGGCTACATCTACATTTACAGTGGCACTTAGAATAGAGACACTGCATGCCCAGGTAGCACAAGTAGATTGTTAGACATGGTTTAGGTGAATAGAGTAGATTGACCTACAGATAGGAGCCAACTTTTACTTTTCCCTGGGGGTGCTGGTTATAGGATCCCATGTCTGGAACCCTATGTAGTGGGAGGGCCTAGGGTTCCCTATCAGCCATTGGTATGGTGGTGTGAGACCAGAGAAGGGGACGAGGGCATTTAAGAGCCCTGAGAAAAGGGAGTGAGGACCACATGGCCCAGAGTTGGGGCCGAAGACCTGATACAAGGGCTTGGACATTGGTTTGTTGGATTTCTTGTTACCCTGCAAGGGTGGACTGAAATTGTGACCTGGCCAGAGGGCCAACTTGCAGGAAGCAGCAGACCACTGGAGGACCAGAGTTGCCATTGGCAGGGGCACCAGATGGGGAGAGAATTGCTACGCCACACCCAGTCACAAAAAGGTGCTCCAGGGTGAGTTATCCCTTTTACAGATAGACACTTCTTCAATTTTTACTCCATGCCATCTACACCTACTGAAGCTGATGGTAGTCACTGTTTCTGTTGTCTAACTTATCTAGCTCTGTGTACACTGGTGGCTGGTACACCACAGAATAGAATTCAACATCTTGGGATTAGTATATTAAGCCTGATATAGCTAGGCCTTAAATACCTGAGTACCCTTTTCCCTAGACCCCTTCCCAGTAACTGTGATTGTTCACAGCAGATTTACTCTAGGTCTGTAGGTGTAGTTATGACTGGACTGGACTGGGGCAGTTGAGTCCTGGCGCCAGATGCAGAATTTTCTCTGGGACTAGGTCCAACTGGCTGCCTTTCCAGCATAACATAAGTCTCAAGCTCATCCCTGATTGCTTTTGTGCTCCCCCTCCTGGACTGCTGGGGATTTGTAACTCCTGTCACATTTTTACTGCGACTGACGCCTTTTCTCTGGTAAGCGACTTTCATAGGTGCTATTGTATTTGTCCCTGTGCCGGGTGCTTTGCTTGAGATTGCTGTGTACTTGGGTTCATCGATACAGTATGTAGATTTTAATGGTTTGTATCAGTCTTATTCTATGGCCCTCAGGCTGGGTCTACACTACCCGCCTGAATCGGCGGGTAGAAATCAACCTCTCGGGGATCGATTTATCGCGTCCCGTTGGGACGCGACAATCGATCCCCGAATCGACGCTCTTACTCCACCAGCGGAGGTGGGAGTAAGCGCCGTCGACGGGAAGCCGCAGAGGTCGATTTTGCCGCCGTCCCTACAGCGGGGTAAGTCGGCTGCGATACATCGAATTCAGCTACGTTATTCGCGTAGCTGAATTTGCGTATCTTAAATCGACCCCCCCGTAGTGTAGATGTAGCCTCAGATGCCTATAGGATACAGATCTATAAAAGTATTAGATAAAAATAAATCCGCAGTAAATCACGAGTAACATTTTCAAAGGTGCCTAAGTGACTTAGGATCCTAAGCTTTATTGAAAGTCAGTGGGATGTAGGTTCCTAAGTGCCTAAGTCCCTTTTGAAAGTTGGACTTGGGCTTCTCCGTCACTTAAGGTTTCTTAGGGTATGTCCACAATACAGTAGATGAGAAGTATAATTCCCAGCTTGGGTAAATGTACATGCTCTTGCTAAGAATAGCAGTGTGGCCATGGTGGCATGGGTGGTGGTTTGGGCTAGCTGCCGCCCAAGTGCAACCCCATGTGAGGTCCTAGGCACGAATGGAATTATAGCTCTCAGCTGCTTTGCAGACATACCCTCCGGTGCTTTTAAAAATGTCCCCCACATCTAGTGGTCTGAAGAGCCTCTTTCCCCTGACAGAACAGTGTGTCTGTAACCAGCTGTTGAATTACTCTTTTATTGAGGATGGCAACTACTATTTCAAAGAGCAGCTCTTTCTTTCGTGTGTTGTATTTTCACTGTTAAATGTGATAACACATAATAGCTATATGATGTAAGTAATCCAACATTTTTCTGCAGGAATACTTCTCCATGTCACTGCTGCATGCATTTCCCTGGGTCAATGGTGATGTATCATTTCATCTGTGGCCACATGTTATCTCACATCTTACTATCCCCATCTGGTGTTTCACATCTGTACTATCACTTTCACCTCCAAAGCCTTGTTTGTGCTCTGTCAATTAGGGTGGGTGGAACCCAGAGCTCAAGGAATAATGCACGCTAATAAAGCCATAGATCGTGGCTGATCTACACTAAACTTCCTTTTATTTGTTCAGTCAAAATTTCAGTATAACATCCACTAGGGAAATCCACAAACAGTGCTACAGACAAAGAACAGCGACACCTCGGAGTCCTCAGGAGGCTCTTCAGAGATTACAAAATGTGATTTCAGCCAGGATATTTTTTCCTCTAAGACATTTATTCAATATAAGTGTAAGCAAATGGAAACAGCTCGCAAGCAAATAGCATAGAATCACACTTATATAGTGCTTTTCATGAGCAAATCTCAAAACACTTTACCAAGGGACATAAGTATCATTATCCCCATTTTACAGATAGGGAAACTGAGGGACAGAGTGGTGAAATGACTTGACAAGGTCACTCAACCGGCAGCAGCAGAGCTAGGAATAGAACTCAAGTCCCCTGAGTAATAGTCCAGGGCGCTATCCACTAGGCAGCCTTGCTTCCCTTTTACATCTACTTCCTGTATTTGCACATCACCCTTGTAAGCAACAAACCCATACACTGAAATTTGCCTCTTACATTCAGAAGTCATCTTTTTTTATTGCTGTTGCATGTGTGCTACTGCCCTCTCCTGAATGTAATGAGAACTGCTGAATTGTGTGCCATATACACTACACTACTGACACACAATTGAGATTCTCCATTAGCTAAAGTGGCCGGGGCTCTACGTTTCTGAAGCAGGAGGGATGAGAGTTCTGGACCAGGAGACAGATTGTAAACAGAAGGCGAGAAAGCAATAAAAAAGCTATTGGAATAAATGGGAAAGTTAAAGTAAAATAATAGCAGGGAGTAGAATAGGTAAAATGACAATGATGGCTGCTTTTTGCTGCTTTGGGATGTGTAAAGAAATCCTGACAACTTTTTTTTTACCTTTAGAATCTCAGGCTCTTGTGCTCGAAAGACAAAGACTCCTAGGATCTGAGCTAAAGGAGGCTCTCCATAGTGTGCAGCAATATTAAGACTTATATAGTCAACATGATCCTGCTTGCTTTGAGTAGGTCTGAGGGAGCTTCCAGTGAGGAGTGGTGTATCTACATGCACTGGCCTCCACTGGCCCCAGCTATTATAAACCCTGAATGAGGATGCACCAGGCTACAGAATGCCTTAGCCAGTATTCCCTCTGATCAACGTTTCTGCATGTCAGACAGCAGGCTGGATGAGGGCAAAGGTGATGTTCTGAGCCCCCTTCACCATTAATACACTTTCTTCCTCCCTTCCTCCACTCTCACCCCTTTTCTCCTCCTTCATTCCTTCCCTTTCCCCTGAACACAATCGATTCACACAATCACTGCTCTCAGGGCAAGATTCATCCTGGACAGAGGCCCAGCACAAAGGTGTATCAACCACTGAAATTCCCCATGCAGTCCTCAAAATAGGGGGCTAAATGAGACGTAAGTGGTGCATATGCCTTGTGCTGGCCCTCTGCACAGAGGTGAATTTACCCTCAGTCCCTCTCCTGCCCACCCTCCTCTCTTTCCCTATTTCCTTTCACTCTTTCTCCCTTCCCAATTCCCTCTTCCCATTCTCCCTCATCATTGCTATTTCCTGCTGTGACAACACCAGAGTTTTCTTCTGCTAAATTTCCTTCTGCATGATCCCCTGTCCCTAAATCTGGTTCCCTGCCTTCCATGAGAGCCCTGCTCAGTCCTGCTTCCCTGCATGGGTGGGGCACCACCTTTGTGACAACAGGAAGGGGAGGACTTGCTCTCTACCAATTCAGGCTGGCATTGGAATATGGCAGCAGCAGCCATCGTAGGGAGAGTGAAGTCAGCATCAGAGAGTCTATTAGATGGGTGCAGGGTATCTCTTTCCTTGGTATGAAAAACAACCCGAGCCCTGGTGACTTACACAAGGAGAAATAAACAGATTGTGGGAAGCACATCGACTCTGCAGAAGCCAGGTGCTGCTTACCCTGTGTGTTGGTTACCGCTTCAGAAACACGCTCTAGCAAAAAAAACAAAAACAAAAAGTTCCTAAGGTCCAGATCTTCAAAGGTAATTAGGTACTTAACTCCGCCATTTAGGGATTAGTGACATTTTCAGCACACCACGCAGCTTCCACCTTGCCCAGTAGGTACCTACCTTCTCTAGACACCTACCTTTCTAAGCACCCAAGCCCTGGTGCTACCCCATAACTACTGAACAGATCCTAGCTCAAACCAAAGCCCTGAGACCCTGAAGTGGGAATCTCAAACTATAAAGGGGACACCTGGCTTGCCAGTGGGACCTGACCCATTAGACATGCTCCGATCACACCTAAGACCTGATCTTTGTCAGCCCCCACTGCAAGAGAGACAGATGCAAGCCACCAACAGGTGGAGGAGCAGCACAGCACCTGGGAAAAAGACAGATGGGGACAAACAAAACCTAGGGCGAGTATGAGACAGGTCGTGAGTGTGAGCGAGAAACAGAGGGAGAAACGATTTCAGCTTCTAGGACATGAGCTACCTACACGGCTGACCTGGCTTAGGCACCTAACTCCAGCAGTGGATTCATGGCTGCGGATCCTGAGCAGAGGGAGATACCTATCTCTGGCCTGTCAGTCAGGTGCACCAGGTCAGCCCCAGAGGTCTGGTCTAAGTTAGGTCAACCCAAAAAATCCACACTCCAAGCACCATAGCTATGCCAACCTTGCCCCCGCGGTAGATGCGTCTTGGTCAGTGGAAGAATGCTTCATCGACCTAGCTTTTGTCGCTGGGGAGGTGCAGTTCCTGCAGCCATGGCAAAATCCCCTCCATCCCTGTTGGAAGCACCTACACTACGGTGCTAGAGTGGCATAGCTACAGCATCATAGCTGTGCCGCTGTAGCGCCCGTAGTGTAAACATGGCCTTAGGCACCTCTTAGGCACCCTCTCTTCCTCCCAGCTCACTCCTGGCTGGCTGGCTGGCTTCTGAGTATCCCTTTCTTAGGCACCTAACTCCCCATGCACTGTATGAGGAGCCTGGACACCTAGCTCGGGGCTGGAAATTCTGGTAGGCAGCAACATGTGTTAGGTATGGCAACACCTAAGTACCTTTGAGGATCTGGGCATAAGTGACTTGAGCCTCTTAAGTCCCATTTTCAGAAGTGATGCAGGCACTTTGGAACCTAAGTATCATTGAAAGTCAATGGGACTTAGGCGCCTACATTCTAAACACTTTTCAAAATGGGACGTAGCCTCCTCAGTCACTTAGGTGCTTTTGAATATTTTCCCCCTCATCAGTTTTGACATGATTTTGCAACCTGATACTTATCTGAGTAATCTCATTGAACTCAGAGGGACTCCTTGTCTAGTATGTACAAATCAATGTGAATAAGGTTTCTAGAACCAGACCCAATGGATGAAACCCTCCTCCTATTCAAGTAAATGGCAAACCTCCCATTTACCTCACTAGGGTCAGGATTTCAGCCTATGTCTTTAACTGAACTATTTTCTTCATATTGACACGCTTGAGCTATTCAGAGTTGCTGTGGGCTTACTCAAGGCCTGTTTCTGTATGGCCCTGAGCACCTTCCACTAAGTGCCAAATGTACCCAAATCCCCCGAAGTTCAGCACCCTGCAGATTTGAGCCCTTTGTGAGGAGCCCTGTCACGTTTGTTTGCTGTGGTTGCATCCCCCGAGGTGGAACAACAATGCAGAAAGGAGAGACTGACACACCACAGCTTCCTTTGGGGGATTTCTGCAAAGATTCTTGAGGATGGTGCGAGGAATACAGCGTGTGTGACAAGAGTAGCAAGGCACTTGCAAGTGGAACTAGTCATCAGTAAACATCAGTAAACCACCGAAAGGAACAGGATTTAAGAAGCTGCTGTCTACATCAAAAGGCTGCCTCGTGCAGAAGGAATCCCCAATTTAGCCACATCAAAAGCCTTTATCAACAAGAGTCTCAAATGCATTGTGATCATCAATGGTGCCTCCAGAACTCGACTTACCTGTTACCTGCAATGGCCACAATTTCAAAAGTGACTTTAGGGGACTCAACTTGAGACACCTTAGAGGGGCCTGATTCTTAGAGAGCCAGGGACCAACACTTAACATTCAGTCTCCTTGAGATTGTCCAAAATCACCAGTCACTTTTGGAAAATCTTGACCAATGTGTCCAAACTTAGGAAGCAGCTCTGGAACTAACTGATTTCTCAGTGTCAGTGGAAGTGAAAGGAACTATGTTCCTTGCTTTACTTTCTACATCCCCAAATGTACTTCACAAAAACAAACTCATCTCTGCTAACTAAATATGCACGGTATGGCAAGTTAATAAATTAGCTTAGATTCTTTATTGAATAGCTAACAAAAAATATATTCTTTACATAAATAATACACCGGTTCATTTTCTGGATAGCATGGAATGAATTTGGTTCAAACTGTAGTCATCCATGAGGTAAATAGTGTCCAGTTTTAGGAATAAAACATTTAAGGGCAAATTCTGCTTTCAGATACCCCATTCTGTGCATTTTCCATTGGAACAAAATGAAAGCTGCACATAGGGAAGAATTTTTCTGTTTTTCACAAGACTTTGTAACGCTTTCTAAAAGAGTGAAGGCCTCTGAACTCACTCTTGTGTTTTATTCGTGGCACTTTAGAGACTAACATATTTATTTGGGCATAATCTTTCGTGGGCTAAAACCCATTTCATCAGATGCATGAAGTGGAAAAATACAGTAGGCAGAATATACATACACAGTACATGAAAAGATGGGAGTTGTCTTACCAAGTGGGGGTGAGGGAGGTGTCAGTGCTAACGAGACAATTCAATTAAACTGGAAGTGAGCTATTATCAACAGGAGGGAAAATCATTTTTGTAGTGGTAATCAGGGTGACCCATTTCAAACAGTTGACAAGAAGGGGTGAGTAACAGTAGGGGGAAATTAGCATGGGGAAATTAGTTTTTCATGTGGAATCTTTGATTTTTGCATCTTTAACAATTTTCTTGAATAAACCTTGTATTATTTTGTGTCACGGAGGGAAGACTTTTGCCCATTGAACACTTTTGCCCACTGAACAGTGTTTTTGTCCCAAATAGCTTGCTCACATCTCTTCTTATACTGACCATACTTCATTTAAGCTAATGAATGGAGCTAATATTTTTCACGCTGCTCATTAGAATTTATACACAGAGGAGGAAAAGCTAGTAGAAGGAGAGTTACATGGCTGTTGCTTACATAGGAGGAATAATGGAAAACCAAACCGGAAGCTATCCTGGTGGCTATCTATTTCATATTATATGTTGTACAGTAATTCATAGATGCTAGGAGAATCAGAAATGCAGCTGCTCAAGGGTTTAAACAGAACACAGAAGGCTAGTGAGTCCGTTCCCCCTAATAAAATATGCTTCAATCCCTGAGAATACAAATCACTCGCCATAAACACAAGAGACACAGTCTTGGGAGCCGCCGTATAGTCATGAAAAGAGCAGGGTGAACGGCACTCAGATTGGATACCCTGGAAGTGGGATTTTCCTGAATATTGATTTTGAAGGACTTCTGTTTATCACAAGCGGAGCAACAGCAGCTGGCCGTGGCAGGAACAACTCAACAAGTCTATCAGATAAATATACCAAGTGAAAAACATAAATACCAGTAAGAAAACCAATAGTTAGTGACATGATGAACCATCTATACAAAAACACTAGCTTCAGGGTAACTTCAATCCTTAACCTTCCTGGCTCAATTTCCCCATTTTCCAGAGGAGGGATAATACTTATTTACCCACCTTACAAGCCAGTGAGAGGATTAGTTGGTTAATGTTTATAAAGCACTTTGAAGATGAAAAGTGTTATGTAAATGCTAAGTATTATTACCAGAAGTAGGAAGGACTTAACTTTATGTAAATTACATCTTGTCGTTGTGCTTTTGAAGTCCTAGACACTTCATGTAAGGATGTAATAATAGCTGAGTCGTAACAAGGTTTTTTATGTTGTACCAAAGCCAGGGCTGAATGCTCATCGATTTTAAGAAGAGGGACCATTACACCATCTAGTCTGACCTTCCATGTGACACAAACCATAGAATTTCACCACTGTATTGAGCCCAATAACTTTTTCTGACAAAAGCAGATCTCCAATATCATAGTATTATCTTCAACCACCAGAGCTCCAGATATCATGGAATAATTAACTGTGCTCATTTAAACACAGACATTGTTAACTGAGTTGTAAATTGGGAAATATTCACTTACCTTGGGGAATTATTTTAATCATCAAAAAATGTTAACAGTGCAGCTGCCAGTGCAGAGCTCATTCCAAGATTGGGGCCTATGTGTCTTGGCCCTGTAATGAGAGACTCCAAACTTGATGCAGCCTTAAGAGTCCAGGCTATGAGCCCCTGCCACAGGATCAGAGCCTGCAAGATTGTTTTTAACATGTACTAGAATATGGGTTCTGTACCTTTATTTATTTGAGTTTGAAATTTTGCCATTAAAATAAAACGAATATGTGTGAGTGATTTGAATATAGTGAGCAACTTTAGTGGGGTGAGTGATCGGGTCTCCCTGCGCTTCAGTTGACGAAGTGGGTATTCACCCACGAAAACTCATGCTCCAATACATCTGTTAGTCTATAAGGTGCCACAGGATTCTTTGTTGCTTTTTACAGATCCAGTCTAACACGGCTACCCCTCTGATACTATCTTCACCTTGTGTTTGCACAGCTCTACTTCCAAAAATCACACCACATTTAAAACAAGAGATACCATTTTTATACCTGCCTATAGGGAGGCGTTGTGGTCTGGAGAATAGCATGCTGGACCGTGACTTAGGAGACCTGCATTTTATTCTTGGCTCTACTGCTAGTTTGCTGGGTGCTCCTGGGCAAGTCAGTTCCTCTCTCTGTACCTCAGTTGCCCCATCTGTAGAATGGGAATAATATTTACCTTCCTTTACAAAGCACTGAAAGATCTACTGATGTGATAAGAGTGAAGTATTATTATTGAACCTTTGAAAAGTTTCTCAGATATTCAGTTGCTGATGGCCTGGATCCAGGCTATGGTATTACTCACTAACATGTCTGGCTTGAAATGAGACTTCTTTTTAGATGCTATACAATTTGGGCTCCATGAAACTATGAAAAATGCTTTCCCTAATGCTCCTGAGTGGGAGGAGGACAAAGGTTCACAGCAGAATATATTGAAATGAGGCAAACTGTGAAGGGTTTGGTAGTAACTCCTAACTTGCCCTCATTTAAAATTGTTTCTTCCATTATTTAATGTTATGAAGGCAGAAAATTAGATCTATTGTGCAGTGTTGTATAAACTGCTTCTCTTTAATATTGCTCCAAGTAAGGTGCTGGATGTCACAGGGAATTGCTAATGGGTATGTCTACACTGCAATTAGACACGCATGGCTGGCCTGTGCCAGCTGACTCGAGCTTGCAGTGTTCACGCTAAGGCACTGTTTCATTGCCGTGTAGATGTTCTGGCTCAGGCTGCAGCCCAAGCTCTGTATTGTAGACATAGCCTTTACCGCTAGATACTCCATTCAGATTCAGCCCAAGTGAGTGACCAAAACTGTTAGCTTTCTCTAAAATGACCTGGAGCTTTTAGTCTGGATCCTTCTGAACAGTGTTCATTGCATAGACCAAACTGGCATATAACTTTCTTGGCCATAACTAGTCAATGAGGTAGAACTGTCGTAGGCATACTCCTAAGAGGCAACTTTGTCTAGTGGTTATAGCACAGGCCTAGGAACTGAGAGTCCTGGGTCTACCATTGATGTGCTGTGTAGCCGTGAGCAACCAGGCCTGCCGGAAGGGTAAAGGGGTCAATTGCCCAGGGGCCCGGTGGTTTAAAAGGACCCAGGTGGATGGGATAGATATGTATTATTTTAATAAAAATTAAGATTAAAAAAAAGAAAGAATTCCGGTTTCCTGCTGCGGCTGCTCCGTACAGCGCGCCGTCCCTCACTGTGACAGGAACAGTTTGCCAGAGCGCTGCTGCACCCTGCTGGTCTGGCAGAACGTGAGCAACAGCAGCCTGAGAGCCGCGGAGCTTGCTGCCTCCTCTGGCATCTCGGAAGCCGCTGTGCCTGCCGTGCTGGCTCTCCGGCTGTGGGGCTGAGGACAGGGAGACTTTAAATAAGAACAACCTCCCTCTGTGCTACCAGATTTCTTCCCCCAGAGCTGCACCTCCTCGCCTAACACATGCCAGCAAGTTCAGCCACCCAATCGAACCGCCCTAAATTTGCCAAGAGGCAGCCGGGGCTAGCCCCCCCTTTGCTGCTGATAGCACTGGCTGATGAGCTGCTATCATGAGCACAGGATGAGAGACCACCTCCACCGCTCAGCCAGGGAATGAGACGTGGGTTTTCCCTCTGACTTCACCTCTGGTCACCTCCTCGGAGATCTCCTGGTAGATGTGGTGCACCAGGCCTGCCATCTTCTCATTGCTCTGGGTGTTGATGTCCCACAGCACCAGCAGCGCAAGTATTGTATTGTATATTTTACCTTTGTTGGTCATATTCGGTTACATCGTGTATACCAGTTTTTTCCTTGTCTTTAGATTACACATGAATCATGATTAGGTGTTTTTAATTAGCCTACTTGATACTTTAGGTGTTTTTTTACTTTGTGCTTCTTTAAATGTTTTATATATTAATTAATTTCATTCCCTAATGTATTTATTTAATTTAAATATATAATTCAAAATAACAAATTCTACATCTTATATTTAGGCTCACAATTTATTTAATACTGGCACTGTAACTGGAAGAAAAAAGTTAAAAACTCGATCAAACAATGCCACAATTTACGCATAGTGGGTTCTAGGTGTTATAAATAAGATAAAAATTAGTATCATAAACCTCAGCCATCCCTTTCTAGGAGGGCCATTGATTGTTCTGCTCTGGGGCCCAGAATTGCTGTTGGCAGCTCTGGTCACAGGCAACCAAATTTTCAAAAGTGGTCACTGATTTGGGGCTATTTCCATTTTTTGTGGTGGTCTCCGGATTAATGCAAGGAGCACTTGTGTTAAACAAAATTATCACATTCCTTTAGTTGTAATTTTTGCATCCATTTAACAGCACACAAACCAATGTGTACTCCTAGCCAGAGCAGGCAACTCTCTGACCTGATCAGCAGAGAGCTCTGCATTGCACTGGGAAGGTTGGGACCCTTTGACCCGGCGTCATTATGATTTATATGAAAGACAACTGATAGTCCTTGGGTCCAGGAAAGAGATGACAAATTTCCCTGTAGCCTGGTGATTCTGGGTCTCAGTCAGGATGTGGGAAAGCCAACTTCAAGTCCCTGCTCCAGTGACTAATTATTTACAAAAGGTGGAACTGCTTCAACAGAACAGATTGAATACAGATACAGACCACAATATCCCATAGTCCAGCACTTGGGTCACTTATCCAAGAGGTGGGAAACCCATGTGCAAATCCCTGCTCCTCATCAAGCAGAGGGATATTCCGTATGACTGCCTTAATCACTGGGCTAAATGTTATAAAGGAGGCTGTCTTCTCCTCACTCACTGGCTATT
Source organism: Malaclemys terrapin pileata (assembly GCF_027887155.1). NCBI lineage: Eukaryota > Metazoa > Chordata > Testudines > Emydidae > Malaclemys > Malaclemys terrapin. The sequence continues at coordinate 329,284,077 of NC_071505.1, forward strand.
TTGGGAATCTAGTCCTCGTTGCTTTTTTTCAAAATGTCCAAATTCAAAACGAAAAACTTCAGGTTGGATCGAAATGAAACATTTAATTTAAACTTGAAGTTTATTCAACTTTTCAATTTGCCAAAAATTTCAAAAAAATTCATTTGCTCTTTGACCCAAAATAAAATTTAGATGTTTGGAACTTCCAGACAACTGAAAAATCCATTATTTTTCCAATTCTACTTGTAGCCTTTGGTGCCAGAAAGTCAGCGAATGCTTTCACAAAAGACATAACAACAACAAAATTGTTGAAAGAAAAGCTGTCGCAACTTGCACGGCATTTGGAGGCAGACACACCAGTTGCAGGAAGGAGGAGTTTGGAGGAGGCAGCAGGAAGTTAGTCTGTGTTCACAAGGCTTGAATGCTAGCTGCAGTTGCAGCATCTATGTGAATACTTCACTTTGTAAGGAACCAGCTTAGTTTTACAGGCCTGGAGTCTTCTCAGGTTACTACCCAGAATATTTTACATGAAACAGGTTACACTTGCATCCTGTGTAGTCAATTACACATGGGAAAAGTCACAGTGGGTGTAAAACACCATCACTCTGATGCAGTTTTGCACCCAGTTGGCATGGCCGTGGCACAGCTGTAGCCAATAGGAATTTACTTCTCTGGGAAGCAACATCAGAACTTAAGCAATGGACAATCAGGCCCTTTGTTTTTGTAACAGATTTTTCTTCCCCTTTGCTTTGCGCATTTAGTGCACTAAACTGAAAATAACTACTGCAGTGAAGTATATTCAGTAAATCAAAAGTATCACATCTGTCAACTGTAAATGAAACACTGAACATGGTCTAGTTTACATTATTATTATTTTTCTGCCAGAAAAAGATAAGTTCAAAACTCATCAAGAGAATCGTTATGATAATGTACATTTCAGACCAAATTACTAAAACAGCATTTAGAATGCTCTGGGGGGTGTCTCTTCTCTCTCATTCTTTGCCATTTAGAAAGTGTCAGTCAGTCATACTTAGAAATATTCCATTGGTAAAATAGCAGCATAAACAGACAGTAAAGTATACAGTTAGATCACAGCATACACAAATGAATCCTTTCACAGGAAAACATTCCCTCAAAAAGAGATCACCAATGAGTATCTTTCTCTTTCTTTTCCTGCACTGAGCCCTACATGATGTGGGACTGGGTGGCATCAGACTACTATTCCCTTTATAGAACCTTACAGGAATACAAATACTCATCATAAAGTGAGAGGAGTGGAAGTGTAGGTGGATGTAATGGGGACATTGCCACCAGATTCCTGTCCAGGACTTTGGAACAAAGGGGAGGGATAACTCAGTGGTTTGAGCATTGGCCTGCTAAACTCAGGGTTGTAAGTTCAATCATTGAGGGGGCTATTTAGGGATCTGGGACAAAAATCTGTCTGGGCATTGGTCCTGCTTTGAGTAGGGAGTTGGACTAGATCACCTCCTGAGGTCCCTTCTAACCCTGATATTCAATGAGTCCATGAAAAGGAGAGTGTCCCTAGAGACTCCATTTTCTGGTTTACTCAGTGCATGTAGGGACAGGATTTTGTGAATGTAGTCACTGCTCTCAAGCCCTCATCCAGCAAAGCACTTCTTCACATGCTACAGTAATATAAATAATAATAACACACATACTTAACTTCAAGCACATGAGTAGTTGAATACAAATAAATAATTCCTGCATTGAGCTTAATAACTTGTTGAAGTCAATGTGACTCCTCACTACAAGTAAGCACATGCATAAGTGCTTTGCTTGATCAAAGTCTCAGTTGCATAACTACATATGCCACAGCTATAATAGCAGGATATAGCATCAATTGTGTCTATGAAATGCACCTTATATTGGACATCTACTACAGCCAGCTGGTGTATTGCTGTATCTAGAGTTTCACTTCTGTCTGGCCTGCAGGCCTCATTGAAGTGATTTAGCTTTCAACACCTATCATGAATGGTCTAGTTATACTTAATCCAGCCTCAGCATGGGGGGATGGATTAGATGACCTCTTGAGGTCACATCCAGCCCTACCTTTCTCTCATTTCTATGATTTCACATAGCGCCGGTCATTTGCAGGACAGGCCTTTTAAAATCAAGGCTGGATGTCCTTCTGAAAGCTATGCCTTAGTTTATCGATAAGTTTGTCTATTTCTGTGAATGTACAGCTCTGTTACAGAACTCTACAGCGGGGGGAGGTGAATGCCCATGGTTCTGGATCACAAACACACCAGCAAGTTCAGAACCATAGAGATTTGGAGGACTTGGTATTACTCTGGTCCCTAGTGTTTCTGTGGTGGTGCTCTCCAGTGGTGGATCTGTCCCTGCCTTGGTGAGAGCAGGAAGTGTTGTCTACGTGGCATCATTCCCCACAGTCCTAGAAGCCCATCGCTGCCCTTTTCCTAAAGCTTGATGGTGTAGGGACATCACAGTGTTCGGGTAGGGACTAGCTGTGGTCGATGTAGCTCTAGTCCTTGCATCTGGGAGACAGTACATCTTACAGCTGCCTTAACTCCCTCTGGGTCCCCTCCCTGGTTCCAGTGGAGTCTCCAAATTGCTGCTATGTAACTGCAGGTGGACTGGCCAATATCTCGAGTTACCCTGCCAAAGGGGAAGCTTGAAGGGCAAGCGAGACACATGGAGAGGCAGCTCCTCCCTCTCCAGATGTTGGACACCCTGGATGTGCAGAGGTAGATGGCCTTGCACTCTGCAAACTTTCCACACCCCTATGCTGCCCCCTCGCTCTCTCAGCTTGAGCAAATGCTTCCTAGGAAATGTCATGGAGTTTTGCTGCCTCTCTGGCCCCCTTCTGCAGGTTTTGCTGTGGGAGGCAGTGATCCTTTACCCGAAAGGGATGCTGGAAACTGACATACTGCTTAATGATATCCAAGTAGTCATTTATATACATAATCAATGCCTAACTAAACTTCAGGGCAATTACCCACACCATGTTGACCTCAAACGTGAATTAGAGGTCTTTAACCCTTCCCCAGGGGATTATGGAAGTCAATTAACTGCTACTGTAATGCTGGCAAATATTTTCTTTGCTGAAGTGATGAAAGCAAGAAGCATCCTTACGGTGGGTATTTACCAGATTAATGGAGTATGTCTTCATTAATGCAATTTGTCAAATGTCAACTCTAGAACACATGATCAAGCCAATTACCCTCAGCCTGTTGTAAGTCAGTCTTATACGTATTTATCCTTAGGCTTGGCCGAATTTGATTTTTATAATTTTGACAGATATCAATGTTTATTTTTAAGCTTTTTTCCTGATTTTTATCAATTTTAATCTTCACAATTGCAAGAAATTATTGGACGGGGGGGTCAGGCAGCGGGGGGAGGGCCACAAAATAAATATTTCATTCAAGTAGATATAGAGAGTCAACAAGTTAAAGCTTTTTAACCATTAAAGCAGAAATGGTCAATTTCACATGTCAAAATATACAAACTAAATTGCCTTAAATTATACTCTAATTTCTCAATTTTCAAAATTCAAAATTTCTCAAAATTTCTAATTTTCTTACCTTGCCTTAATGTACATTTTGATTATTATCAATAGAAATATTTTTATCAGTTTGCGTGTGTACAGTGAAATCGATATTTACTGGTAAAAAACTAATTCTGTCCAAGCCAGCTTACCCTCATGGAGGATGGCAGTTATAGGACCTATTAGAAGGTCCTATAAATTAAAAAATACAGTGCAAACAGTTGCTGTGCAGACTTCCACTTCCTTTGCTAAAATATACTGACCTGTAATACTGTGTGTTTCCTATATTGTGTACTGGGCAATAACATGAAAGGACTCTAGGCTTGTAAAACAAAATGGGCTCTTCACGAGAGCTATTTACAGAGATGTTGCAACTGCAGCTAAGCATTCAACCCATGTGCACACATATTAACTTCCTCATGCCTCCTGCAAACTCTTCCCTCCGGCAACCTGTGCTCGTTCCTCCATGCAGGTTGCTTGGCATACCTCCACTCTCCTAGCTCTGGAACTTTCCATACCAGAGACTGCCAATTGTGTCAGACTTTGTAGTAAACTGCTGGTGACTGGACATTAGGAAAAACTGCCTAACTGTCAGGGTAGTTAAGTACTAGGGAGTTTGTGGAATCTCCATCATTGGCGATTTTTAAGAGCAGGTTAGACATACACCTGTCAGGGCTGGTCTAGATAATACTTAGTCCTGCCATGAGTGCAGGGGGCTGGACTAGATGACCTCTTGAGGTCCCTTTCAGTCCCATGATTCTATGATATCCTAAACTCATTTTCCACTTAGACAAAGCAGGATTTGAACTGAAGTCTTCAGTGATATTTTATCTAGTCCAGATAGGATCTGAAACTAAATCAGCCACACGCACTCTGGGGATCCAAATGGCAATTTGTTTTTGCTAGTTTTTATTTTTAAATTAGGACTGTCAATTTTAAGCCATACAGTAGAACTTCAGTTTTTAAGAACACCAATTTTACAAGTGTCCCAGTTACGCGAACTAATTTTCCCAAGAGAAAAAAAAGTAAAATCACAGGACAAAAGTGATGTCACTGAAGAACAAGTAGACATTGCTTCACATCCCAGTGCTTTCAGAGCACAGGAAATCGCTTTGTAGTGGTTAAAATGACAAGTGAGGTGGTATCATAACTACTGCAATTTTGAAATGTTCAATTTTATGACCTTTTTTTTTAACTGTAAAATTTTAATTCAGAAATTTTTGATAATCCAGGTAGAATGTGGATTACTCCTTCTCATAATAAAGAACTGGGGGTCACCAAATGAAATTAATAGGCAGCAGGTTTAAAACAAACAAAAGAAAGTATTTCTTCACACAATGTACAGTCAACCTGTGGAACTCTTTGCCAGAGGATGTTGTGAAGGTCAAGACTAGAACAGGGTTCAAAAAAGAACTAGATAATTCATGGAGGATAGGTCCCTCAATGGCTATTAGCCAGGATGGGCAGGGATGGTGTCCCTAGCCTCTGTTTGCCAGAAGCTGGGAATGAGCGACAGGGAATGGATCACTTGATGATAACTGTTCTGTTCATTCCCTCTGGGGCACCTGGCATTGGCAACTGTCAGAAGACAAGATACTGGGCTAGATGGATCTTTGGCCTGACCCAGTATGGCCGTACTTATGGATATCTTTTCCTATTGATCTTAAGCAGTTTTGCAATATCTCAGTGTCAAAATGATTCTCAGGACAGTCTTTGTTCCCAGGATGGGCTGTATGGGCCAAATTCTTCCAAAATCTGTTCTAGAAAAACCAGGTCAAACTGGGTGAAAGAGTCTTCTTTCATTACTTTTTATTTGGTTTAAGACATGCCTATAACCTGTTTCAACATCAATAACTGAGGGGCTCATCCAGTATCACTTTTGTGTAGCACAGCTAGACAGCTGTGAGCATGAGTCTTCCAGATTCACAATAGCATCATTCCATTTAAATCTGTTAAATGGATGCAAAATTACAACTAAAGGAATGTGTTTATTTTTTTTTAACACAAGCACTCTTTGCATTAATCTGGAGACCACCACAAAAAATGGAGATAGCCTCAAATCAGTGACCACTTTTGAAAATTTGGTTGCCTGTGACCAGAGCCACCAACAGCAATTCTGGGCCCCAGGGCAGAACAGTCAATGACCCTCTTAGAAAGGGATGGCTGAGGTTTACGATACTACTTTTTATCCTATTTATAACACTGCAGAGGATGTGAGGAAGATTCCCATACCTGAGCCATTCTTTTTAGGTGACAAAGCTGAGGAACTGTCCCAGACTGTAGTGTCAGTAGAAGAGTTTTGGGAACAACTTGATAAATGAAATAGTAATAAGTCACTAGGACCATATGTATTCACCCAAGAGTTCAGAAGGAACTCAAATATGAAATTGCAGAACTTCTAAGTGTGGTATGTAACCTATCGCTTAAATCAGCCTATGTACCGGATGACTGTCTAATGTGATGCTGATTTTTCAAAAAGGCTCCAGAGGCAATCCTGGCAATTACTAGTCCAGTAAGTCTGACTTCAGTACCAGGCAAATTGGTTGAAACTATAGTAAAGGACAGAATTATCAGATTCATAAATGTACATGGTATGTTGTGGAAGCATCAACATGGCTTTTGTAAAGAGAAGTCATACCTAACCAATCTATTAAAAGTATTTGAGGGTGTCAACAAACATGTGCATTTGGACTTTCAGAAAGTATTTGACAAGAGCCCTCACCAAAGGCTCTTAAGCATAGTAAAGAGTCATGTGATAAGAGGGGGGTACTTGTGGACCTAATGCTCTCATGGATGAGTAACTGATTAAAAGATAGGAAACAAAGGATAGGAATAAATGGTCAGTTTTCACAGCAGAGAGAGGGAAACAGCAGGGATCCCCCAGGGATCTGTCCTGGAACCAGTGCTTTTCAACATATTCATAAATGACCTGGAAAAAGGGGCAAACAGTGAGGTGTCAAAGTTTGCAGTTAATTGTTCCAATGGTTAATTACCCTCACTTTAAAAAAATTGGTACCTAACATTGGGCTCCTTAGTCTATATTTAGGGTCCTAAATAAGTGGCCTGATTTTCAAAAGCACTTGAAGACCCATCAGCTTCTATTAATGTCAATGGGAGCTTCTGAGTTCTTGGGAGCTCTGAAAATTAGTCCTCTATGAGCCACATTCCCTTCTTTCAGTAGTATCTATAGGAAGGGAACGAATCATGTATAAACCTGCCAGTAACCCACAATCTATTTAATCTGAGCAAGAAAGACTTGACGTCTTGCATTATCAGAAAAGCCAACCCAGGAATAACTAAAAAATAGATAAAGAAACGGAGTAGGGATCTAATTGTGCTTTCACTGTCATTGGGATAAACCAGGAGTAACTCCATTGAGGCCAATGGCTAACACCTTTGAAAGTCAGGCCTCTCTTGTTTAGGTGCCTAGCTTATTTTGAGCAATCAACTTTTGAGCAAAGTTTTGAGAACGTTGGATTACATCTCATTGAGACCCAACGCTGTCTGACTCATGACTGAACCATTAAATCTTAGTGCTGATCAAATGTTCTTTGCCCTGAGTGCTTCATCCAAGGTTTAGCCTGGCAAAGTATTGCTGCTTTTGCTTTTTTCCTTCAAAAGTCTTTTGGTCTGCTGCCCATAATCTCTCTGTTTCATAGATGTCTACAGTCAGCAGCACTCTTCTTCCTGGACCTTAGATACAGCCTCTCTTTCAATGTATATTGGCTCTTCCAGCTCCATTTAATGTACTTTGGAACCAGTCGTTCTAAAATGAGGTACTTGCTCCATCCACCTCGGGAGCCCAATCTAACCATTTAAACTCTAAATTTGATTTGCTAGAATCTCCATTGCCTTATATTTAATTTTCCTTACTAGTGGCTGGATAGATGACTTACTCATGTTGTACTAGAGCTTTCCAGTTCTCTTTAGGTCTTGGCAGTGTCAAAATGGATCTCCGGGTTTATTTCCTGTGAAACCTGGTTGTTTGTGGTTTCTCTGTTGGGCATGTTCGCTGGGGAACGGGAATTCTCAGTGTCTTTGTTGGTCATTGTCCCTTGATAGTTATTTCAGACAGGTCTTGCCTCAGAAATTGCAGGTTTCCTTAGGGTTACCTTTCCTTTCAGGGGATACAGGGTTCCCCTCACTTGGTGCTGGCTGTGACCAATTTTTGTATTGCATTCTAACCATGGCATTCCATATTATATAAGGTTTCAGAGTAGCAGCCGTGTTAGTCTGTATCCGCAAAAAGAACAGAAGTACTTGTGGCACCTTAGAGTCTTCTGTTCTTTTTGCATATTATATAAGTAACTCTGCCTTGCATGACTTACAAAACATGGCCCAGCTCATGGAGAACTGGACCAGGGGTCAGAGACTTGGTTTCTGTTCCTCTGTCTGCCACTATGGGTATGTCCACACTGCAGCTGGGGGTGTGCCTCCCAGGCCAGGTAGACAGACAGCATTCGCTCTGCTTGAGCTCGGGCTGTGGGCCTGCTTAATTGCAGGGTGTGACGAACTGGGCCTGTTCTCACTGTGGTCTGTGAATGCTGACAGGGAAGGGTGGCTGAATAGTCTGCATTGGGGGATGGGAGACAGCCCGAGGGCGCATACCTAAGTGTGTAACACGAGAACCCAGGGAGGGGTTGAAGGCCAGGTGACTCCTTAGCCCGGGAAACTGGACAAAGGCGGTGGGAGGGGTCGCTGAAGCCAGAGTGTGGGAAGCAGGCTGGAGAGATGGCTGGGGGGCAGAGATGGCTCTGACCTCCCAAGGGGGGCTGGGACCCCAAGATGGACCAAACTGAGGGGGTCCCAGTTGTCTGTGCCTGCAAGACCTGTCTTGGACTGTATTCCTGTCATCTAAATAAACCTTCTGCTTTACTGGCTGGCTGAGAGTCATGGTGAATCGCAGGAAGCCGGGGGTGCAGGGCCCTGAGTCCCCCAATACTCCGTGACACAGGGTAGGCCTTCAGGCTTGGGCTGCAGCCTGAAGTCTTGGACCCTCACACCTTGCAAGGGGCAAAAAACAAGGGAGATGTCATGCTAGGCGTCTACTACAGGCCACCTAACCAGGTGGAAGAGGTGGATGAGGCTTTTTTCAAGCAACTAACAAAATCATCCAAAGCCCAAGATTTGGTGGTGATGGGGGACTTCAACTATCCGGATATATGTTGGGAAAATAACACAGCGGGGAACAGACTATCCAACAAATTCTTGGACTGCATTGGAGACAATTTTTTATTTCAGAAGGTTGAAAAAGCTACTAGGGGGGAAGCTGTTCTAGACTTGATTTTAACAAATAGGGAGGAACTCGTTGAGAATGTGAAAGTAGAAGGCAGCCTGGGTGAAAGTGATCATGAAATCATAGACTTTGCAATTCTAAGGAAGGGTAGAAGGGAGAACAGCAAAATAGAGACAATGGATTTCAGGAAGGCAGATTTTGGGAAGCTCAGAGAGCTGATAGGTAAGGTCCCATGGGAATCAAGACTGAGGGGAAAAACAACTGAGGAGAGTTGGCAGTTTTTCAAAGGGACACTATTAAGGGCCCAAAAGCAAGCTATTCCGCTGGTTAGGAAAGATAGAAAATGTGGCAAAAGACCACCTTGGCTTAACCACGAGATCTTGCACAATCTAAAAAATAAAAAGGAGTCATATAAAAAATGGAAACTAGGACAGATTACAAAGGATGAATATAGGCAAACAACACAGGAATGCAGGGGCAAGATTAGAAAGGCAAAGGCACAAAATGAGCTTAAACTAGCTACGGGAATAAAAGGAAACAAGAAGACTTTTTATCAATACATTAGAAGCAAGAGGAAGACCAAAGACAGGGTAGGCCCACTGCTTAGTGAAGAGGGAGAAACAGTAACAGGAAACTTGGAAATGGCAGAGATGCTTAATGACTTCTTTGTTTCGGTCTTCACCGAGAAGTCTGAAGGAATGCCTAACATAGTGAATACTAATGGGAAGGGGGTAGGTTTAGCGGATAAAATAAAAAAAGAACAAGTTAAACATCACTTAGAAAAGTTAGATGCCTGCAAGTCACCCGGGCCTGATGAAATGCATCCTAGAATACTCAAGGAGCTAATAGAGGAGGTATCTGAGCCTCTAGCTATTATCTTTGGAAAGTCATGGGAGACGGGAGAGATTCCAGAAGACTGGAAAAGGGCAAATATAGTGCCCATCTATAAAAAGGGAAATAAAAACAACCCAGGTAACTACAGACCAGTTAGTTTAACTTCTGTGCCAGGGAAGATAATGGAGCAAGTAATTAAGGAAATCATCTGCCAACACTTGGAAGGTGGTAAGGTGATAGGGAATAGCCAGCATGGATTTGTGAAGAACAAATCATGTCAAACCAATCTGATAGCTTTCTTTGATAGGATAACGAGCCTTGTGGATAAGGGTGAAGCGGTGGATGTGGTATACCTAGACTTTAGTAAGGCATTTGATACGGTCTCGCATGATATTCTTATCGATAAACTAGGCAAATACAAATTAGATGGGGCTACTATAAGGTGGGTGCATAACTGGCTGGATAACCGTACTCAGAGAGTTGTTGTTAATGGTTCCCAATCCTGCTGGAAAGGCGTAACGAGTGGGGTACCGCAGGGGTCTGTTTTGGGACCAGCTCTGTTCAATATCTTCATCAACGACTTAGATATTGGCATAGAAAGTACGCTTATTAAGTTTGCGGATGATACCAAACTGGGAGGGATTGCAACTACTTTGGAGGACAGGGTCATAATTCAAAATGATCTGGACAAATTGGAGAAATGGTCTGAGTTAAACAGGATGAAGTTTAACAAAGACAAATGCAAAGTGCTCCACTTAGGAAGGAAAAATCAATTTCACACATACAGAATGGGAAAAGACTGTCTAGGAAGGAGTACGGCAGAAAGGGATCTAGGGGTTATAGTGGACCACAAGCTAAATATGAGTCAACAGTGTGATGCTGTTGCAAAAAAAGCAAACATGATTCTGGGATGCATTAACAGGTGTGTTGTGAGCAAGACACGAGAAGTCATTCTTCCGCTCTACTCTGCTCTGGTTAGGCCTCAGCTGGAGTATTGTGTCCAGTTCTGGGCGCCGCATTTTAAAAAAGATGTGGAGAAATTGGAAAGGGTCCAAAGAAGAGCAACAAGAATGATTAAAGGTCTTGAGAACATGACCTATGAAGGAAGGCTGAAAGAATTGGGTTTGTTTAGTTTGGAAAAGAGAAGACTGAGAGGGGACATGATAGCAGTTTTCAGGTATATAAAAGGGTGTCATAAGGAGGAGGGAGAGAACTTGTTCACCTTAGCCTCTAAGGATAGAACCAGAAACAATGGGTTTAAACTGCAGCAAGGGAGGTCTAGGTTGGACATTAGGAAAAAGTTCCTAACTGTCAGGGTGGTTAAACACTGGAACAAATTGCCTAGGGAGCTTGTGGAATCTCCGTCTCTGGAGATATTTAAGAGTAGGTTAGATAAATGTCTATTAGGGATGGTCTAGGCAGTATTTGGTCCTGCCATGCGGGCAGGGGACTGGACTCGATGACCTCTCGAGGTCCCTTCCAGTCCTATAATCTATGAATAAGGTCATAGAGCCCAGGCTCCAGACTGATCCTGAACAGCTACAGCACAATTAAACATCCCCTTAGCCCAAGCCTGAGTCAGCTGGCACAGGCCAGCTGCAGGTTTTTAATTGCCGTGTAGACATACTCTACATATTGTGACAGAATATATCCCAGTGTTCACACCTACACACTATTGTAATAACTTTGTACAAGGCATGTCTTGTAAGGTATCATTTGAAAACTCATAATTTGCTGCTTGGTATCGTCCTGATAAAATATGTGTGGCAACATTGAATGTGAAGTTATAAGATTTCCCTGTATGATTTTATTAACACATGTTCCAAACCCCACAGCCATGCCCAAAGATAAGTTGGCAAACAGGTCTGTCCTAAACAAAGAAATGTGTGCTTTATAATATAATGGAGGTATCCCATCTCCTAGAACTGGAAGGGACCTTGAAAGGTCATCAAGTCCAGCCCCCTGCCTTCACTAGCAGGACCAAGTACTGATTTTGCCCCAGATTCCCAAGTGGCTCCCTCAAGGATTGAACTCACAACCCTGGGTTTAGCAGGCCAATGCTCAAACCACTGAGCTATCCCTCCCCCCCAAATACTTAATTTGTATTTAAGCAGTAAACAGAGTTATCAAGCAGGCTCCGTGGGTGGCTCTTATCATGTCCTGGCTCCGGCTTCCGGCCTAGCCAGGGGGCAGGGCCTAAGGGGAAGAGGAGGAGCAGGGGTGGGCTCAGGGGCAGAGGTGGGGCTGCAGAGGGGGCGGGGCTCCTGCATGTTTCCCACTTTTGCCTTTTGAAAAGGTGGTCACCCTCAGTGTCTGAACAACTGTTTGACATAATAAGCTGGCACATTGTTCCCTTTAAGGAATAGCAGACTTAAAATATTTTGTACTGTCCAGGAGAGGGCTGGGAAAGTACAGCACATGCATTTCTAGGGGGAAATCTGGGACTGGGGTGTGTTGGGGTCACGCTGCAGTATAACCAAGGCTGGTGAGAGCCAGAGTGTAACCCAAGCGTGGCTGACAGGCTGCAGTTACACACAGACACTCAGGGTGGGGCTTGCATGCTGGAAGGCTGTTTGTGAATGGCCCAGGTAGGCGCTAATTCAGCAAGGCATTGTAGGACACCCAAGGTTGTAGGGCAGGGTTGACACAGCTGCTCATTAGTCTGGATTGTATCCGGATGTGTCAGACACCTACAGACGGCTGCTCTGGCAGTGTCTGCTGGCTTCTGAAATATAGATGACAGTGAAGTACACCAGAGAGTGTTCACAAAGGGATACTACCCAATTCCTATGTACTACACCTTTCCTCAGGGAAACCAGAACGGTGTCTCACCAAATGGACAAGTTGACAAAGCTTTCCCTTCCCTGGGAAGCCTCTTATTATGGTTGCCATCCCCAGGCTAGGAACCCAGCTCCCTCTGAGCCTCTAGGCATGTTGTTGTTGTTGGTGTTGCTGTTTATTTGTGTTGCAATACCGCCTACGAGTTCTAGTCATGACAATGTCCCCGTTATGCTAGGTGCTGTAGTAACACAGAACAAAAAGACTGTCTTTGCCCCCAAGAAATTTATAATCTCAGCATCAAACACGAGACAGACAAATACAAACAAACAGGGAGCACAAGGAAGCATTGAGATACTATTGGTCAGCATGGTGGGTGGTGGTCTCAGCACACCTACCACCTAACCATTGGCAAGTTTTTTGTAAGCATGATGGAAAAGGAGAGTTTGAAGGAGGCTAGTGAAGTAGTTTTGCAGATATTTACAGGGAGCAACTTCCCAAGGGGGAGGGCAGCATGGGAAAAAGGATGAAGGTGCTTGTTTGAAAATGTAACAAGTGGGCATCACGCTGGCATCGTGAGCCAATTGGAAGTGGGAGTCGACATATGGATAGTATATGAGTGATGATAGGCGGGGTGGGGCTAGGTCATGAGGGGCCTTGAAAGTGAAGACAAGTAGATTATATGTCATGTGACAGAGAATGGTGAGCCAGTCAAGGGGTGACATGGGCAAAGTGATGGGCTAGGGAAATGAGCTTTGCAGAAGCATTCTGAATGGGTATGAGAATTCTCATAGACTTTAAGGTCAGAAGGGACCATCACGATCATCTAGTCTGACCTCCTGCACATTGCAGGCCACAAAACCTCACCACCCACTCCTATAATAGACCCCTAACCCTTTGGCTGAGTTACTGAAGTCCTCAAATCATGGTTTAAAGACCTCAACTTGCAGAGAATCCACGATTCACACTAGTTTAAACCTGCAAGTGACCCATGCTACAGAGGAAGGCAAAACTCCCCAGGGTCTCTGTCAATCTGACCCAGGGGGAAATTCCTTCTCAACCCCAAATATGGCGATCAGTTAGACCCCGAGCATGTGGGCAAGACCCACCAGCCAGACATCTGGGAAAGATTTCTCTGTAGTAACTCAGAGTCCTCTCTAGCTAGTGTCCCATCACAGGCCACTGGAGGTATTTGCTGTTAGCAGTCACAGATCGGCTGCATGCCATAGTAGGCAGTCTCATCAGACCATCCCTTCCATAAACTTACCAAGCTCAGTCTTGAAGCCAGTTAGGTTTTTTGCCCCTTGGAAGGCTGTTCCAGAACTTCACTCCTCTGATGATTGGAAACCTTTGCCTAATTTCAAGCCTAAGTTTGTTGATAGACAGTTTATATCCATTTGTTCTTGCATCCATATTGGTGCTTAACTTAAATAATTTCTGTCTTTCCTGAACAGCACATACCCTTAAATACCTGTACTCCAGTCATGACTACTATTCCACCATGTTTCTGTTATCCCTATAGTATCTGGTTTCACTTCATGCACCGTTAGTTCTAGTTCCTCCATTTTTTTACTTAGGCTCTTTGCATTGGTGTACAAACATCTTAATTGTTGCTGCTTGGCTTTGCCCACAGCCACATTCCTCACCTGGTTGGGTACAGACATTCTCCTGCCAGTATTGCCTTTCTGGCTAGTATCAGAACTATCCTTCCTCTGAATGTCCATTTTCCTACCCACTGCTGTTCCTTTCTTCATTCCTCATCCTCTCTTACTTGATTTTCCTTGATCAAAGCAGCTCCCTTTGAAGTCTGCCTTCTCCTTTGTATCCTACTCCTTCTTGATTAACTACAGAGGCTCTCCCTATAGGCTTAGCACTCCTGGCAGGTGCTGCGAAGTAAAACACATGTAAATTTCTGTCTTCAGGATGGAGCCTTAATTACTTCCTGCCCTGGCCCAGTGTGTGTTCTGAATATGCCATCGCACACCCACTGACTCCAAGAGGAATTTTGCTGCATTAAGGTCTGTCTAATTTTGCCCTTAGTACTGGATTGTAATGTTGGATTTGGAAGTCATAAGGCACAGTAGCTGCAAACATCTGGAGCCTTTCAATTTTAATGGCACGTCTCTTATAGCAAAACTCAGGAACAGCCTCATCGAACATTATGACTGCTGGGCTAGTTAGAATGTGATATCACAGTTTGTCCTCAACAGCAGATGACCATCTTCAACCTGATGAATTCTCTGAGCCAAATTGTGCCCTTGGATGCATGGATAAGTCTGTCATAGAAGCCAATGGAAGTCTGATACAATCACCAAAGGACAGAAAATAGCCCTTAGGAAGAACATTGTGAACAGAATTACTTTCTCACCATTTTCTTCTTTTAATTAAAAAGGAATGAGAATGTGATGGAAAAATTCTGATAGTAAACAGATACCTTAAGTTGAATAATTGCTGTAATTCCACTTTCCGAAAGTAACATATATAATGGAAGATTCAATATTTTCCTGCAATCCTTAGATCCCTAATTAGCCATTATTATTAATTCTTTCTATAGCATCAAAGACGTGACCAGTGCTTTAAAAATGCCATTTCTAACTATGAAACATTTAGTACCTAACATGTCTGGAATAGAAGTAATATGCTGAGCATAATCATTGAGTTATAGTCAACCCACTAAGCTCAACACAGTGCAAGGGTAGACATGGTGTGACCTGTGTCGACCCTAACAGTCCTCCAGCAGCTGTCCCATAATGCTTTATTCCCTGCAAAAGTGATCACTCTGGTCACAATTGTAAACTTCACTGTCCAATGGTCATGGAGACTGTAGTACCTGAGTAGAGCAGGAACCTGAACCTACCTCTTCTGAGTGCTATATGAGCACCCTAACCACTGAACCATGCTTCTTCTCTAATTGTTCATCTACCTCAAATTTACTTGCATGATTTGCAAAAGGGACCCATTCTCTGCAAATCCTCTGAGCATCCCATAACTCACACAACAGGAACTCTATGTTAAGAGCACACACATTGACCTGGTATAATAGCAATTTTATTGAACCTACAAACTTACGAACAATTAAACACACTAGTATTCTTCTATGTCACAGACAAATAGAGAAATTACTTTCTAAATGAAATTCTCTGAACACTCTGTGTTCAGCAACTGGGAAAATCAGGCTGGAGAGTGGGTCTCCTGTTGGGATCCCAAAGGTTGAGGTTCCCCAAATCAGTGGCCACTGTTGAAAATTGGGGCCTAAATGTGGAGTTGATCAGGGGTATCTTGTAAAGGCTGATTCTCAAAGCATAGGTTTGTGATACCAAGTTTATCTTACAGTGAAGGAAATCTTGCATGCAGAACACCTGTGTGCCAATGTCTATGACACAGTGCTCTAAAGTGACATGGTGATACATGGTTATAATGTCTGCAAGTGAATTAAAGAAATGACAAATAATTAAATGCATTTGGATCAAGTCCTTGTGTTCTAGTGGGCTAGAGAAGCAGAGAAAAAGACTTCTCTTTCCCACTACCTTCCCCATGACAAATTGTAGAATGGTAGTGTAGTGGTGCAGCTACCCCACTCTGGTGTGGAAGGGGTTAGAGCAAGCCAGAGAGGCTGCACAGAGCCCCAGCCAATCCTGGAAGGGCTTATTGGGAGCCAATCAAGTAGAGGCTTGAAAGCAGCCAATCGGGGCAGGGTGGGCCCTATAAGAAGGCTTTGGGCAGAGAGGAGCTGAGTTTCTCCCTGGAGGGTAAAGGGAGAAGAACTGGCCATTAGAGACGCACCTAAGACAGAGCAGGATCAGCAGAGGCTAGGGGAACTCTAGGCTGATGACTGCCAGACTGGGGCTCTGACACACAGGGGCAGAGAAGGTGCTGGGGGTACAGTGGCCAAGGGAAGCAGGCAGTAGAGGAGAGTTGGAAGAGGGCAGTAAGTAGTTGCTGCTAGAGGGTCCCTGGGTCGGGGCCCAGAGTAGTGGGCGGGCCTGGGCCTCTGACCATTTCCCCCCACTTGCCAGTGATGAGAGTGGCTAACCAGACTGCAGTTTGCCCTTGGAGGAAGGGGCTATACTGAGGACTGCAGTGAGTCACTGAGGTGAGTGATAGAGCCAGAAGCCGCCGGTCCCCTGAAAGGGAGGGGAGCGGCAGCGGAGTGGGCACAGCCAGAGGGCAGTATCCAGAAGCGGATGCCACGGTCTGGGAGTGATGTGGGTATGACTGTGAGGATGGTGGAGACCAAGAGAGTAACGGTGAGTGAGACACCACTAGCGAAGGTGCCACTGCCGAAAGAGCTAATTCACAAACCAACCAACAGGAGGAACTGCTGTGATGAGTCTGCACCCTGTTACAGGTAGCAGAGTTGCCCAGAAGTCATAACTCAACCCTCAGGACTGCAGTAGTCCCCTTGACTCTATGATGGGAGAAGCAGACAACATATCCACAAATCCTGCACCTTCACTCCCGGTTACCCTTACCTCCCAACATCTCATGCAAGCTGGAGTTAGGAGCAGGGTACAGAGTACAATATCACTGCATGCAGGGGATGTAGACTCCTTGTTTGGGGTTAGAGAATCCTGTCCCCTTATTCAATGAAACCACTCCAGATCTGCTGCATCTAGGGACTTCTGTGGGCATAGAATGGGTGTGGGAATTAACTCTCAAAATGCTAGACTAGTGTCATTTACAGCTATGCACCATCTTTTAAGGAACAGTTCTCTGGTGATACACAAATACCTGCTGCAACTCCTTCTGCCTTCAGACACTTAAATGCTGTGGGGGTTTGTTTCGTCAGTGCTGAAATCTGTATGTTTGAGACCTTCAGTGAAATACACACTTTGGGGGAATGTCCCACTAATGTCATTTGCTTTACTGGTAGGTTATTCTTTTTAAAAGCCACAGAGGGTGAGATACTGTCAGGGAAAATAAATGACTTAGGTTAGATTATTGTGTCGTTATAAAGTTTATCTGCAATCTTTCATGTTTTCCCTTGTGCTTTCCTATAATGGTATCCTCTCAAGGTCAGAGAGCCAAGCACTCCAGAGAAGTGTGGATGGAAGAATGGAGTAGTGTGTTTTGAGACAGAAAAGTATTCATCTACAAAAAGCATTTCAGCTTGGCCTGGATTGTGTTTGATTTTTAATATCTTCTTCTGCTGCTTTATTTTCACAACTCACTGCATCCGCTATACTTGGTTGCGGTTTATTAAATATTGTGGCCTTCCTCTCACTTCCTCCAGTGCACCTTAATTGACTTTAATGGAGTTACTCCTGGTTTACATCAGCATGAGTGGAATCAGAATCAGTCCCTATGTGAGAAGCTTCAGGGGGACTAGTTGCCCCCCAGGGAATGCCTTTGAAAAAGTGGAGTTTCACACCCAGACCCCTAAGACACAATTGAACCCCATGTTGAGGAGTTTTTCTATGATTTGGTGCTTACATGGTCTTATCTTGTTTTCTTCTTACAAATGCTAGCTCCCGAGGAAAAGACCTTGCTGAACGCCATTTTGATTTTCTTTTTTCTGTTGAGTCATTCCACCAATTTACTCAGTGGAATGGAAAGGAGCTGAAGGGGGATTTGCAGTTAATCATCATTACTTTCAGTGTTACAGTTGCTGAGAAGAGAGCTGGGGGAAATTTCATTCAAATAGTAAATTCTAAAAAAAAACAAAACAAAAAGCCATTTCAGGGTGACTGAAACTATTTGTGAATTTGGCAAATAGTTTCAGACAAATAAAAATGAGGAATTTGTTGTTTTTAAGTCAAAACTTTTTGACCTTTTCTAAATGATGTGTTTTGACATTTAGTTTCAAAAATGTTTCAAATTGACCTCAACTAGATGTTTTCATTTTGTTTGTTTTTGACCTGAATGGAAAAATCAATTCTAGTTGTGAGTAACATTGTTCCATTTTCGATTCATATAAAGCACTCACTACATCCATGATTCTTCAAGCTTTGCCTTTGTCTTCAAGGGGAGCAGGATCAGAATTCAGTATCATCATCAACCTATTCCACTGATTGCTAAAGGCCTCCACTGTGGTTTTGTGTCCCAGTCCTAGTTTTGGTTCTGGATTTTTCCAGCCCTCCCTTGAGATAGAGAAGGTTGAACTGAGCTCTGATATGAACAGCTAGAGTCTCTGCAATGACCAGGGAGAAATGTGTATGAGTGACATGAGGTGCTCTTCTTATCTCACCCCAGGAGCTGAGCACGTTACTCTAATTCTCCACTGCCCTGCACTTGTGGGTCACTTCCGCCTGTCCAAAGCAGGTGTAAAATGCTGCCAAATCAGAATTCTCTGCTCCGACGAGTGGTGATGTTTTGACCCACACTTCACAGATGTAAATGGCAGTTGCCCTCTAACTCTAATACGCTTCCAGTTCCTGAGTGAAGGACCAGTTCATCAGAGCTTGAGTTCTGATCGCTGCATAGCAGTAGATTGTGCTGCTACTTGGCCCAGCCAGACTGCCTACTGAGACATAGCTAAACTCTCTTCCCCCATTTAACCTGAATACAGACAATCCGTTTATCTTTGAATGTTGTAACTTGAGCATTTCTGTCATTTGTTTCCGTAGAGCACAAGATGGGGTTTAATCATCTGAACATATTTTAGTTTCACTTGAATGCAGCCCAGTTGGTTCTTTGTATTTTATTATATCATTGTCATTCATATGGTCTTCAAGGACAGTCAGATCTATCAATCAGAGCTCTAGGGACTTGATAGTTGGGGAGATTTCCATTTGCACACTGTTCCTCCCCCCCACCTCCTAAAATGATTTTTTCCCACTGTTTTGCCCTTTATATGGTCATTTGCACATGGGCAAAGTGTTAAATATACATTCCTGATTTGGTAAGGTTCTATACGCTGTTTGCTCCAAGGTAAATGACTACACAAAGTGCAAGGCAACTCAGAGCTACGAAGTAATTAACTAGGGATTGCCCTTTCTTTATTACCTTCTTCATGTGTAAAATGTCATTTTTCATCAGTTAGAGTGCTGATTCAAGTCAGAAATAACCCTCAAAAGCTTCAGGTAACTCTTTGCTCCTCAGGCAAGAATTTGAAATTATTCTTCAGCATTACAGTTTTCAAATCGGAACCCCATTAATTGATAATGTAACCGAGAAGAACCGCTTCTCAAGCTCCTAAAATCCTGATGAGATGAACTTTAGTCTTATATAGGGTTAATGGTTAATATACAGTGTCTGTGTTTAATCTGATTTGTCCACCTGAAGCAGAAATATATTGGATTCATGCCCTGCCTGTAGTAAGCTTGTAGTTCAAGAGGTTTCTCTTCCCTGCAGAGTTGTGGCCCTCGAGGATAAGGAGAACATAATCAAAGTGAATGGAGAATGTAACAGTGGTGGGGAGGGGAAAGAGAAAAAGGCATGAAAAAAATTACATCTCTGAGCAATGTGGATGACCCACCGTGTAGGCAAAGTCCCTTTTGTTACAAAGCTAGTAAGCTAATCACAAAGCCCCAGTTCCCACCAAATGTGACCCCCTACTGTGCCACTAGGGAAGGCCTAAGTATACTGTGATTTTAGCCGCCATTGTTGCTGCACTGGTACAAACCTCCTGCGCAGACGCGATTCATGCCAGTGTAGTGTGATTTACCAGAGCTGTTTTACCCTGGTTTTCAAACCCTACTAACTCGTTCAGGGACAAATCACAGTACACTGGTGTCAGTGATGGCTATGCTATATTATCTGTCTCATCAGTGTAGTGCTGAGTATCCTAAAGGAAGGATTGGGGCTGATTACGGCACTAGCCCAGGGGTTAGTTGGGAGATACGGGTTCAGTTCTCTGTTCTGCCACAGACTTGCTCTGCGATCTTGGACCAATCACTTAGGCTCTCTCTGCCTCAGTTCCCCATCTGTAAAGCAGAGATAACAGTATTTCCCTACCTCAAAGGATCAGTTTAAACTAGTAAACCAGTTTGAAAAATGCACACCCGAAAGATGCAGTTCAGATGACCTGATTCCTGGTGTAGAAACTGCTAACACCTCTTGAGAGGTGGGTGGAAGGGAAAAATGGAAAAACCCCTTCTGTTGCTATAGCACGTTCTACACTGGTGCGGCACCAGAGGTGTGCCACTGTAGCATCTGTAGTGTTGCCAGCACCTTAGAATCTGCAGAGCTGAACTCTCGTGCCTCGGAAGGTGGCTCCTTCCCTCTGGTTGATTGTGATATGTAGCCGCTCCTTTCCCTGACTCATGCTGAGATGTGCATGTGTCTTGTGCTGATTATTGGGTTTGGGCTGGGTTCCCGCTATGAGGCAGCAGCTCCTAAACACAAGTTTTTTTGGGGGGGGTGGGATTGGGGGAAAGGTATCTAACGCTCAAAAGATTTCTGTGTTAAAGCTAATAGGCCCTGAAAGTGACACAGAAATCTGTCACATGATCAATCTATTCCTTGTTGCTGCACTTCTGTTCACTGTCATCTAAGTAATTCTGTCCCAAGAGTGACTGATCGCGTTCACCACAGTGTTACCAAATGGGAGCCACAGAAGTCAGTGTGTTTTCTGAACCTGATGCCTCTTCAGACTGCACTGCCCACCAGTACCAGCCTTCTTTAGCTTGCTAGCCTCCCTCCAGCTCCCACTGCCTACCAAAAGAGACTCACTCACAAGTGGGTGGAGAGCTGTTTACTGACTCTGGCCTATTCACCAGCACAGAGATTGGAGCTGGTTGAAATTGTTTTTGACCAAGCAGTTTTCTGTCAGACTATACAATTCCGTCAAATGCTAAACATTCCATGGGAACATGATGATTTAAACAAAATTTTCAACAGGAAAAAGTAAAAACAAATAGTTTCTATTTCCTTCATTTCAAGACATAGAAATGCTTTGCTTTGATTTTATCACTTTGATTCATTTCATTTTGACTTGTATATTGTATTATAATATTAACTTTAGTTTAGTTTTACATATCGTGTTAAATGCTATATAATATATTTGATATAATGTTTTGCTATTATCAAAACAAAATGTTTGTACCTTGTAAAAATGAAACATTTTGTCATTACCAAAATACAACATTCTGATGGTTTGAAATAGTTCAGAATTTTCACTCCATGGGAAATTTCCACATTTTGGTTTTTTGTTCCAATTCGTAAAGAAAATGTGAAGCAGCGGAATTTCCTGCAGAACAGAAATTCCATTTTGTGAACAGCTCTAATTGGGATCCATGCCAGGGAAGTCTTGCTTAAGCCTCCACTGCTGCCTTGAACTCACCATTTCCAGCTGGACCCGAGTGAAGGAACAGGCTCATCCTTAGAGCTTGTCTACAGAGTGCTTTACTCTGCACCAGAGAGGTGTACATTTTAGTCTGCACTAATGTGTTGCACAGTCACTGGCCCATGTGGACCCTGCTGGCACACACTAAAGGTTCCCTAGTGGCCGTTAATGTAGACCCGTTTCAAACAGTACTACAGGAACACACACTAAGGAACTTTTAGTGCACACCAGCAGGGTCCACACAAACCAGCTAATGAACAATACGTTAGCAAGGACTAAAATTCACACCATTATGGTGTGAACAAAAGCGCCATGTAAACAAGCTCTGAGGTGACCAGTCAGAGGAGAAGTGAAGTGAGGCCAGTCAGGAATCCCAGCCTGGTTCTTTATTCTAGCAGCCACAGACTCCCTTTTTTCACCAGCACAATGACCGCTAGTGGTCCCAAACTTAGCTCAGAAATTAGCCAGTCCCCAGATGAAAGCCACTTGAAAAATGGTCCATTTCCTAAAGGATAATATGATCCAGTTTTGGCAGCCTTGAAGAGGTACAAGGTACTCCTGTTTTGATCCTCAGTGGAGGCCCTATGGATCTTAAGACAACACTATCCACCTGCACTAGGATCAAAACAAAAAGAGTAAATTGTATGAAGCATTTAGCCCATAGCAAACCCTTTGATCCAATGCAGTACAATTTGGTATGCTCTTCCTATCGTTCAGTGCTGGTAAATTCAAATGGAGATCTTATTTTCCTAGCAATGCCATCTATCCCCATCTTTGTAACAATCAGCCACCTGAGACCAAAGTTTCACAAAACTTTGTGTGTAAGCAAACTATACAGTCGTGTAGGCAAACGTGCAAAGCCAGGCCCTAGGAACATAGTGCCTTGTTCTGCATATGCAGGTACACATCCTCCATCTTGGCTGGGGGTTAAACTAGATCAAACTGGGGGTTGGGACCCCTTCTGGGGGCCACGAGGTTATTACATGGGGGGTTGCGAGCTGTCAACCTCCACCCCAAGCCCCACTTTGCCTCCAGCATTTATAATGGTGTTCAATATATTAAAAAAGTTTTTAATTTATAAGGGGGGTCACACTCAAAGACTTGCTATGTGAAAGGGGTCATCAGTAAAAGAGTTTGAGAGCCACTCAACTACATGATCCTTGCAGTCCCTTCTAACCCTATGGTTATATGATTCTTTACTGGAGATATGTATTGTACTCACATGGGCATATTTTGCCTGCCCAGCTTAAATGCCTATATTTTAAAATACAAATACTTTACACATCAGTGCCTTTCATGTAAGTATCTCAATCAGTCATTAATTAATTAATCCTCACAACACACTATGAAGTTTCCCATTTTACAGATGGAGAAGCTGAATCATGGAAAGGTAAAGTGACTCACCCAGGGTGTACAGGGATTTAGTGGCAGAGGCAGGGAATAGAACCCCAAACATCTGAACCCCTCTGCTTTCAATACTAAACTATGCATTTCCTTAATCTAGCCCTTGATTTTTTATGTAACTAATATAATTCACATAATTATTGTAGCCAGGTTCTTACAATGTTATACCCATTTAGCATCATAAAGATAGAATCGTAAGACTGAAAGGGACCTCGAGAGGTCATCTAGTCCAGTCCCCTGCATTCATGGCAGGACTAAGTATTATTTAGACCATCCCTGACCAGGCCCTCTCAGAGGTCCAGAGAGGCCTGAGCCACTTCCAGCTTTTGAGGGTCCTAACCATAATAAAAATAAAAAATGACAACACATGAAAACAAATTAAGGCACCAAAAAAAGAGTGAGACATAATTTGAATATTTTTTTATTTAACAATTGCTTTTCTGCCCATTCAAACGCTCTTGTCCCATGGTTGAAGAGTGATAGTTCTTTACCTGCTTCAACACGAGAAGGTGTGTTCCCCTGAAGCCACTGATGCAGGCAAACTGACAAAAATACACAATGCAGTTGTGATATTAGGAAATACCCCAGAGAGTCCAAGTTTGAGTATTTCTTGAAGTAATTTCTTTGGCTTGCAATCCAATTTAAAGTTTGTGGAATATATTCATTTGAGGAAGATAGCCTCATCACTGAGATCTTTTGAGATTTCTTTGTTGTACTGTTGTTGAAATTGTTCAGCTGCAGAAAGTAGATCTTCATTGCTCAGTCTTGAATCTGGGCCTATAGACTACGAAAGCCTATGATGATGGCCAAGCTACCAAGCTAGGGCTCCACCAACCAACCAGTCACCTCTTTTAGCTACCATATGAAGATAATAATGAGGAATTCTTACACATAATTCCTTAGTCAACTAGACGTAAAACTATAAAGACACTAAAATGTAACAATTCTCTACCTTTCAACATGCACTTGATCCAGCACCAGCCACCAGTAGTGGTTTGTTTATATAATCAGCTGATCTGAGAGGATATGTTCATCACGGTCTAATCTTATACCATCAGAACTGATATATTTTATTAATATTTATGAACATTTTTAACTCTTTCATATGACAAAATCTATATCAGTTAACAAAAAAATTGTCTTTTACCAAAACACATCTCTTATTTGCTTAAATTTGCAGCTGTAAGCTGAGAGAGTATTTCACATTTTGGTCCGATAGGGATGTACATAAAAACAAGTTGCAAAACTTATCAAATGCCAAAAAGTTAACAAGTGTCTAAATTTGAGGCCCCCTTTGAGCTTGAGGCCCAGGCCAAATGCCCCTCTTCCCCCTGATTGGCCCTGTCCCTGACAGGTGTTTGTCTAACCTGCTCTTAAACATTTCCAGTGATGGAGATTCTATCACCACCTCCCTAGGCAATTTATTCCAGTGCTTAACCACTCTGACAGATAGGAAGTTTATCCTAATGTCCAACTAAACTGCGTCAGAATCTGACCCATATGTAATAAACGTACCAAGAGCTGCAGACTTCTTTAATGCTAGTTTAAACTTTTAGGATTAGGAATCCTAAAATCTAATATTAAGGACAATAGTTAAACTCATTTTGAAATTACTTTAACACTTATCTTCTGAGATTCTAATACTTGGGGAGAATCATAAGTTAAAATTTAAAATACTGCTTTTGGCAGAATTTGTGCTACACTTGTTATGTAGCTTTCTGGTGTAGAGATTTTAGCTGGGGGGGAGGGAGAGGCTTCTTATATAAATCCTCTGCTTATAGTGGTTGGGTGCATAATTAACAAACCAATACAAACGCAGATAATTTTTAAAAAGGCATTAAGAAGGCAAAGTCTAATTGTGGCTCTTAAACTTTATAAATGAGACAGAGCTATCAGGCAGAGTCAAAAAAGCCCCTTCTCAGCAGAGAATAAGATCTGCAATGCACTTTGTCCTTCAGGAAGGATGTGAAACTTTCTGACAGAAATATGAGATGGCAACTTAACTGAGTCATAATATCACAAGATCTAACAGTAAAAAACACAGAGGAGATTAGGCACCAGCAACCCCCTTGCCTGTAAATATTGAGGCTGCTCAGTGCTAAAATATACCAAACCCCTAAGGTACCAGTAGCCTAAATTAATTTATTAATTAAATTAAATTAAATTAAATTAAGCATGCCAGGTGTACTGTGACTGAGAGGCAAGAGCTGTAAGTGCTTCAGCAATGAGGCCTTGTAGGCACTAACCCTGGTGGGTCCCAATAACCACTCACACACATGGCTAAGAGATATGGTATTTTACTAGGGCTGGCAGGAAAGATTGCCCATACCCAACCGTAAACAGTTACAGTTGTAAGTGAGCACTAGCATTTAAATGTTTGGGCCCCTGGGGAAGTTCAATCAAGGGCTAGGTCTCTTCAGTCCTACTGTCTCTCCAATCCAGTCTCTATCCAAGCAAATCGGGATTTGCAGACATCTAGGCCAGGCTCAGATAGAGGCTCTCACTGGGCCCTGTCCTGCCCTGCCGGTCCGCCAGAAGTCCCACACAGACCTGCATTCAGTTGTAATGTCCAGCAGTCACAACCTGTTCTACCACATCCAGCTCTGCATAGTCTCTGGGGAATCTGCCTGCATCCAGCTTCTCCCAGCTCCTGGGTAGCAATGTGGTATCTGCTACAAAACGGAGCCAGCCAACTAACTCCTGGCTCAGGATCTTTCCCTGGGGGGGACGGGATGGGATGGGAGGGTCCCTCTTGGCCCTGGGAAATGGGAAGTGCAGTGGGGAGGGGCTGGTGGGAGTTGTAGTCCCCTGTTTAGCAGCTCTGCCATATCTCTCTTTTCATCCTGTTTATTTCTGAGTGATACCCTTCAGGCATTGTAATCTATTGGCTGCAGCTCAATGTTTCTGTTGCTGCTGTCTGTTTGGCTGTGTATATTGGGCACAATGTTTTAAATGGCCATTTGCCACAGGATATTATTTACATTCTTTGCACAGTTAGTGCTAGTCCCTATAATTTTAATGAAACATCCAGGGAGGTCGGGGGATGGCCCCTTTATTCCTTTTAGGGGCTACCTCACTTATGTCTTATTCAAAGGTACCACGGGGTGGGCATGTTTTGACCCCCATCCTTCTCACCAATGTTCCCTGTACACAGTATGCACATGCGGTTGTGCAACAATCCTCTGTAGGCCACGCACATCACAAACCATGCCACACACAACTTCCTCTGTCCTAGGGATAGGAGCTGCAATGGCCAGGCCAGTGACTCATGCCAGGCAGGGCTCTGCGGCTGCTGTGGATGGAAGCAGTGGTACCCAAAGAGGCTGGGGCTGGATCGGACCAGGGAGCAGGTAGGAACCAGGGTAATTGGGCCTGAGGCCAGAAGCAGCTATCCGTAGTGCGAGAAACAGGAGCTACTGGGACCCCACTTCCCAGCCTGGAGCCAGCTTGCCCTCCCGCTGGGTCTCAATATCTCCCCCCAGTCCCGAAGCAGAGAAGTCACCCCGCTCCTCCTCCTAACCCTGACACCCCCACGGTTCCTGGCTCACCAAGCAGAGCACCCACCCTGATACCATGATTTACCCCACTCCTTATACAGAACACCCATCCCTATGTCCCCCCACTGCCTGGGACACCCAGCATTCCCCTGCTCCCTCTACCCCTGACACCCCTGTTCCCTCATTTCCCATGCGGAACAGCCACCCCAACTAACACGGCTGCTACTCTGAATCCTCTTATGCCTGACATCCCAACTGCCCCCCACTCCCTACGCAGAGCATCCACCCTGACACCGTCTTCTCTCCCTGCCACCCCAGCTTTCCCTCCAGGGACCTATTGTCCCTGGCTCTTCCCATGAGCACAGACTCAGCCGAGCAGCAGCTGTGACAGATTGACAATATTCTGAATGAACTTTACTAAATTAAGTTAAACTTTATTTAACCTTATTCAATACCTTTGGGGTCCATTGTATTAAAAAATGCAATTGCATAGGTGCTACTGTGGAATTGTATGTACCTTCTCTAGTAGGAGGAGGATGCTAATGTACTTTCTGTGTTATCACCCCTTTAAGCCACCCCCCAGAGTTCAGACAGGATTCTCCAGAGGCCAACAAAGAAAGGATTTTTGAATAAATAGCCTGGTTTTAAACTGGCTAAGGGCCTTCTTCCTAATGCAATAAATGGACAGGACCTCTGGTCCACAGAGAGCACCAATCCTTACAGAAGGGTTGGAAGGACTTGGCCTACTGAGAGGCCCATAAGACTGGGGGCTTGTTCTGAGCTAAAGCTGTGATGAACTTGTGACAACAAAGGACACCCTGAGGTTGGGGTGTTGAAAGTCTGCTGCGGCCAGAGCCCATGTGAGAGTTGGGGTAATGTCTGGTAAGCTTGTTAGCATGAGTGTACTTTATTTAATGTTTCTAATCTGTTTTCTCTGTAATGCTTTTACCTGAAGAATAAAATAGGCTTGCAGATGTAAGCAGAGTCAGGATGAGCTCTACCCTGACATCTGGTGGTGAATTATGGCGAGTGTGGAAAAGAACTCCAGGGGCTGATCTTGTTTGCATAGGCACACCCACTCGCCTGGCAGGAAACAACAGCAACTCAAAGTGGTTACTTTGGCTGGTGTGGGATCCCCAGTTTCTCTGTTATTGGGGCAGGAAGAATAAAGTTTTGTTACCCTGATTCTGTGAATCAAGGCCAGTGGAACTGGTGTATGACAGAAGGACTGAGTGAGTCATTCACCATTACCTAAGTAGCATTTGCTTGTCAAGGGGCATGGGTTACAAAACCCAGTGAATTGAGAGAGGATGGGGACAGGTATTGGTACCTGGTGGTGTGGGTCCCTTTTGTGGGCCTGAAACACCAATTGCACCTCCTCCTCTCTCCACTGTTGAATGTCAGAGCTAACTTTGATTCCTTTAGGAGTCTAGTTACAGACTGCTGAGCTGAGTTCACTTTGGGCCAATAGTGCACCTGCACTGGGGCTCCCCTACTACTAGCTGAAATCACTAAGAACTGAAATCACTAAGAGCTGAAATCACAAAAGAGCTAAAGCTATTTAAGAGCTGAGATCACTGAGGCTGTGTTAACTAGTGGGGGAGCCTGAAGCTATATTGCTAAGCTAACTTAGCTTAGCGGGGGTGAGCGGAGCGGAGCGGCTGGAGGAGCAGCTAGCAGAGCAGAGCCTTGTGGGAGCGGCCCAAGGGATGGCTGGAGCGGAGCGGCTCACAGGTCGGTGAGCGGAGCGGTGCGGCGCGGCTCACAGGTCGGTGAGCGGAGCGGCGCGGCTCACAGGTCGGTGAGCGGAGCAGAGCGGAGCGGAACAGCGCGGCTCACAGGTCGGTGAGCAGAGCAGAGCGGCGCGGCTCACAGGTCGGTGAGCGGAGCGGCGCGGCTCACAGGTCGGTGAGCGGAGCGGAGCGGAGCAGTGCGGCTCACAGGTCGGTGAGCGGAGCGGAGCGGAGCAGCTGCCAGAGCAGTTCGTGGGACGGCAGGAGTGGGACTGCGGGTGGAATGGAGCAGTTTGTGGTGAAGGGTGCGGTGGAACCCCACGGAGAAGCAGCTGGTTGGCCTCGGATCACGTAAGGTGCCCCTTAACACCCTGCTCACCCCCCCCCTTTTTGAACTCTGGGGCTGCACTGATCATGGACAGAGACTTTGGGGGGTTGTCGGACTTTTGGGACTTTTGTGATTCTTGGGTTGCTGGACCCAAGAGACTTTGGGATGGGTGGACTTTTGGGACTTTGGTGATTCTTGGGTCGCTGGTTTCAAGAACCAATGGGAGAGGACACGGCCCAATTTGCTGGGGTGGGTCTTCGCTCATGGTTTGGTCTAAGAACTCTAGTTCTGGTGTTTTTCCAATTTAATGCTGATGTTCTTTACCTCATGTTATTAAACATTTTCTGTTACACTCAGACTCCGTGCTTGCGAGAGGGGAAGTATTGCCTCTTAGAGGCGCCCAGGGGGTGGTATGTAATTGTCCCAGGTCACTGGGTGGGGGCTCGAGCCGGTTTTGCATTGTGTTATTGAAACGGAACCCCTAGATACAGAACCCGGCCCTTGTTGCTGCCAACTTAGATGGGCAGAAGGGTTACACATAGAAAGAATTGTGAGATGCCTTATAACTGTAGCAATTACACCTGGTAATGGTCTCTGAAAAGAAAGTGAGCAGGTGTGCTTGGGCAGCCTGTCTCTGTGGGGAATAACACAGTAAAGGCAGGAAACTGCAGCCTGGAAATATCCCAGTCAGAAGGGAGAGAGACACAGGTCTTCACACAAGGAAGGCCACTGTTGAGGAGCTGGAATCCCGAGAATGGGTGCCCTGGCTGGGCCACTGAGAG
Organism: Malaclemys terrapin pileata; assembly: GCF_027887155.1. Taxonomy (NCBI): domain Eukaryota; kingdom Metazoa; phylum Chordata; order Testudines; family Emydidae; genus Malaclemys; species Malaclemys terrapin. The sequence continues at coordinate 329,313,400 of NC_071505.1, forward strand.
GAATACAGGTGCAGCTGCCTTGAACTGTGACTGCTGCGTCACCCACGGCTTCCTGTGGTGGAAGCGTTTGGCCCCATTGGTTAGGGCCCTGTTGTCCTGTGGGGCAATAATTTCCCTCCCCCTTCTGGGTTTAGCTCAGCAACTCTGAGCTCAGGCCTCTCTGGGTGCCGGGGGCGAGCCCGGGTGTTGGGAGCAGGGCAGCCAGTGACCCCAATCCCAGCGAGCCTCCTCAGAAAATCCACCCCTGCCCACACACACATTATAACTGCCCATCCTGACAGACATTTTGCTTTCATGGAGTTAGGGCATTAGTGTAAGGATCTGAGGTGAGGGTCAGAGTTAAATGAGAGGTATACAGAGGGCCTGATCCTGACAGAGAAGCCCTTAGTCACCCAAGTCTCCTAACTGAAGGGAGTTGAGAGCTGCTGGGTTCTGAGCTCTTTGGAAAATCTGGATACAGGACTTCATTTATGTGCTTCAGTGGGAGTGGTTGGGCACTTAGCTCTTTTGAAAATCGAGTCTGGTATGTCCATCAGCACTGGCAACTCTCCATTACAGTTTGTGGGCTTGAGTGTGTTTAAAAACAGAAACTTGAGCCCCTGACCTAAAAATAAAGTGTCCTTCTTTCATTAAGGGCTCCCCTACTTATTTTCCCATAATTCGAGCCCTGGGAACATCCCGTAAATACCACTGGAAATGTAACTACTGCGACTGGCAAATGTCCATTTGCATTGGCACCCAGTGAAGCTTAGCAGGATGTAAATAGGAAGCACAAGGAACTGGTGTGGGGGGAAGGATTTGTGCTTTCTGTGCCCAAATAAAGGGTCTGATCCTGCAAGGGCCTCAGTGCCGGCATCTCCCACTGAAGACAAGGGTACATTGAACTCTTTTTCCTCTATATTGCAGTCTTTACTGCAGGCTTTATAACTTTGTTGGCACTGGGGACATTTTGCAAAAAATAAAAACAAATAAAAATATCTCCCCCTTGCTAATGCTGGTTCTGCATCACTGCTGTTGGAAACACTGGGGAATCTAGAGGGGGATGGTTAATTGGCTTTCATTGGTATTTCAAGTTCTATGCCAGTTAAACCTGTTCATAGCAAGATTAGATATCAGGGACTTTCAAGCTACACACTCCCACCATGACTAGTACCAGCCATGGAGCCAAACTCATGGTTGGAAACTACTGCAAGTGTAAACGAGGCTCATGAGGCATAGATGGTCTGATGTGAAGAAATAGTGATGTATCAGCCATCAGAGGTTTGCAGGAGGAAGTGGCGAAGTCACAAGATGCTGTGCTGTGGTTTGGCTGCTTCAGCCCTTCTTCCAAGAAGTTTTGTTTGAATCCTGGCTGCTGGTTAATTTTCTGCATTTAACTATTCAGACATAATTTGACTTCCGGAGTAATGTTCAATTTAATTAGCTCTATAGCTAGCAAATGAGAGGCCAGTGGGAGTTAGCAGATTTTTATTTTTGAAGGAATAGAGAAAACTTCAAAGATGTCTGAAAAGGAAACACCAAGCTATTTATTAGATTTGTTCTATGGTTGCAATTACCTTGCCTCTTTCCCATTCTGTTATTAAACTCTGATTCCAAAACGGCATTTTAATAAACCTTATGTGCTCGTCACTTACTGTTTACCACTTGCCCCTTGCTCTTTTTTTCACACTCTATTATTATACTGCAAAGACTGTCAACTTGTACAAAGTTGTCTGGTTCTAGGAAATATTTTACGTGCAATCAGGGCTCACGGGTATGTGTGAGGCACTGGTGAATGAGTAAATTTCATTATCTTTTCTGTTAGCAAGGAAAGAAAATAGCTAAATGGCTTTTGAAAAATAAATGGTGAAATCGATTAACAATAGCAAATAGAACTGCGTGTTAGAGATGCCATGACTGCATGGTGTTAGAACACTATATACTAGCTATTGCATCTGTCAGGTACAAGTAATGGGCTAGACTCTCAGGTGGTAAATCAGTGTTGCTCCATTGACATCACTGGAGCTACACTGATTTACACCACCTGAGAACCTAGTACAGAGATGTCCGTAATTTATAGGAAGTACTATACACTTAAAAAGTAAGTAAAGACCCATGGCAGCTGTACCCTGCTCATAGACTCATCAACTCATAGACTCTAAGGTCAGAAGGGACCATTATGATCATGTAGTCTGACCTCCCGCATGATGCGGGCCACAAAAGCTGACCCACCCACTCCTGGAAGAATTCTCTCCCTTGACTCAGCTGTTGAAGTCCCCAAATCATGATTTAAAGACTTCAAGTCGCTGAAAATCCTCCAGCAAGCGACCCCTGCCCCATGCTGCGGAGGAAGGCAAAAAACCTCCAGGGCCTCTGCCAATCTACCCTGGAGGAAAATTCCTTCCCGACCCCAAATATGGCGATCAGCTGAACCCCGAACATGTGGGCAAGATTCTCTAGCCAGACCTTCTGGAAAAGTTCTCTGTAGTAACTTTTAATATTCCATCATTGACCATTGTTACTAATTACCAGTGATGGCACGTTATTGACCTATTGACTAAACTGTTGATAAACTTAAGGAAACAATTCCCTCCACCATGTGTGCAGCTCTCATTTATTATGAATGGGAATTACATGTGCACATCAAAGGGAGTATAGAACCCTGAGGCTAGCTCCAACTTGCTTTAGAAGTGCAAAGGACTTTATCCTTGTTTTACTACAGCATATTTTATCTGAACATTTGGAGCATTTCATCATGAAAAGAATGTCCTGACCAGTAATGCATTTTCCTGTAGAAAAGGATTTGTTAATTTCAATTTGTGGACTCTGTAAAAATTAAAATATCTTTAGACCAAAAACAGCAACTCCCAGTCAGAATCCAGCTCAGGCCAGTGGTTGCTGATTGTTGTTGATCTCATGGCTTTTTGGAGGCATACGCAAAATGAGTTTGGTGGTCTGTTTCCAGACTCTAACGGACAAAGGTCAACATCCCAGCAATTGGCACTGATTGGTGGCTTCTCAGCTATCTCAACAGAGAGACTAAGAACTGATTAGGCAAGAATAACTGCGCTCTTGTCCACAAAGCTAATTCCCTCCCAAGCAAGATTGAGCCCTGTTAGCAGAACAGGAAGGAATCTGTACTCATACATCCATGATGTACCTGTTCTCTGGGTGAATGCAGAGGGATCTGGCTGTTTGATGTCTTGCTCCTTTTGAAGTCTTTAAATTTGTGCATTGTGAGTGTAAAATGCTAATGGATCAGATTAGTGTTTTATATATTTTGTCCTGATGTAAGGTGTAAAGCATTAGGGAATCCAGACCAGGAGGACTTCAGCCTCCAGAGTTGACTATCTGGTACCTTTGATGAGCCCACATAATTTAGAAAAGTTTCTTCAAACAATAAATTCCATATAAACTTCTTCCGCCTGCCTTCTCTAGCATAACCACAGAGTCGTCATCATCATCATCATGTTGCTATTACGTCTCTGGCGTTTAGGGCAGTGACAAAGCTCCTCCACTCCTGTCTGTTTCTTGCAAGTCTTTTAATGGTTCCCCAGCTGTGCCCCGGGTTTTTCAGCTCTGCTTCCACAGCATTGCCTTCAGGTGTCCATCTTATTGCTACTCTGGTGATGGAATCAGTTTCCATCCGAAGCACATGACCGATCCATCTCCAACGCCTCCTGGCAATGATGGTGCTCAGATCCTCCTGGCTGCACTGTGTCAATAGATCTTGGTTTGAGATTGTTCTGGGCCAAAAGATACGGAGGATTTTTCTGAGGCAGGTTGTATGGAATGAAGACAGTTTGGACATGTCATACTTTCTTATTCCCCAGCATTCTGCACTATAAAGTAGTATTGAAAGTACATAGCTCTGATAAATCTTGAGTTTGGTTTTAGTGTTGTATGTTGATGATTTCCAGACTGTATTTAAGCTCCTGAAGGTGCTCCTGGCTCTATTGATTTTGTTCCGGATGTCCTGGCTTGTTCCACTGTCCTGGCTGATGGTGCTGCCCAAGTATGTGAATGTTTCTACATTGGTTGAACATAATCCTCTATCCGTACTGGTGATGGTGAGGAAATATTAAAGGTCATGATATCTGTCTTACTGCGATTGATTTTCAGTCCAATTTGCTGGCTGAATGCATTGAGTGGAGTTGTTTTTTCTTGTATATGGTGATGGGTACGTGATAGGAGAGTGACATTAACTGTGAAGTCCAGGTCTTCAAGGGATGAGAAGAGTGTCCATTTAATGCCTCTTGGTATGTCTTCTGTTGTACACCGCATTACCCAGTCGATGGCAATGTTGAAGAGGATTGCACACATGACACACCCCTGACGTACTCCTGTTTTGACTTCAAAACTGAGCTCACTGTGATCAACATTGCATGTAAAGTTGAAATAGAAGCTTTTGATAACGTTGATTATATGGAAAGGAATTCCATATGTCTGCAGAATGCACCATAGGCTGGTCCTGTGAATGCTGTCAAAAGTCTGCTCAAAGTCTATGAAATATATGTAGAGTTGCTGTTGCCATTCTAAGCACTGTTCTATTATGTTTCATAGAGTGAAGATCTGGTCTGTCCAGCCTCGCCCTTTCCGAAAACCAGCTTGCATTCTGAGAACGCTATCAACTGCCTCTGATATATGCTGGACTATGATCTTACACAATACTTTACTTGGCACAGATAAAAGTGTGATACCGTGCCAGTTATTACAATCACTGAGAGTTCCTTTCTTTGGTATCTTCACTATAACCCCATTGGTCCACTCATCTGGCACTTTTTCCCTTTCCCAGACTGATGTAAATAGAGGGGCCAGGATACATGCTGCTAATTTAGGATTTACTGTGAACAATTCTGCATTCAAGTTATCCTTGCCAGGAGCTTTCCCATTTTTTAAGGATTTGATGGCTTGAATAATCTCTTCCCTAGTTGGGGTGTCTGTGTTGATATCAAGATCTTCTTCTGCTTCCTGGATGTTTGCTTTCTCTTTAGGTGGCTCCCTGTTCAGCAATTCTTTGAAATGCTCTATCCAGCACATTTCTTTTTTTTCTTTTTTCTTTTTTTCAGTTTTTAGTAGGTGTCCTTGTTTGTTCCTAATGAGAGTGTTTGTTGGTGTCTGCCGTTTACCACTGATAAGCCGCGTCATTTTGTAGACGGTTTCTTGTTCACCATGAGTAGCTGCATCCTCTGTTTCTGTTGCCAGATTATCAATATAATGCCGTTTGTCTGTTCTCATAAGGCGTTTGACTTCCCAGTGTGCCTTGCTATACTGCTCGTAGTATTTGTCCTTTAGCTTCTGGGATTTTGTGTCTAAAACCTTTTTCTTCAGGGCTCGTCTGGTTTCTATGGCGTTTCATGTGCTGGGTGTAATCCACTCCTTCCTTCTCTTCTGCCTGTAGCCTAAACAGGCTTCACTGCTCTTGTTATAAATTGCTGTTACTTTGTCCCACTTCTTGTTGATCTCTTCATCTGCATTCCCCTTCTCTTCATCCAGGTCTGCAAGTGCTTGAAACCTGTTCTTTAACTGCAGAACCACAGAGTAGTGTGTACATATTACAAAAAAAATCATACCAAAGCAAAACACTTCACTGCACACACAATTCTCCCCCTGGGGAGTTGGTGAGAGAGAGAGACTGAGCCACACATGACAGATATTAATCACCTGAAGAAGAGCTCTGTTTGTACCTTCCACCAACATATGTTGGTCCAACAAAAGATATTACCTCACCTCCCTTGTCTCTCTCTTGCCTCGTGTTGTTTAATGCACTATTGGAAGTAGGGTGACCAGACAGCAAGTGTGAAAAATCGGGACGGGGGTGGGGGGTAATAGGAGCCTGTATAAGAAAAAGACCCAAAGATCAGGAGTATCCCTATAAAATCGGGACATCTGGTCACCCTAATTGGAAGGTGCCCGGAGGCTATGCTGAGGAAGGTGGCATATGAACCTATATACAATAGAATTCCCCGATTTGCACAAGTATTTGACATAACTGCATGCACAAATTAGGCACACAACTGCAAGTACATTGAAACTTTTTAAAAATTTAGCTCTTAATGCTGAAGCACTAATTAAATCCTTTTGTTCCCCAGCTCAGATTACATAAGGATATATGTTTGAATAGATAATACAGGGTCCTTTTCCTTTTGTGTTTTATTTCTGTATATAAATCACAGTCTCTACAACATTCTTTGAGTTCATATTTAATTGAATAGCCTGTCAAGATTCACTCCACAGAGCGAGCCTGGTGGGAAGGCTGCACAAAGTAAAGTGAGAGATTCTGAGAAATAATATTGTTTCATTTTGTTTTTTTGAAAATACACCAAGAAAAAGCCACTGAAATTAGAGATCCTCCACTGTGCAGTAATAATGAAAGAGCCAAAGCCTCTGTACAGCCGCCCACATATATGGAAAATGTTCACTTAATAGGCTACATCCGGCTCAACTGCTGGGTAACAATGGCTGCCTCTTGCGAGCTAAGAACTCAATATGAGAGGTGGGTGTTACAGGGCAAATTGTTGCTTAGTTCCTCTCACCATCATCTCTCTCCATGGTTAGTGGATTGTATTTTAAACCCCATGCAGACTACTGTGCCTGAGTCCTTTGAACAGTGTTTGGCATCACACCCATGTTCCAGTGCTGTGTGCGTCAGCCTGTCCTCTTTGGGCAAGGAAAGGGAAGGACTGTAAAGATCAGATCCTTAGAACTGCACCTGTAATTCCTGCCGAGCCTGCTGGGGCCTGAGCATCCTCAATTCCTATTGCTGTCAGTGGGAATTGAACTTCTCAACAGTTGTTCAGCATCTTGTATGACTGGGTCCAGGAAACTCAATGGGAGGTGCAAATGCTAAGCCTCTCTCAGGATATGGTCTCAAGTAATTTCAGTAGCATAACATAGATAGTCTGCTGCTAAAAATAATTATCTTGTTATCTATAGCTATAGAGTAGGATATGCTTGACAATGGCTTTCCCTTAGGTGCATCAGAGTAGAAGGGAAACCTAAATCCATGGAGAACTGCCTGGTTTTAGCTCCCGCTGTAAACTCTATGCTTAGCCCAGCTGTGCCAAAAGGTTAATGAATTATTTGAATCTTTGTGCACGCAGCTAGTCTGTGCTAAAACATCCTTGTTGTCTTTCCTTCTCCCCACCTGCTTGTTGAATTCATTCTTCTGCTATATCTTGTCTTTTAGTATAATATTTTGGGGGCAGGGATTGTTTTTTATATGTTTGTACAGTGCCAAATACAATGAGGCCTGATTTGGAAGATGCCTGTGAACACTACCACAGTATAAATAATCAATCTTCAAATGATTTATAGCTTTGGGCCAAATCTTTGAAAGGGGGGAGAAGAGGGTAATCTCATGGACTCAGCAACTTTGAATGTTTGGCTTTGGGTTTTCATGTTTGTTTGAAACCAAAGCTCAAGACTGAAGTAGGGAGTGGGAAGTAAGGGAAGTGAAAGTGCTGGGTTTAACACAGAGCTTTAATCTGTTAGAAAACAAGTATGGGAAATTCTCTAGTTTGCAATGTGACAGGGCAATTTCCTGCCATATATTGGGGATCCCATGTGGCATTAAGTGTATGAATGGTTTATGTATCATTATGGGCCAGCACTCCATAGAGGGAGGGGAGCCACACTTCCTACAGGAAGTGAAAACAGCAGGGGATGATTCAGGCAAATTACTCAGGTTCTAACACCTCCAGAGAGGTACCACCTCCTGGGGAGGCTCACATATTCTGGTTCAAATTGGATTCTCCAGAGACCAACAGACAAAGAATGGACATTTGGATAAATAACCCTAGCTTAAGGTGACTCAGGGCCTCTCCCTGATCCAGCAGACAGGATCTGCTGTCCAAGAAGGGCCCAACCCTTGTGGAAGAGTTGGAAAGTCTTTAGCCTCCTGAGGCCACATAAGACTGAATGGTGACTGCTGGTGAGCTGTTAGCATGCATATAGGAATGTTTATTCATTTTTATATGTTTTCTATGCTATGCTGTTACTTGAAGAATAAATGTGCTTGCTTATAAAGAGCTGTGTGGTGACTTTTAACTGCTGGCAATACACAGTTCTTAGTCCTTGGAGAAAAAGCAAAGTGCAGGCACTGGCCATTTTATGCAGACTGGCTTGCTTGGAGTATTGCAGTGTAAACTATGGAGCTGTACGGCCTTAAAACCCCTGGTCAGGGGTATCTGCCCAGGAGAGGTAACAGCTGGGAGCTGGAAACCTTTAAGTGTGTGCCCTTGAGAGACCACAGAGGGGGGAAAAACAGGTGCAACTGCTATATTTGCAATTCTCTGTGTTTTCCTAGACAGGACCTTGCTTAATCTGTGGATGGAAATTGAGTGATAAACTCCCCACTGTCTTTTCATTTCCATGGCACAGGTGTGCTGAATTCTATAGAAACCTGGAAATTCTGTGACAGTGTGAGATGCACAGGAGAATATTAAAAAAAGGAAGGGGGTGATGGTGGTTCTAGTGTCAGAGATTAGTGGTATCTTTTTATATAACAATATTGACTGTGTTCACCTTCTAATATTTAATTTGTTTAAAACCCTTCTCTGGCTGTCTCTTCAGCCCTTTCAGGTTCTTTATTTCCAGTTTGCGTTTGCCGCAAGATCCAGTAAATGCATGGCACCAAACCCCAGGAGTTCTTGCTGTAGAATTCAGTGCCAGTGTTCTGTACCACTGCCTGTGCTTTCTGGGGTGGAGAGGGAAGCAACGGGTGGGAGGGAAAATGATGGGAGAAAACAACCCAGAAGTGGGGAGCAGGTGGGAAGACAATGGCAACAAATGAAGTGTGAAATTCACCAGGGAAATCAGGTGGAAGCAGCAACAGGCAGGCAATCCACCCAAGAGGGTGGGAAGGGGAATTCTTGTAGCCTTGTTTGCTGGCAAACAAGAAAGTGGTGTGATCTCTCGACAGTTGTCTGGTATGTCTTTGGATAGAGGATTCATATAGCCTTGTCCAAACAAATACCAACTGTTATTCAAGAGCCCTGTAATGACCCTGGTACCGGATGAACCATCAACACACTGATCTCCACAGCAAGAACTTTCCTGTTCTCTTTCCCCTTTGTGTGTGTGCAGGGTCAGGCAGGATGGCCTTGCAATGTAAGCACTTGCATGGGACACAGGTGATCTGGCTTCAATTCCCAACTCTGCCTGAGGCTCAATATCCCCTACTCTATTAATTTCAGTGTAAGTCTTGTGCTATATCTATTCTTCTTAAAGCCCCACTTCCTGGAGTAACGTGATTATGTTATAATCTCAGCTTTCCTTTTTCTACGGAGTAAAAGCTTGATATTGTGAACCCTGAAGGCTCAAAAACCAAAAGGCAAGAACAGTTCCATAGGCTATTGTGACACACCCGCAAACACTGGAGATTTGTTTCCCACTTAACACTTATCCTTGTCCCTTTCTTGCACTTTAATCCAGCTGTGTCTTCAGTTTTCCAAATCAAGCATGGAATCCCCTGGAAAAAAATGTTTCTTTCAGAGAGCGCTCCATGAGCAAGCTGGACCTTTCCACGCACAGGCAGAAGGAGGGAGCAGTGTAGGTTTGTAAGGTGCTCATGCTTTTCTATGTAAGTTTTTCCAATGTAAAGAATCTCTTGGTTTCAGCACATACAGGGCCCACGTGTCCGTTCTGCCAGCATTCTGCATAGCACAGCAACTGAAATGTAGGGACAAAGGTGGCTTTATTCCACTTTAAAGCCTTCTCAAGTTCTGAGGCTGGCCCCCAGTATAAATCAAGGGAGGTTCAGGGCTGCTCTGATGTATGCTACACCTCCACTGACCCCTTTCCTCCAATCTGTCCCCTACACTGGGGCCTTTGAGTAGGAGTGATGAAAAGTCAGCCTAGCAGCTCTGTTCCATCCAGGGAATCCTCAAGTGCTGTGGGTATTCTCCAGTGACCAGATCTGCTGGCTTCATTGCCACTTTATAGCACTGGGTCAGTGTAAAAAGAGCCATAGGACAATGGAGAATTGGGCCTAGAGTTTCTTTGGAATTCTTGCCTCCTTGCAAAAGAAGCCAAGGGTGTGCTACCCTTTACGTCCATGGAGTGCCATGAAGGGGTTGGGGGGGGAAAGGGAGAATCTGCTTTCATATGACGGGCCCTTGCCTCCACAATGCTGCCTGGATTCCTCTCTCCCTCCCTTGGCTTCTGCAGGAGCCCTGTCTCAGGGACTTTCCCAGAGTCTGCAAAACTTTGCCCCAGAGGTTTGGATAGGGAGGAGGAATTGCCAGAAGTCAAGTCAGCCCAAACCTTCCTAACCTGTGGAAGCAGCATGCAGCATAGGCAAGACAATCCAGAGGGACTTCTGTGGGGTAGGAACAAAGATTGGCGGCGATCCCTCAAGGTCGAGGATGATCTTTCATGGATTTTATTTTTCATGGGTCCTTTGGTGACTGAGGAGTCTGATTCTTGAGCCACAGGCTTGTTGGCAGACTTGCAGGTGGTTCTAGAAAACAGGTTGGGCTGCGATTGCTGCGTGACTGTTGTCTTTCCTTTCTTTTCTGGCGTTTTTCTACGACCAGGGCAAGGCGATTTTCCTCAAAAGTGGACGTTCCCTCTCTGACAAGTCTTCCCCAGTTATCCCTGTCCTAGGCTGCTGTCTCCCAGTGTGAGGTGTCGATGCCACATCTCTTGATGTTTATCTTGAGGGTGTCTTTAAAGCGTTTCTTTTGGCCTCCCCGTTTCCTTTCTCCTTTGGTGAGTTGGGTGTACAGCAGTTGTTTTGGTAAGCGTACATCAGGCATGCACCAACAGTGCCCGCTCCACCTCAACTGGTGCTGGATAATCAGGGCCTCAACCCTGACGTTGGCCTCTGTGAGGACACTGACGTCCCAACTCTTCTCTGTGGCTGTGAGACTTGGGTGACCAGTGTTCCCTCTAATTTTTTAAGTCCATGTGTGGAATGAATTTTGTTATGTTCAACAATATGGAGGTGATGTGTGACACATCAGCTTCATATTGGTGCACATAACAAAATGCATGTGGTGGGGCCAGGGATGAAGGATTCAGGGTGCAGAAGGGGGCTCAGGACTAGGGCAGAGGGTTGGGATGCAGGGGGTGAGGGGCCGGGGATGAGGAGTTTGGGGTGCAGGCTGCCCAGGGACTACAGTGGGGAGAGATGACTCCCCCTCCCACTCCCAGCCCTCTCTCGCTGCAGCAGCTCGGAGCTCCAGGAGAGGTGCCTACCCCCGGCTGCAGCAGCTCTAGCGGGGCTGGGCTGGGCCGAGGGAGGGGCTCCTCTCCCCTGGCTGCAGCAAGTCCAGGGCAGCTCCACACTGGGGCCGGGGGGAGGAGCACCTCTGCCTCCCGCAGCACCTCCGCGCTAGGGCCATGAGCCCCCGCGTGGGGCTTAATAGCAGCTGCACTGCCATGCAGTTTAGAGGGAACTTAGTGGGTGACCTATAGAAAACACCTGAAAAACATGGAACACCAGCACCAGCACTTTCTTTAGAAGATCCTCAATGTAAAGTGGGAGGATCGTTGCAGACAAAGAAGAACTGGAAAATGTAGAACACACTGCCTATCTTGGCAGCCATCTCTCACAGAGGACAGACAGAGACATTGAGATTCAGCACAGAATTCGCTGTGCCAGCCTTGCCTTTGGCAGACTTTCTCGCCGGGTGTTCAACAATCACAACATCAGAACACATGCTAGACTTTGAGTTTATAAAAGCAGTAGTAATCCCCACTCTCCTCTATGGAGGTTTATGCCATTTGTTCATTGTGTACTAAGAACATTTCATACAGGCCACTGAACCACCATTTTGCAGTCAGGCAGTAACTGTAAGTCACTATACAGAAATAATGAGGTTGAGAAGACACGGCATCCCACTCTGATGTAAGAGACCTGAGTTCTGTCCAATGCTGTGGCTGACCTGCTGTTAGACTGTGATCAAGTCACTTCACTTCTCTGGGCCTGTTTCCCCGTTTCCTGTTTCTAGGGTGACCAAACAGCAAGTGTGAAAAATCAGGACAGGGGGTGGGGGGTAATAGAAGCCTATATAAGAAAAAGACCCAAAAATCAGGACTGTCCCTATAAAATTGAGACATCTGGTCACCCTACCTGTTTCCCTCCCTGCCCTTTGTCTGCCTTACCTGTTTGGATTGTAAGCTCTTGGGGGTATGTTTGTCAAGTGCCTAGCACTACAGACCGTGGATATCATCCGGAGCCTTTAGGCACTACCATTACAAATGTAATAATTGACCTGGGCTGCATGTGAACTGACAACCCAGGTGAAAGTTTTCACAGAGATGAAAGTCTGTGTCCCGTTACCCAGGCCCAAGCTGTTACCCACGGTTCTTTCAACCCAAAGCTCTTGGTAACTTTTACTCTGTGCGAGGAGGTGTCAGGAAATAAATCAGGGGAGACACAGCTGTCCGATGGCTGGCACAAACGGGACAACACAAGAGTGCTTTCACTTAAAGCTAAACTTTACTAGTCTCAAGCACTTACACACGTCCGCAACAAGATTAGTAAAATACCCCCAACCCTTGATAATTAAAGCTGAGTGTGGTTCTCGAGTGGCACAGTGGCAGCCCGTCTGCCGATGGGGAACACAAGATGCATCCAGAGGGAGAGACCAGTCCCCAAACGAGTCCCCCATCTCAAGCTTTTCCCCCTTATTTATACACTAGTAATAGAATGACATGTCCCTTAAAGAAACCTTGTTAAGTAAGCAATTTCAAGCAAGAGATTCCTTCTGATTATTGATTAACCAGGTGTGGGTTTTTCCAAAGTCTGCAGCCTTGAGACATAATAGACATTCCTGGGGGTACATCCTGCTCTTTTAAAATGCATGTATCAGCAACTTCAACACAATTCTTATCAGGAAGGACACGGGGTCAAGCTGCCCTTTCTGAGGCACCAAAGCCCCCTCCCCTCCTGCCTTGGTCAAGCTGCATGGCCACTTTATAGCCTGCTGACTAGGTTGCTTTTAACAATAAGCCATAGTGGTTTCAAGCACTTTACTGGTTTGCCAAAGTCTCCCCGTACCACCCCAGCCACTAACTATAAATGATTAATTTTACAAACCATGTACAATGCCCTGTTCAGCCAGGAAAGAAGACACACCCTGCACAGCACTCTCTCCCCTGGTGAGTTATATGAGAACTAACACATGTAGTAGATTTTATCAATAACGGTCACAGAGGAAATGTTTCTTACACAAACACGGTGCTGTCCTCAGAACATGAATCCCGTTTCTGTTGTATATGTTCAGTCTGGCACCTTTCATCATCATCATCATCATGGCAGACTGAGTGCCCCCGAATCAATTCTAGCTAGGTTCTTACGACAGTCTGGCTGGATGTTCAGTCTGTGTCATCCCTGGCATCTTATCACACCATTAAAAAAGCAACAGAGGGTCCTGTGGCACCTTTAAGATTCTTCTTGCATCTGAAGAAGTGAGGTTCTTACCCACGAAAGCTTATGCTCCCAATACTTCTGTTAGTCTTAAAGGTGCCACAGGACCCTCTGTTGCTTTTTACAGATTCAGACTAACACAGCTACCCCTCTGATACTTATCACACCACTGAAGCTTTTGGCAACCATGTGATTGCTGGCCATGTTGCAGAGTTATCTGGCATCTTTCACATATATTCAATTCACTTACGGGGAAGAGGGAGAAGGGGAATCCTCAGCAAATCTGACAAACAGCAGCCCTAACATTCACAGGGACCCATGCAGGCAGGCCGATAATTGTCCCAAGATGCATGCTGAGCAACCAGTTGCTTTTTGGTATGCACATATTTTGTGGGCAAAGCTCAGTTGCCCTGTAAAAGTGATTTAGCCCAGAAGCTTTTGAGTTAGAACAGCACAAAGGATGATATGAAAATTGGTGAAATTAAACTCCAGGAAAATTGAAATGATGCTTCTTATGTCAAGCATTAGATATAAATGGGATGTGCCTGGGCATGTCACCAGCCTTTCCATCTTTGATGGAGAAATTGCATCAGAGGCTAGAAGAGGAGGTAATGCAGGTATCAGCAATGATAATTGGGCTTTTTCCACCTGAAGAATGAGGTCAGGTTTCAGTCCCATCTCCCCCCCCCCCCCTCCCCCCCCCCCCCCCCCAATGAGCTGATAAATGTTAGGCACATTACTTAATGGCAGCAAGACTGGATTACTACAAAGAGCTGTATTGTGGGCTAATGAAAAGGCTGCCTGGAGCTCGTACAGAATGGAGCTGCATGATAACCAGGGATGTGCCAGGGGATTCTGCATACATGTTGCTTCCTTCTCTGCTAGCTGCCTGCTGGTAAGCAGAATGAGTTCAAGATCTTGATCACATTTTAAGCTGTAATGAATGGATCCTCGGGATATTACTAAAATTCTGGCATGCTAAGGACTTACTGAATGTGGATAAAGGGCTACATAAGTGTTGATTATCATTACTGCCAATTTGCCTCCCCTTCTTAGGTCAGAGGTTAAGAGCACTTGGAGTGGGATGTCTGCAGAGAGAGTGGATTTTGTACCTTCTTCACTACAGCCCTGGAGTGCACTCCTCAGGCAGGGCAAACACTTGACCTTATCTAAACACAGATGTACATATAACTTCAAAAGGCACTCAGGATTTCAACTGAGTTGGTTTTAGGGGTTACTTGTAATGAGATTTTAGTTGGCTTTATGCATGGTGCGCAACCATGCTGTCACAAGCAATGCTGACTATTACTGTGTGGTGGCAAGTATCAGAGGGGTAGCCGTGTTAGTCTGGATCTATAAAAAGTGACAGAGAGTCCTGTGGCACTGTCACGGAGTTTGGGGGAGACAAGGCTCTGCACCCCCAGCTTTCTGTGATTCACCGTGACTCTCAGCCAGGCACTAGAACAGAAGGTTTATTAGATGACAGGAACACAGTCCACACCAGAGCTTGTAGGCATACACAGGACCCCCTTAGTCAGGTCCTTCTGGGTAGTAGAGAACTTAGCCCCCAACCTCGAGATTCTCTACGATTCCCCAGCCAGCCCAAGACTGAAACTCTCCAGCCCCTCCTTTCTGACTTTTGTCTCTTTCCTGGGCCAGGAGGTCACCTGATCTCTTTGTTCTCCAACACCTTTAGCTATCCCCTTGCAGGGCCATTGGTTGCCAGGAGATAGAGTGCCATTTATGCACACTGGCCCTTTGCGCTGCAACAATCTCACCCCCTAGAGACTTAAGAAATGCATAGGGGAAACTGAGGCACCCACACAGTATTCAGAGGAAACATAAAGAACAGTCCCACTTCATCAAAGGCACCTTATAGACTAACAGACGTATTGGAGCATAAGCTTTTGTGGATGAATACCCACTTCGTCAGACGCATGGTGGCAGCACCTACTAGCTCCCGTCAAGGACCAGGACCCCATTGTGCTAAGTATTGTACAAACACAGAACAAATAATGGTTCAGTTTTCACCAGCAAAGCTGGGTTGGGCCTAGTCTGTACTTGGAAGATTGGATATAAACTCAGGTAGATATAGAGGACATGTAGAGAAAGCACAGATGCTGCAGGAAGTAGTGCTGGTGATTCAATAGGTGGTACCATTCACCGGTATGCCAGCATGGTTCTAAGGTCACTGTGCTGCTGGATGTCCATACTAAGCTCCTGATTAACTGTGGTCATTATGAATCACATGGAATTTTATGCAAGAACTAGAGCTTCCATCTAGTGCCTTGCCCAAATTTCCACTGGGGTAATTACATTCTGACTATATGAAGGCACGCTGCATTGTCAATTGGAGACAGTATTCCTCACTTCCTGTCCCAAACTGGTGTGTAGCATAGCTGTGTGCTGCTAAGCACTTTGTCCCCTTAGTAGAGGAAGTGAGATATATAGATCTTGTCTATAAGGGGTTTCTTTGCACTGATAAAGATACACTCATGCTGTGTCCCTGCTCCCCAAGTGTAGCTACATTGCACTGATGTAAACTGAGGGCAACAACCAGAGCAATTTACCCCAGTAATTTACTGAGTTAAGTCGCACTGCAGCAGCAAGCCACATTTCCCACCAGTGTAGCGTGCCTACATTCGGGGTTAACGACCCTTTAACATTGATATAATTATATTGATTTTATTTTACCTACACTGATGAAATTACATCAGTGGAAATAACCCTAATGTAGAGGAGCCTGTAGTGTATTATGATGTGTGGTGTTTGGTTTGGGGTTTTTTTGTTTGTTGGTTTGTTTTTTTTTTTGCTTTGTAAAACTCGGCCAGGTCCATCTGGATGAAAGGTGGATACAAGGAAGGACCTTAACCTGCAATAAATAATGCTATGGAAAATAGGGACTTGCAGATTTATAAACTGTATACATATATTGTTAAAAATAATTGTTTTGTAAATGACCCAAATCTTCAGAAATAAGACAAGTTTCAGAAAGGCTCAAATGCCTCAAATGCTTGAAAATTGGTGAACGGGGGAACCCTTGATACATCCTTAAATCCCTCATGGGCCTGATTCTTACTTACATGGAGGCCCCTTTATACTGCTTTAGCTACAAAATTACATTACATTAATACACTTACACCCTTTACCATAGTAGTAAGCAGGAGCCCTAGTTATGGACCCTATTGTGCTAGGCACTGAGCAGACAGTTGGTCCGTGCCCCAAAAAGCTTACAATGTAAGGGCATGTCTACACATACTGCACTGCTGTGGCTGCACCAGCGCATTTGGTGCAGATGCTCTATGCCGACAGGAAATAGCTCTCCAATCGGTATAATAAAACCACCACCGCAAGTGGCAGAAGTTATGTCAGTGGGAGAAGCTCTCTCACCGGCATAGCGCTGTGCACACGAATGCACGAGTGCCGTCGGGGGGGAGGGGTATTCACACCCCAGAACGACATAAATATTGTCAACATAAGCTGTAGTGTAGACATAGCCTAAGTATAAGGCCATGTCTACACTACCACTTATGTTGGCAAAACCTATGTCACTCAGGGGTGTGAAAAAGACAATCCCTGAGCAACTAAGTTTTGCTGGCGTAAGTGGCAATGTGCACAGAGCTTCTCCTGCCAACATAGCTACCGCTGCTCATGGAAGTGGTTTTATTATGTTGACAGGAGAGCTCTCTCCCGTCAGCATAGAGCAGCTATACAAGTGTTCTGAACAGTGACACAGCTGAATCAGTACAGCTGTGCCCCTGTAAGCTTGCTAGTGTAAACATGACCTCGGACAAGAGAACAAGTGGCTACAACAGCTGGATGGGGGAAGCATGAGATAGTATTGGCTAGCATGATAGGCAGTGGTCTCAGCATCCTAACCAAACTGGTGTAAAGTGGCCTTAGTGCAAATAAGAATCAGGCCTAATAGCTCTATAATGGGTCTAAGCTGCTGTCATTTAAATAAAAGAGAAAGCAACAATGGGAAATAAGAAGGGGAAAATTGAGCATGAAGAGAACAGCAAGACAAAAGGGAAAGGAGAGGAGCTAGCGGGGTGGGTGGGGGGGAGGAATGGAGAATCTGTGCTTTCATAACTCAAAGACATATGTTGACCCTGCTCTTGCAGTGACATCCAATCATAATCTGTCAGCATTAATCATTTAAAACACAATTCCTGACTTCTGTTTCCAAAAACCACTATAGATTATTACAAATAAAATATTTTTTGTCTTCTTACACTTTTTAACATTGTTGCTTTTTATTTTTTGTTCGCTTTGGCCATTGTAAATAGACTGGTCAATAGACTTCTGTCCCTTATACATTTCACTCTCTGATTCCCATGTACTAATACAACACAGTCATTTGGGTTTACAACACTACCTCTCATGAGGGATTCCATAAAATTTCTTTTTGAATAAAGTAAAAAAAAACCTCCACAAAACATTCAAACATTTCTATTCATATTACCCAACATTTTCAAAAGGGACGAGTGATTTTTGGATGCCTGACTTGGAACCTGATTTTCAAAGAATACATGTTGAGGCCTGGATCCACACAGAGAGTGTTACAATGCCTAACTTTTAGGTGCCTAGAGAATCACTGGAACAGCAAGGGAATCCACAGAGCCTGAATTAGGCACAAGGCTCCCTATACAATGAACGGCAGCTTTTCCTCTCCTGGAATTGACACCTCCTCATCTATTATTGGGAGTGGACTACATCCACCCTGATTGAATTGGCCTTGTCAACACTGGTTCGCCACTTGTGAAGTAACTCCCTGCTCTCCATGTGTCTGTATATAATGCCTGCATCTGTAGCTTTCACTCTATGCATCCGAAGAAGTGAGGTTTTTACTCACGAAAGCTTATGCCCAAGTAAATCTGTTAGTCTTTAAGGTGCCACCAGACTCTTTGTTGTTTTTGCCTAGGAATGGTATCCACAAAAGCCGGCATGCTTAGCAGGGAGCCCCCTGGGGTAGTCAATGGGAGATGCTGCCTCTCTCATACAGTTACAGTTAAGCAGCTAATTCCAGGCTGCAGGGAGAACAGGGGAACCTATCCCTGCTAGCGATCCACAGCCAGGCACTTGAGTCACGGTAGCTTGGGCACCTAAGCTGGTTCTTGCCAGAAATGACAGAGGAAGAGGAGAGAGGCAGGGGTCCTTTACTGCTCAGGAGGGCGCCCTAACTACTGGGCTGTGGGATGTTCTGATGTGGGTCTTCCTCGATCCCTCCTGTTCAAGCCATTGACTTTAGATAAACCATTAGTCATTGGCCCAGAGAGAGCAAGAATGACTCTATAAGAGGTTAGGGCACTCACCTGGAGGCCAGGAGACCATCAGGTTCCCTTGCTCCAATGACTCGGTGGTTTCAACAGGAGAGAGTGAGGGAGTCCCACATTGGAATATCCCATATCCTAGTGGCTAGGCCACACTCCTGTGAGGCTCCTGTTCAAATCTTCTCTCCTCAGCAGGCAGAGAGGGGTTTGAACCTGGGTCTCCCACACCCTGGCTGAGCATGCTAACCACAGGGATGAAAGTTGTAAGGGAGTTCCACCACCTCCTCTGGCCAGATTTTGAATGGGGCCTGATTTGTAAGACATGCTTAGAGCCCACCTATTGGATTGGGCCCCTCAGGCTGAAATCCTGGCCCCGCTGAAGTCAATGGCAAAATTCCTATTAACACAATAGGGCCAGGATTTCACTCAATGTCTCTAATCACAACCACCTGGGCTCTCTCACTAGCTCTAAGAGCCATAATCCATCTCTAAGGCTTTATGCATAGCACATCCTCTGTATCTAGGCTGCTCTAAATATAGTTTGGCCCAAACAATATGTGGTTAAAACTTGATGCGTAACCATGGCAGCAAACGGTATTTCACCCAGAGGCCTAGCCTGTCACATAGTTCTCTTCCTCTAACCCAGCGGTTCTCAAACTGTGGGTAGGGACCCCAAAGTAGGTCATGACCTGTCACGGAGTGTGGAGGAGACAAGGTCCTGCACCCCTGGCTTCCTGCGATTCACCATGACTCTCAGCCAGACAGTAAAACAGAAGGTTTATTTAGACGACAGGAACACAGTCCAAGACAGGTCTTGCAGGTACAGACAACAGGACTCCCTCAGTTAGGTCCATCCTGCGGGGGGAGGCAGGGAGGCCAGAGCCCCGTTGGGAGGCCAGAGCCCCATCTGGGCTCCCCTCCATTTTCCAAGCAACTCCAAACTGAAACTCCCTCCAGCCCTCTCACTCAGCCTCCCCCCGGCTCCTCCCACAGCCTTTGTCCAGTTTCCCGGGCAGAGGTGTCACCTGGCCTCCAACCCCCTTCCTGGGTTCTCATGTTTCGTGCTCAGGTATCCTCCCTCAAGGAAAGTCTCCCATCCCCAATGCAGACAGTCCCAGCAAAACTCCCCTGCAACCTTCCCAGGTCAATAGTCCCCACTTAGTATTCTAAGAACACATTAAGAACATTCCCACTTCGTCACACGACCCCATTGTAATGGGGCCGCCAGAGCTGGCATTAGATTTGCTGGGGCCCAGGGCCAAAGCTCGAGCCCCACTGCCCAGGGCGGAAATCAAAGCCTGAGCTCCAGCACCTGGGCCCAAAGCGGAAGCCCAAGGGCTTCAGCCCTGGATGACGGGGCTGAGGCTTTTGGCTTTGGCCCCCCTGTCCGGGAGACGGGACTCAAGCTTTGGCCCCCTTGACAGGGATGGTAGAGCTCAGGCAGGCTCAGGCTTCAGTCCACCCTCCTGGAGTCGTATAGTAATTTTTGTTGTCAGAAGGAGGTTGTGGTGCCATGGACTTTGAGAACCCCTGCAAACCCCAGCTTTGGTGCACTATAGACAGCCTCTCCTAGCCACTTAACTAGTGTGGCAAGTATTCCTTCCCCCCCGGGACAACCCAGAGCGTACTGCCCACATGCTGCTGGTGCAACTCTGTCTATGTGTTCTCCAGGCTGTTGGAGCAGTATGGAATAGTTGCCCACTTTTCCCCAGAATGCACTGACTGTTAGCCCAAAGGTGTACTGTATATTAAGAGGCTGCTGATTGTGCATAATGACGTGCTTTTTGTTGTTTTTTGCAAAACTATAACAGGTTCCCTTTAACTGAAGCCACCAAAATGTAAAGTATGTTTGTTAAAAGGCTTTAGTTTTGTGCCATTTCTAAAATTAGCAAATCAAAGGAAGTTTGTACAAAGGGTGGTTGGGATCTAGGTTCCATTATATCTGAATCTCCAATGTGCACAGGAGGGATGTCAGATAAAAGGCATTGGGGTTGGACCATTTCTAATATAGATAATATATGTTGGGGGGGGGGCAGAAGGCAGGGGGTCTGTCCAGGAGGGAGTTTGGTTTTTTAATACAGTGTCAGAGGGTGAAAAACAATTAGACATTGAAACTGCTGATAAACAGGCAGGCAATTAGAGTAAGTTTTTTGAGGAGGATGTTACTTCCTCCCCTCCCCCCAACCCTTCAAATCTGATGGAAAAATGGAATGTTAGGTTTGACAAGATTTCAGGAAAACTGCTAGAAATTGACATGCTCTTGACATACTTAAAATGCTTCAATTCATAAGGCAGCTTGGATCAACACGCAAAGAACTGAAAGATGAAAATTTAAAAAAACCCTCGAATAACATACGTTTTCAAAACCCCAGGAAGAAAAGCAATCATTAATATATAGGACATTGAACATTCCTTTTAAGTGCATATAGAGGTTAATTGCTACTTAGTGTAGAGGTCACACTGTGCAACTCAGCATGCATATCCATCATATGTGTTACCTAAAATACAGCTTCATTTTAAAGTGAAGTGTGATTTGAGCTGGAAGGGCAGGCAAAAATAATAGGTTAAGAACAATTCTATTAAACAGTTGTATGATTGCAAATTTCCGTTGGTTTTCATTTCTCCTCAACAAGGAGCATGTTGCATATCCTACTGAGACAGAAGCTTCTCTTACATTTGGCAAGCAGATATAAATAACTATAAAAACCCAGGGGCTGATATTTAACTGAAATCTTGCCTTGTTCACCCTTACCTTATCAGCCTGTACAATGCAGTAACAGCTCATGAATGCCATGTTACACCCTGGCCACTTGTCATGTCCACATACACTATCTAAGCTGTTATTTTCTGAAAGTCTCTTTGAGGTCTATTGCCTAGGGTTACCATATTTTGTGCCTCCAAATGGAGGACACTCCACGGCCCCCGCCCCCGGCCCCGCCCACACCCCCTCCCCAACCCCGCCCCCTCCCCAAAGTCTCCGCCCCCTCCCCTGCTTCCCGCGAATATTTGATTCGCGGGAAGCCTGAAGCAGGTAAGGGGGGTGTGGGGGGAGGAGGCGCGGCCCAGGCTGGCCCCCCCCGGCGTTTCCAGCCTGGGTCGGCTCGGGCCCTGGGGTGCCGGCCCGCCCAGCACTGCCGGCCCCCGGCGGCCGGGCGCACCCCCCGGCTCCCGGCCCCACGGGCCCGGCTCCTCGGCTCCCCGGCTCCCTGGCTCCCCGCGGGCCGGCCTGACCGGCTCCCCGCGGGCCCGGCTCCCCGCCGGCCCGGCTGACCGGCTGACCGGCTCCCCACGGGCCCGGCTGACCGGCTCCCCGGTTGACCGGCTCCCCGCGGGCCCAGCTGACCGGCTCCCCGGCCCCGCGGGCCCGGCTGACCGGCTCCCCGGCCCCGCGGGCCCGGCTCCCGGCCCGGCCCCGCGGGCCCGGCTCCCGGCCCGGACCCCGGCCCGGCACCGCGCCCCCGGCTCCCCGTCCGGCCCCGCGCCCGGCCCGGCACTGTGACCCTGGCCCGGCACTGCGCCCCTGGTTCCCAGCCCGGCACCATGCCCCCGGCCCTGCGACCCCGGCCCCGCACCGGCCCCGGCCCCAGACAAAGAGGCCCCGGCCGAGCCTCCCGATTTTCCCGGACATGCCCGGCTTTTGGGGATTTCCCCCCGGACGGGGATTTGAGCCCCCAAAAGTCGGACATGTCCGGGAAAATCCGGACGTATGGTAACCCTACTATTGCCATATTCTATAATATGAAGGTACTCAGATGTAACTGACGAGCTCCTTGTCTAGTATAGACGAAACCCTATGTGAGCAAATGTTTTAGTGAACTGATGCCTAGTACCACAGAGTAGGAATATGTGCATAAGGGTGGGGAAAAGTGTTTGAAGTAAATACAAACTAACCCTAATCTGCAGTCCACCCATCAAACTAATCCTTGAATTTTTAAATGGCCTAGTTAGCCTTTGTTTCCTCATGCATATTGTGCATTTCGAGGTTCTAAACAGGTCCAGACGGGGCTACAGCAGAACCTCAGAGTTACAAACACCAGAGTTACGAACTGACCAGTGAACCACACCTCCTTTGGATCCGGAAGTACTCAACCAAGCAGCCACAGAGACCAAAAATAAATATATAAATAAATAAAAACAAAGTAAATACAGTACAGTGCTGTGTTAAATGTAAACTACTAAAAATAAAGGGAAAGCAGCATTTTTTTCTGCATAGTAAAGTTTCAAAGCTGCACTAAGTCGATGTTCATTGTAAACTTTTGAAAGAACAACCATAATATTTCCACCCTTGGTATCCTGCTGTTAATTGAATTGTCTCATTAGACTGACCTCACACTTGGTAAGGCAACTCCCATCCTCTCATGTATCTATACCTGCTCCTGTATTTTCCACTCCATGCATCTGATGAAGTGGGTTCTAGCCCACGAAAGCTTATGCCCAAAGAAATGCCACAAGGATTCCTCATTGTTTTTTCATAATATTTTGTTGAGTTATGAACATTTCAGAGTTACGAACAACCTCCATTCCCAAGTATCAGAGGGGTAGCCGTGTTAGTCTGAATCTGTAAAAAGCAACAGAGGGTCCTGTGGCACCTTGCATCTGAAGAAGTGAGGTTCTTACCCACGAAAGCTTATGCTCCCAATACTTCTGTTAGTCTTAAAGGTGCCACAGGACCTTCTGTTGCTCCATTCCCAAGGTGTTCGTAACTCTGGGGTTCTAATGTATTTCAAAATACTGCAAGAAAAGCTTTTCTCATGAGAGTTCTAGTCCTATGAAGTAGCAAAAAGCAGTTTGGCTGTAATAGTTATCTGTGAAACTGCTGAGTTTCCATCTACAGCAAATTTACAGAAGTTCCTCATTTTTGTGTTTAGGAGGAAGGGTGTGTAATTTTTTATATTTTCACCATTTAAAAAACAAAATGCAGAAACAAAAGTTTTAAAAAATCTGACTGCTCCATTTGGTTCTTCCACTGACTTCATTCTGAGATTTAGGCAAAATACACCTCTACCCCGATATAACGCTGTCCTCAGGAGCCAAAAAATCTTACCGCATTATAGGTGAAACTGCGTTATATCGAACTTGCTTTGATCCACCGGAATGAGCAGCCCCGCCCCCCTGCCCGCACCCTCCCGGGGCACTGCTTTACCACGTTATATCCGAATTTGTGTTATATCAGGTCACGTTATATTGGGGTAGAGGTCTACTTAATTTTTGTGTCTCAGGCCTTGGCTACACTTACCAGCTAGTTCGACGGCTGGAAATCGAAGTTCTGGGTTCGACTTATCGCGTCTAGTCTGGACGCGATAAGTCGAACCCGGAAGTGCTTGCCGTTGACTGCGGTACTCCAGCTCGGCGAGAGGAGTACCGCGGAGTCGACGGGGGAGCCTGCCTGCCGCGTGTGGACCAAGGTAAGTTCGAACTAAGGTACTTCGACTTCAGCTACGTTATTCACGTAGCTGAAGTTGCGTACCTTAGTTCGAATTAGGGGGGGTAGTGTAGACCAAGCCTCAGTTTCTCCATCTTTTAGAAATGGAGGTTTGGAAATAACCATGAAGCTAAAAATTTAACCAAGCAAACACTTGCAAAGTGAAATGCTTTAGATTTGTAACTACTTATTTACATGAGAGTTGATTGGAAATTCCAAATTTCATTTTTTCTCTGTTCTTATTTAGTTCTGACTGATATGGTTGTCCTGGTATCAGGATTTCTAGTTTCCATTGCCACCCACTTTTCCACTTGACCCAAGTACAGAGGCATAAGAACGGCCATACTGGGTCAGACCAAAGGTCCATCTAACCCAGTATCCTGTCTTCTGACAGTGGCCAATGCCAGATGCCCCAGAGGGATTGAACAGAACAGGTAATCATCAAATGATCCATCCCCTGTCACCCATTCCCAGCTTCTGGTAAACAGAGGCTAGGGACCCCATCCCGGCCCAGCCTGGCTAATAGCCATTGATGGACCTATCCTCCGTGAATTTATCTAGTTCTTTTTTGAACCCCGTTATAGTCTTGGCCTTCACAACATCCTCTGGCAAAGAGTTCCACAGGTTGACTGTGCACTGTGTGAAGAAATACTTCCTTTTGTTTGTTTTAAACCTGCTGCCTATTAATTTCATTTGGTGGCCCCTAGTTCTTGTGTTATGAGAAGGAGTAAATAACACTTCCTTATTTACTTTCTCTATACCACTCATGATTTTATAGACCTCAATCATATCCCCACTTAGTCGTCTCTTTTCCAAGCTGAAAAGTCCCAGTCTTATTAATCTCTCCTCATACGGAAGCCGTTCCATACCCCTAATAATTTGTGTTGCCCTTTTCTGAACCTTTTCCAATTCCAATATATCTTTTTTGAGATGAGGTGACTGCATCTGCACGCAATATTCAATATGTGGGTGCACCATGAATTTATATAGGGGCAATATGATATTTTCTGTCTTATTATGTATCCCTTTCTTAATGATTCCCAACATTCTGTTCACTTTTTTGACTGCTGCTGCACATTGAGTGGATGTTTTCAGAGAACTATCCACAGTGACTCCAAGATCTCTTTCTTGAGTGGTAACAACTAATTTAGATCCCATCATTTTATATGTATAGGCATCAGCCTACAGGATACTAAAGAAACTCCAAATTAACTTCTCTGCTTTGGTTTCCTCATCCTTCAAAGTAAAAATAATAGCACTTAACAGGGATCATGTGTATTACTTAGATCGGGTTTGTAAAACCCTTTGAAGATTAAAGTGTTTAATAAGTACCAACCATTATGAGTGAAATCTTGTCTATATGAGAGAGGGACCAGTTCTGAAGAATGACATTTCCTTTAAGGAAAGTAAGCCATCCTTACTTGATAATGTCTTGATAATGTCACTTAATTTTACAGTCTTCACCATCTGCAACTCACTTTCTGTTTTCTTTACATCTTTTTTAAAATAGTCTGTCTGTTTAAATACCTGCATCAATACAAGTGAAATGAACATTTTCACTTTAGTTTCTCTACATTTAAAATATACTGAGCTCCAGGTAGTTTCTAAGATAATGGAATTTTCATATTGCTTTAATTACTGTAATATTTCTTGTTATTCTGCCCTAATTAGAGCAGTACCTAACAGTTTTCTAATCAATCCTAAATTTGCACTATTATTTTGTTGGCCCTCAAAATAAGTTTCAAGTAAACCTCCAGCATTCACATGTTAACAAGTGAAAAGGTGCAGAGTGAATAACTAGAAACTTGAAATCAGCATTGTTTGTTTAAGCCAAGAACATATTTTTCAAGAGCAATCCTGTACATATATAGAGTCTAGAACCATGTGAGCCACCCTCAATGAAAAGTTGGCAGGATTCTGTTTATTTATTTATATTACTGTAGCACCTAGGAGTCCTAGCCAGACACCAGACCCCACTGTGTTAGGTGCTGTACAAATGCAGAATAAAAAGTTCCAATGAGCTTAGAATTCATTAAATGACAAAACCCAGACAAGCAAACGAAAGGAATGATATTTACATGTCTACAACCAGATTCTCCTAGACTTGCTTTGGTTGAATAATACCCAAAGGTGAAAGTAAGCCGGTCCGGTCTGGCATACTGGCAAGACCTAGTATACAGGCGACCGTACCGGTAGGGCCGCCGAGGGGGAAAAATGGGGGAGCTTCCCCGGAGTCCAGGGCTCCCGGCAGCAGCCGGAGCCCTTGGACCTTTAAATCGCTGCCAGAGCCCCGGGGCTCCCAGCCACTGCCGCCGCTACAGCAACCATGGGGCTCCGGCGGTGATTTAAAGGTCCTGGGGCTCCTGGCCACCGCTACTGCAGCTCCCATTGGCTGGGAACAGTGAACCGTGGCCACTGGGAGCTGCGAGCAACCGTCCCTGTGGATGCTCAGGTAAACAAAGTGTCTCACAACCTGCCAGAGGCTTACCCTGAACATGGCGTGAACCAAGTTTGGGAACCACTGTTCTAGACAGGGCCGGCTCCAGGCACCAGCCCAGCAAGCAGGTGCTTGGGGCAGCCAAGGGGAAGGGGCAGCACGTCGGGCTCTTTGGCGGCGGGTCCTTCAGTCCCTTTCAGAGGGAAGGACTTGCTGCCGAATTGCCGCCGAAGAACAAAGCGGCGCAGTGGAGCCCATCGTGATCGCGGCTTTTTTTTTCCCCCGCCCCTTGAGGCGTCAAAAACCCTGGAGCCAGCCCTGGTTCTAGAGATTATGTTTAGACAGGAACCACGAGGAGCCACACCATCAGTCAGCCAGGGAACTGCATTGTCTCCTGCAGACCTTTCGGCTAGTAGATAATATACATAAGGAACATTAAAATGGCCATACCAGGTCAGACCAAAGGTCCATCTAGCCCAGTATCCTGTCTACCGACAGTGGCCAATGCCAGGTGCCCCAGAGGGAGTGGACCTAACAGGCAGTGATCAAGTGATCTCTCTCCTGCCATCCATCTCCATCCTCTGACAAACAGAGGCTAGGGACACCATTCTTTACCCATCGTGGCTAATAGCCATTAATGCACTTAACCTCCATGAATTTATCCAGTTCTCTTTTAAACGCTGTTATAGTCCTAGCCTTCACAACCTCCTCAGGTAAGGAGTTCCACAAGTTGACTGTGCGCTGCGTGAAGAAGAACTGCCTTGTATTTGTTTTAAACCTGCTGCCTATTAATTTCATTTGGTGACCCCTAGTTCTTGTATTATGGGAATAAGTAAATAACTTTTCCTTATCCACTTTCTCCACATCACTCATGATTTTATATACCTCTATCATATCCCCCCTTAGTCTCCTCTTTTCCAAGCTGAAAAGTCCTAGCCTCTTTAATCTCTCCCCATATGGGACCCGTTCCAAACCCCTAATAATTTTAGTTGCCCTTTTCTGAACCTTTTCTAGTGCCAGATGTTTGGAGGTTCTCTCACCCCACTGTTAGGCAGTACTCTTGGCTGAAGGTTACTCCCAACCAGATCTCAGGGACTAGACTGGATCGCTTTGATACCTTGAAGGCCAGTGTGAATATGTTTGTTCGGTCTTTCATGTCTCCCACTCACTTTTCTGATTATCATTATATCTCTGTCAGTGTATCTCTACCTCTTCCTGCCTGTGCTTTCCACTGGGGCTCTAACTCCAAATTATTACAGGACTTGAATTTCACCCAGAGATTTGCTGTGTTTTGGGAGCATTGGTGACAGCATGAGCCCCTGTATAAGTCCCTGAGGCAGTGGTAGGATGTCGGAAAGGTCCAGAGCCAACTGTTCTTCCAGCAGGATACCCAGGCTGCCGCGTGATCCTTGCATCAAGACATGAGTGCCCTGCAACAAGACATCCTGGGCCTTAATGGCAACCTTGATGTGGGAATCCCGGTGCAGATTCACTAAACCTTAATTGAGAAGTACCAGCTCTTGAGCTCTCGTCTTGTTGGAAGAGAAGGTGTCTGGTATGGGCCCATTTTACTCTGCTCCATGAAACTGACACTCCCACATGGTTCTTTTTCAGGTTGGAGAAAAAGTCTACAGACCATTGACAGATTTTTTGCCTACATCTGCCAGATGGTTGTCTAGGGTTGATAGATGTCTGGTCACCCTAGCCCCATTGTCATTGCAGGAGCAATCTGTTGCAGTCTAGCACCTCTCCTCAGGCCAGGCCCCAGGCATTAATGAGCTGCATCTCGTCAGTCCTGATGTTTTTCTAGTGGTGCTGGAGCGCATCCAGGAGAAAGAGCTGCCCCACAGTTGCCGCAGGGCAATGATCATTTTGCTGCACAGAAAAGAGGACCTCTGTGACTTACAGAGCTGGAGACCTAGTTCTCTTCCTGGTTCTGACTATAAGCTTTTATCCAGGGCTTTAGCCAACCTACTGAAGGACTGTCTGGATTCTTTGATACAACCAGATCAAACATATTTTATTTGTACCTCTGTATTTTTGAGAATTTGTTTTTAATTCAAGATTTTTTTACTGTTAGCAAACTTTGTAACCCGGATATGAGGCTTCTTTCAATGATGCCAGGAGAAGGCCTTTGATAGAGTTAACCATAGCTATCTTTTCAAAACATTAGAACAGAGGAGGGCAAACTACAGCCCGCAGGCCACATCCGGCCCGCGGGACTGTTCTGCCCGCCCCCTGAGCTCTTGGCCCAGGAAGCTAGCCCCCGGCCCCTCCCCCGCTGTCCTCCCTCCCCCGCAGCCTCAGCTCACTGCGCCGCGGGCGCAATGCTCTGGGCAGCAGGACTGCGAGCTCCTGGGGCAGCGCAGCTGCAGAGCCTGGCCTGACCCGGTCTCTGTGCTGCTCGGTCCGTGGCTGGCTCCAGCTGGGCGGCGCGGCTGCCTGTCCTGGTGCAGCCAGGCCGCCAGCCACCGGTGCTCCAGGCAGCGCAGTAAGGGGGCAGGGGGAGGGGAGTTGGATAGAGGGCAGGGGAGTTCGGGGGGATCATCAGGGGCTGGGGGTGTGGATAGGGGTCGGGGTAGTCAGAGGGTGGGGAACAGGGGGGTTGGATGGGACAGGGGTCCCGGGGGGGGCAGTTAGGAAGGAGAGGAGGGGTTGGATGGGGCGGTGGGGAGCAGTCAGGGGCAGGAGTTCCAGGGGTGGTTAGGGAGCAGGGAGAGTGGATGGAGCAGGTGTCCCAGGGGGGCAGTCGGGGGGGGACGTTGAATGGGGCGGTGGGGGGCAGCATTGGGGTCAGTTAGGGGAGGGGGTCTTGGGCGGT
Source organism: Malaclemys terrapin pileata (assembly GCF_027887155.1). Lineage (NCBI taxonomy): Eukaryota > Metazoa > Chordata > Testudines > Emydidae > Malaclemys > Malaclemys terrapin. The sequence continues at coordinate 329,342,710 of NC_071505.1, forward strand.
CAGGAAGAAGAGGTGGTTGGATGGGGCAGGGTCCCGGGGGGGCAGTCAGGAAGGAGAGGAGGGGTTGGATGGGGTGGCGGGGGGAAGTTAGGGGAGGGGGGTCTAGGGGCAGTTAGGGGACAGAGAGCAGGGGGGATGGATGGGGCAGGGGTCCTGGGGGGGCCGTCAGGGGGCAAGAAGCAGGGGGATGTCGGATGGGGACAGGGGCCGGGCCACGCCTGGCTGTTTGGGGAGGCACAGCCTCCCCTAACCGGCCCTCCATACAATTTCAGAAACCCAATGCGGCCCTCAGGCCAAAAAGTTTGCCCGCCCCTGCTTCAGAAGCTTTCGGGATTGGGTCAGTGTTCTCTTCATTTATTTCTGTATTGTACCACATTTTTTTTAATGTATTAAAGATTAATGGGGTTCTTAGCCAATGCTTTCTGGTTTGTTCTTGGAGTGAGATACAGTGCTCGCATTTGGCCAGTTTCCTGCCTGGCTAACGTTTTGCTGGCTCGGGCAAAACTAGCTGTTTTGAAATCTCACCAGAACAGAATGGCCAGGGTAGAGTGATGTGAGGTGTTTTCTTTTTCACTTGCTTGTGTCACTGGCCTCTGAAATGACTGCATGCTCCATTCCCAGCCAGGAATCTCATCTCTGGGAATTTCCAAACCAGGCTTTTGACCTGCACTGTAATGAGTGTACAGTCTTGCTTGGAATTGCCCCCGGAAGAGTCCATGTACCTTCCGGGAAGTGGGCGGGCTCCCCGCCCACTGCTGAAGGACCCCCCTACCCCCCAGCCTAAGGGGAGGATCTACAGGACCTGGAAACCAACTGATCTGTTCCGTGCACTGATTGTGGCCTGGCTGCGGATTGATTACAGCTTTTACAAATTGACTTGTAACCTGGACACTTTTTGGTTGACTTGGTGTGTTAACAATATTTTGAATGAACTTGGTGATGCTGCTGCTTTAGTGATCCATGTTTAATGTTTCCTTAAAAGGTGTTTTGCTTTATTTTATTCATATATTTTTGTGTATATAATTTAATCGTATAACATTTTAATAGTTTTTAATGTAATTTTACGGGGATAAAGGTGTTTTTCATAACACTTCTCCAGGGCCGGTGCAACCCATTAGGTGACCTAGGCAGTCGCCTAGGGCGCTAGCATTTGGGGGGTGGCATTTTCTTTGGTGCTCTGCTTCTCTCCCAGGCTTGTGGCACCAAACAGCTGATTGGCACCGTAAGCTTGGGAGGCGGGAGAAGTGGAGCAGCGACGGTGTGCTGGGGAGGAGGCGGAGCAGAGGTGAGCTGGGGTGGGGAGCTGCCGCACGGCTCCCTGGGCTGGAGGAGGGGGAGCTGCCACGGGGGGGGGGGTGCCTCAGGGCGGAGGGGAGTGGGGAGCTGCCGCAGTTCTCAGGGAGGGGGCGGAGCAGAGGTGAGCTGGGGTGGGGAGCTGCCGCACAGCTCCCTGGGCAGGGGGGGAGTTGCCATGGGGGAGGCGCCTCAGGGCGGAGTGCGAAGGGGGGTCTGCTGCCGAGGAGGTGCCTCAGGGCAGGGGGGGAGCTGCCGCAGGGCTCGGGGAGGGGACAGAGCAGAGGTGAGCTAGGATACGGAGCTACTGCACGGCTCCCTGGGCCGGGGGGGGAGCTGCAGCACGGGGGGCACCTCAGGGCGGAGGGGGGGTGGAGAGCTGCCGCAGGACTCGGGGAGGGCGCAAGGTGGAAGTTTCGACTAGGATGCAAAACATCCTTGCACTGGCCCTGCACGACTCTCTCTCCCCTCCCCTGCACCCCCCTGTGGAAAGGTCTCAGTTTCATTCCTTCTCTCACTGCAAAAAACAAAAAAGTCATTGAAGACAAAGCCTTTGTAGACAGAACTTCACTTTTCAAAACCATGCGATGAGAGGCAGGTCTACACTTAAAGCATTGCAGCTGTGCTGCTGTAGTGCTTCAGTGAAGACGCTGCCTATGTCGACTGGAAGGCTTCTCCCATCCGCTGGTTAGGAAAGATAGAAAATGTGGCAAAAGACCACCTTGGCTTAACCACGAGATCTTGCACGATCTAAAAAATAAAAAGGAGTCATATAAAAAATGGAAACTAGGACAGATTACAAAGGATGAATATAGGCAAACAACACAGGAATGCAGGGGCAAGATTAGAAAGGCAAAGGCACAAAATGAGCTCAAACTAGCTACGGGAATAAAAGGAAACAAGAAGACTTTTTATCAATACATTAGAAGCAAGAGGAAGACCAAAGACAGGGTAGGCCCACTGCTTAGTGAAGAGGGAGAAACAGTAACAGGAAACTTGGAAATGGCAGAGATGCTTAATGACTTCTTTGTTTCGGTCTTCACCGAGAAGTCTGAAGGAATGCCTAACATAGTGAATGCTAATGGGAAGGGGGTAGGTTTAGCGGATAAAATAAAAAAAGAACAAGTTAAAAATCACTTAGAAAAGTTAGATGCCTGCAAGTCACCCGGGCCTGATGAAATGCATCCTAGAATACTCAAGGAGCTAATAGAGGAGGTATCTGAGCCTCTAGCTATTATCTTTGGAAAGTCATGGGAGACGGGAGAGATTCCAGAAGACTGGAAAAGGGCAAATATAGTGCCCATCTATAAAAAGGGAACTAAAAACAACCCAGGTAACTACAGACCAGTTAGTTTAACTTCTGTGCCAGGGAAGATAATGGAGCAAGTAATTAAGGAAATCATCTGCCAACACTTGGAAGGTGGTAAGGTGATAGGGAATAGCCAGCATGGATTTGTGAAGAACAAATCATGTCAAACCAATCTGATAGCTTTCTTTGATAGGATAACGAGCCTTGTGGATAAGGGTGAAGCGGTGGATGTGGTATACCTAGACTTTAGTAAGGCATTTGATACGGTCTCGCATGATATTCTTATCGATAAACTAGGCAAATACAAATTAGATGGGGCTACTATAAGGTGGGTGCATAACTGGCTGGATAATCGTACTCAGAGAGTTGTTATTAATGGTTCCCAATCCTGCTGGAAAGGCGTAACGAGTGGGGTACCGCAGGGGTCTGTTTTGGGACCGGCTCTGTTCAATATCTTCATCAACGACTTAGATATTGGCATAGAAAGTACGCTTATTAAGTTTGCGGATGATACCAAACTGGGAGGGATTGCAACTACTTTGGAGGACAGGGTCATAATTCAAAATGATCTGGACAAATTGGAGAAATGGTCTGAGTTAAACAGGATGAAGTTTAACAAAGACAAATGCAAAGTGCTCCACTTAGGAAGGAAAAATCAATTTCACACATACAGAATGGGAAAAGACTGTCTAGGAAGGAGTACGGCAGAAAGGGATCTAGGGGTTATAGTGGACCACAAGCTAAATATGAGTCAACAGTGTGATGCTGTTGCAAACAAAGCAAACATGATTCTGGGATGCATTAACAGGTGTGTTGTGAGCAAGACACGAGAAGTCATTCTTCCGCTCTACTCTGCTCTGGTTAGGCCTCAGCTGGAGTATTGTGTCCAGTTCTGGGCGCCGCATTTTAAAAAAGATGTGGAGAAACTGGAAAGGGTCCAAAGAAGAGCAACAAGAATGATTAAAGGTCTTGAGAACATGACCTATGAAGGAAGGCTGAAAGAATTGGGTTTGTTTAGTTTGGAAAAGAGAAGACTGAGAGGGGACATGATAGCAGTTTTCAGGTATATAAAAGGGTGTCATAAGGAGGAGGGAGAGAACTTGTTCACCTTAGCCTCTAAGGATAGAACCAGAAACAATGGGTTTAAACTGCAGCAAGGGAGGTCTAGATTGGACATTAGGAAAAAGTTCCTAACTGTCAGGGTGGTTAAACACTGGAACAAATTGCCTAGGGAGGTTGTGGAATCTCCGTCTCTGGAGATATTTAAGGGTAGGTTAGATAAATGTCTACTAGGGATGGTCTAGGCAGTATTTGGTCCTGCCATGCGGGCAGGGGACTGGACTCGATGACCTCTCGAGGTCCCTTCCAGTCCTAGAATCTATGAATCTATGAATCTATGAATCTATGTACTCCCCGTGTCTATACCAGGGGTTAGGTTGGTTTAACTGCATTGCTCACGGGTGTGGATTTTTCATACCCTGAGTGACGTAGTTATACTGCCCTAATTTCATAGTGTAGAGCTGGCATAGGAGACAGACCTTGCAGAAAACTGTCCACAGACAAAGAATAACAGCAACAAAGTTTACTTGTTGAGATGTTTACTTCAGAGCCTACTCAGGACTATATAAATGCTAATGTTATGACATCCTAGCTGTCAAAGAAACAAATCCAAACTCTATTAGACTCCTGTTGAGTTTGTGATTTACCCAGCACTTTATAATATTAGCATTTAAATGGTCACAGCCCAGACACATCATCTGCTTCTCCCTTCTTCCCCCCCACCCTTTGCCAATACAGAATTCTTGCTTATGTCATAAGACACTACACAGATCAGGGAAGCTAGCTAAACCTGTTAAAGAGACAAGGTGGGTGAGGTAGCATCTTTTATTGGACCAACTTCTGTTGGTGAAAGAGACATGCTTTCAAACTATGCAGAGCTCTTCTTCAGGTCTAGGAAAGATACTCAGAAAAGTTGGTCCAATAAAAGATATTGCCTCACCCACCTTGTCTCTCTAATATGCTGGGACCAACATGACTACAACAGAGACAAAACTGTTAACATTTCTGTTCTAAACTATCTGTTCAATGCTCACTGCATTGAAATCTGCAAGACCAAGGCTGAATCTTATCTAAGGCCTAGTCTACATACACAGTGGTAGGAGTTTAAGGCTGTATCTACCCTCTAAAAACTAGGTGTGGTTTTGATATTGTGATAGCTATCTCAATGTACAGTCCTAGCAGAGACATGGCACAGGTAGCTTTTAATTCCATTTAGCTACTCAAGGTAAATGCCAGGTAGGGGATACAAGTTGAGTTCCACTAGCTACATGAAGGTAAAATCTACCCGTGCCTTAGACAGGGATTTTATATCATTAGCTAGCTCGATGTAAAGACACACCTGTATTTGCAATGAAGACATAAGAACAGCCATACTGGGTCAGACCAAAGGTCCATGCTAGCCCAGTATCCTGACTTCCAACAGTGGTCAATGCCAGGTCAATCCCAGAGGGAATGAACAGAACAGGTAATCATCAAGTGATCCATCCCATCACCCATTCCCAGCTTCTGACAAACAGAGGCTCGGGACACCATCCCTGTCCATCCTGGCTAATAGCCATTGATGGACCTATCCTCCATGAACTTATCTAGTTCTTTTTTATTGTTGTTGTTGAACCCTGCTATAGTCTTGGCCTTCACAACATCTCTGGCAAGGAGTTCCTCAGGTTGACATAGCCTAAAGGTGTGACTCTAAACAGATTTAAGCTAAACAGGTGCAACTTAGCGTGTAGAAAAGCCTTCAGCGACCATCAGCTACAGGTGAAAAGTGAGGCACAAAGCACAGTCCAAACCCATATACAATCAATGTAACAGAGGACAGATTGAAGCTTAGTCTACAGTACAAACTTACATAGGTATAACTAATTCCACACCCCTGAGTGATGTAGTTATACTGACCTAAACTCTGGTGTAGACAACATTATGTCAACAGGAGGGCTTCTCTCCTCGACATAGCGATTGCTTTTTGGGGAGGTGGAGTACCTACGCCATCAGCATAAATACTAAGCGCTACAGTGGCAGAGCGCTGAAAGTGTAGACAAACCCTGAGATAGAGATGCTTTCTGCTCCAAAATAAGAGGCAAGTGCAAGAAGGATATTTCCTCATATTATCAAGAAAACTTGCCTTCAGAAAGCGAGGAGGTAAACATTGTGCCCTGACACCATGGGTGAAAGGTGAGAGTCAGAAGAGATGGCATCATGCTATGTAGCCACTTGTCACCAGATCAGGAACAGTCAGAAATGGCAGTGCATATGGAAAACAAATTGTAGCTACCTCTGACATATCCATTAGGGGCCTGTTCCTTTTTTATTTCGGTACCTTGACAACATTTGTATAGCTTCTCATCCCAACGAAGTCTCACTGAATTGAAGTCATGCCAGTTTTCTTATCTGCAATGTGGGAGGAATTTTAGTTCACCCACCTTTGTAAAACCTCTAATGATAGTCTCTGAATAAGTGCAGTGTGTTATTGTTTTTCTGTTGCCCTGAACAAGGACATTTACTAGATGATGGTTCTCGCAATGTTGACATTGAAACTAATTCCTCCCCTTGAGGATGACTGGAAGAAATTCAAGCCGTGAAGTATTGGCATTGAAATTCAGAGCTCTGGTTTAACTAAAGGTATGATTTTAGTGAAACCAGTGCAAAAGACTGTGTGGACACTTTGATTTTGGTTTTAACCAGGTATAGCTTAATTCATTTAGGAATTGATTTAAACTAAACTGATAAAAACCAAACAAAATAAGTAAATAACTAAAACAGTTTAAAAACACACCTGTTAGTCAAAGCAATGCATTAATTTCAGTGTCAACACTTCATTGTTTAAATTTCTGCAAACTCCACTAGCATAGGTTATTTCTATATATCTTACTCCCCCTTGCTCCTCCCCAGAATCCATTCACTCATGCATAAATTGTCTAGCATCTCTGGTTGTAGACATAACCTTCAGAATAGAAAGCTATGCATGTTTGGAATCTGCAGACACAATGAAACAACAACCATTAAGAGAAATGTGAACGCTTTCATTCCAGGGGCATGTAAATGCTCACACAGTTAACCATTTCACTATTGATGTTCTGATCAGGAACACTCACTTCATGTGCTTATCCATTGTTACTGGATATACCTGTCATATGCTGGCAGTCTACTCATTTGAAAGGACCTTGTAAGCCACTGATGCCAGGTCTACACTACAGCCCTATATTGGTACAACTACGTCGTTCGGGGGTTTGAAAAATCCATGCCCTTGAGTGAGACCTAACCTTCTGTGTAGACAGTGCCATGTTGACCGGAGAGCTTCTCCCGTCAACACAGCTACCTTTCTCTCCCGTCGGCGATGTAGCATCTTCACTAAAGCACTTCCCCGTCACGCTGTACGTGAAGAGAAGCCCCAAGGCTGCAAATTTGAGTATTCCGACGGGCTATTTAGCTAGTACATGTCCGTTTGAAAATTCGAACATGGATGCTTGCTACTGTCTGTAAAAATTATACGTGTTTTGTCGACTTAGAATGTAAGCGCTTCAGAATAGGGACAGTCTGCTACTCTGTTGTACAGTGCCAGCACAACAGGACCCTCTTGTCAGCCGGTCCCTAGGCATTACTAAGCCTGATTCATAATTATGGGGAAATGGTGGGAGCACTAGTGTAGACAAGCACTAGGCTGCCATGTAATTATAGTGCCCTGTGAGCAGAAGAGAAAGGCGGGTGGGAAAAGGGGATGCTATGTTTTACATTTGAACAAACTGTATTAAAATATGAGGGAGAACAACAAGCTCAAAACAAGTCAGGATTTCTCTGAATGTGCAAGTCACACAGGATGGTTTGTGTATCAGCTGAGGAGTTGGAGGGGTTCTGTGGTTTGGGTTTGCACTTCCTTCTTTGTAATTCTGGAGTTTGAAAAACTAGGCAGATTATTTGAATCATCAAAATTCAGTGGAAGGGATAGCTCAGTGGTTTGAGCATTAACCTCCTCAACCCAGGGTTGTGAGCTTAATCCTTAAGGGGACTATCCAGGGATCTGGAGCAAAAACCTGTCTGGGGATGGGTCCTGCTTTGAGCAGGGGGTTGGACTAGATGGACCTCCTAAGATCCCTTCCAACCCTGATATTCTTTAAAAAAAAAAGATTTGGGAGTTTGCTCCATCTCTGCAACCGACAAATCAAAGTGGTTTGAGTTTGATTCTGTAAAAACTGCTCATTGGAGAGTTGCCAAATCAGAAGCTGGGGTGGTTCTGATCTAGGAACCAATTTGCTTCTCTTTCATATGAACCGCCCCCCACCCCCAAATTCAGTGGGAGGTGGAAGAGGGAGGAACTGGCAACATTGTTTTTCCCCATCTCGGAGGGGAGGGGAGGGGGACGGTAATTCTAACAGAGCTGGTTGAAAATGTTTGACTAAAGATTGTTGTTGTACTTCAATGGGGATTTGGTCAAACAATGAAAAGTTTTGGATGTCCAGCGTGTGTGTGTGTGTGTGTGGGGGGGGTGTTAAAGGGAAGAAAACACACCCTTTCCTACCCAGCGCCAGCACACAACTTGTTCAGGGCGGGGGGAGGGTGCGGATCTGCTACAGCCAGGTCTCTGCCTCTGCCGTGTTGTCTGGAGCCCCGGGGAAGCTCATGAAAGATGCTGGGGGATGGTGCGTGGCTAGCCCGGGATAACAGACCTGTCACCCCACGAGGGAGCTGGGTTTGCTGCTGCTGCATCCGCCTTGCTGCACCCAGCAGGCCAGCTCCGGGACAGGGGAGGAGGCCACTTTCCCCTTCTCCACGTGATCCCTCCGGGGCGGGTCTGGCCCTGGGTCCGCGGTAGCGCGTAGAGCTGGGGGAGGGAGGCCGCTGCTGCTGCTGCCCTTGCTGGACTGTCTCCGCGCCGCCCAGTCCAGCTCGGCTCCCCCAGCAGCGGGGCTGTGTGGAGCCGCCGCCCGCAGGCATGGGGCGCTTAGCATGGTGCCTTCTCCCCGTCCTCCTGCTCTGCCAGCTCCGGGAGTCGCTGGCCGACACCCCGGCCAACTGCAGCTTTGCGGACCTGGAGGGCACCTGGGTCTTCCAGGTGGGGAAGGGGGGGCAGAACCGACACATTAACTGCTCCGAGATGGGTAAGTGCTGGGGGGCATTTATCCCCCCCCCCTTTATTTTCTTTCTCCAACTGGTTTTCTCTTTCATTTTGCTTCCCCCCCCCCCCCCCCGATCAGCACGATAATCAGATTGTGACAATCTCAGACAAACACGCGTTAGTTAAAATCCTTTTTAAAACGAACAAAAAAAGCCCCCTTGGTGAGGTCCCTTAAGAGTGTTGGCAAAACACGTTCTTTTCCCCCTGGCTTTTTTAAAACCATGGGGCATGCTCTGATCCACTCCTGTTTGAACAGATCCTCCCCCCCCTCCAAAATCTGCGCCCCCTAATTCATTTAATGGGAAACTAAAACCACACGGGATATTTCTGTAAAAGGGATTGTCTGGATTACATGACCCTTGGACCCCATAAGAACTCCGTGGAAACTTGTGTATTTGTTTCTTCTCTTTAAATTATTTCTTTCTGGTTAATTTTCAGCTGGCCTGTTCTTAGGAAATTCCTACTCTGATGTATCAATTCAGATATCAAAAGAGGAAGTAGAATGAGAAATTGGGTGTTAGCCCCCGCAGTTCTGTAGGGAACTAAATGTGAGCCGTAAAAACTGTTTCAGAACTTTTCTCTTCCAGATATAGGCATTTTTATTCTGTTACTAAGCAGCAATATGTTATGACAAATTCAGGAGGTTAGGATGGGAATAGGGACTAATAATGGAATTTCCCTCCCGTCTCACCATGTGATGCTAAAGGGCACATTGGTTACAAGTAAATCAAGCCTACACATTTGAGTAATTTGTGGTTTATAAGACTTGTAACTTTAAATAGGAAAGTTCCATCTGATTTCATTTTACTTGTCTTTTTGACCTTGCTTATGTCAGGAACAAGACTTTGCTACTTTTGTGTTTAAAAAGTGGTTGCAGTTAGTCTTGGATACCTTTTCTAATAGGGGCATGGGCATGGATTCATAAAGATACTTAAAGTCTCTAACCCCCAGATTTAGGCACCTAATTCCCATTTTTAGAAGCCACTGAGTGTGATCTACAAAACTCCTGCTTGACTGCAGCTTAACCCTGTAGGTGCTTAAATTTGCTTGGCACCTACATTTTTGCAGGTTTCAGAGTAGCAGCCGTGTTAGTCTGTATCCGCAAAAAGAACAGGAGTACTTGTGGCACCTTAGAGACTAACAAATTTATTAGAGCATAAGCTTTCGTGGACTACAGCCCACTTCTTCGGTATGCATTTCGGCTGTAGTCCACGAAAGCTTATGCTCTAATAAATTTGTTAGTCTCTAAGGTGCCACAAGTACTCCTGTTCTTTTTACATTTTTGCAGTAAAGTGTGCCTGACCCTGCCTCTGGGCAAACACCCTGCTGTCTCACTCTAGGGGTATTCTACACTTTGAGCTGAGTGTGTGATTAATTCCCAGCTCGAGGAGACACACATGCTAGCTCTCCTCAAACTACTGGACTAAAAATGGTTGCTGTAGTGCAAGCAGTGGGAGGGGCTAACCACCCCAACTAGGGCCCATCACAGATTCTCCTAGCCCCGCCCACCTCTTGTGCTGCCACAGTTCTGCTTTATTGTTAGCATGGGTATATCTCCTCAATCAAGGAATCACACCCAATCTCAAAGTGTAAATATGCCCAGACTCCTAAACCCCAGAGCGATCCACAGAGCAGGGAGCTGCCTTAGAATCATATAACCATAGGGTTAGAAGGGTTAGGGACCACAAGGGTCATCTAGGGTAACCCCTGCCAAGATGCAGGATTTGTTGGGTTTAAACCATCCAAGACAGGTGGCTATCCAGCTTCCTTTTGAAAATCTCCAGTGAAGAGGCTTCCACAACCTCCCTAGGCAGTCTGTTCCATTGTCCTACAGGTTTTACAGTTAGGACGTTTTTCCTGAGATTTAATCTAAATCTGCTATACTGTAGTTTGAATCCATTGCCTCTTGTCCTGCCCTGCGACCTGCCAGGTAGCTGATCTCTGTTCAAATCCCTTCTCACCTGGCAGAGGAGGGACTTGTAATGAGGGTCTCCCACATCCCAGGCGAGTACTTTAGCCACTGGCTAAATGTTTTGTGTGGGGTTCAGCCTCTAAGTGCACCTACTGGATTGCGTCCTATACTCACAAGTTAGGCAGAGGAATAACTGTCTTCCCCTGGTTTCAGACCAGAAATAGGCACCTCCTACAGCTGGGGCTTAGGTGCCTCTCTCTGAAAGGGTGGGTCTTGGACACACTCCTTTCATTGACATCTCCGGTTGGCTAGTTTAGGCATCTCCCTGCTCAGCTTGTTACAGTTTGTGGATCACATTCTAAGGCACCTGTCTCTCATCATGCATTGTTTGGGGAGCCTGGGTGCCTCACTCAGATTGTGACTTTTAGGCATCTAAAAGTCAGTCACTACAGTGGTTCCGGGCCAGGGATCTTTTCTTTTAAAACAGTTACAGTGGTTTGGAACATGGCTATGTGCAAATCTGATTGCCGCCCCATATTTAAAAACGGTTTCAAAAATATTTTAAGTGTCCTTTGTGGATGTGAATTTAATCAAGTGCCATTGGTGAAACTGTCCAACAGGTGCCTTCTCCCCTGGCTCAGTATGGGGAATGCACATAAGTCATCTAAAATTGGGCCTCATTCTCATATTGCCCCGTGATAGTTTTATTCGGCATCTCCCTGCCCTAAATTCCATTCTCTGCTTCCACTCACTCCACCATCCATTCTCTGCATTTCACTCATCTGCCTCCATCTTCATGGCAGACTTCTGGGACACTTCCCTCTCCACTCCCTGGTTGTGGATGGGTGATGCAATATAGCTCTATTGCTCCACTTGGCACTTCATAGCCAAAAAGCAGGTTTTTTTGCCTGAAGGAGCTTACAATCTACAGGGAAGGGAGGTGGCAGAGAACTGCCCTGAGGAGAGGTCATTTTCTCTTTCATATTTTTCTGGGTTGACCATCTTTTATTTTCAATGGCGCTCTGCTGCTTCTCTTGCCCAGAGTTGAGATTTTAGTTGCGGGAAGCAAGCTTGGAGGAGGGATTCTGAGGCGAGGAAGGATGCCCCTTTTGGAACTGCCATGCAATGTCTGTTCTAGGCTGCATGGCACTAAATGGCAGAGCACTGATAATACCTAACAACAGATGTGTGTTAAGAAGCCACTTCCAGCTTTGCTGTGATGGGGCCAATCATTTCACTGCTATTAATATCCAGAGTTACGGAAGCTTGTGTAATAGATTCCACTTCAGTAAAATAAACCTATTCCTGCAACAGGTGCTCAGTACTTCTCACGTGCTAAACCCAGATATATAAAAACCATAAGGCTCTGAAAGAAGTCTAGTGCACCAACAGGAAAAATATATCAAGCAAAAAACTGATCCTGACAAACTTTTATCTGCCAATTTAGTGCTTTCTGTGTGTCACATGAGACCTATTTTACACAGCAGCCCTAATGCCAGTATTTTATTTTCAAGTCTGGTAGGGTAACTTCGTCAGTGGCATAGTAAATTTCTGCTTTAACCCATCCATGTAAAAACTGTCTCATCTCTGCAGGACCTGTGCAAAAAAAAGTAGTTGTGACTCTTCAGAAGGTGGCTGTAGCTCAAGATGATGTGGGCAATTTTGGCTTCTTCACCATAATTTACAATCAAGGCTTTGAAGTTGTAATAAATGATTACAAATGGTTTGCATTTTTTAAGGTAAGTTTTAATTTTTGTTACATTTGTCTTCCCCCTTCCCCACCCGCCCAAAATCTATCTGTACTCTGGTTTCTCTTCATAGCAATGTAGGGTGACCAGATGTCCCGATTTTATAGGGACAGTCCCGATTTTTGGGTCTTTTTCTTATATAGGCTCCTATTACCCCCACCCCCGTCCCGATTTTTCACATTTGCTGTCTGGTCATCCTATAGCAATGTTGCCGAGTGGCTAGAATATGGCACTGGGACTCAAGAAACCTGAGTTCCATTCTTGACTCTGCGACTAGACTGCTGGTTGACCTTGAGCAACTTACTTCACCTAACTGTGCATCCTGCCCCCTCCCCTTTGAAAGGGGAGTAACGGTACTGACCACCTTTGAGATCTACTGATGAAAAGCACAATATAAGGACTACTAAGTATCTTTATATTAAAAAAAACCCTCAAACTATTCACCAGTGAAGGGTGTGGATTGCTGAACCAGACATTCTTGCTGAGCCAGCTATATTATGGACACTCTTTTGTCCTGCCTTTGTTCTGATGAAAAGGAATGACAATCTTTCATGGGGAAAATACTTTCCGGAGGGACTGACAGGATCTTGTCCAGAATGACAAATTTGGGTGTGGTTACTTTCCTAACTGACAGGTTTCAGAGTAGCAGCCGTGTTAGTCTGTATCCGCAAAAAGAACAGGAGTACTTGTCTCACACTTCTTATCAAACTGTCTGTACTGGGCTATCTTGATTATCACTTCAAAAGTTTTTTTTCTCTTACTTCATTGGCCTCTCAGAGTTGGTAAGACAACTCCCACCTGTTCATGCTCTCTGTATGTGTGTATATATATATCCTCAATATTTATTTATTCCACTCTATATGCATCCGAAGAAGTGGGCTGTAGTCCACAAAAGCTTATGTTCTAATAAATTTGTTAGTCTCTAAGGTGCCACAAGTACTCCTGTTCTTTTTCCTAACTGAATGGGGAAACCAGCATCAACTGGGCTGATGTCTTTGGATTGGTCCTGATCAGCCTAGCATTCCAGGGCCTGAAATGAAATATTTAGTATAGACAAAATTTGTTCATCTTTTGATTTTAAATAACGTAGTGCTATTTTGTTGTATTTAGACCAAAATACTTTGTATTTAACTATAAATTAAACTAAAAGTAAATGGGATCCAAAACAGTCCTTTTGTTTCTTTGATTCTTTATAATGAATAAAAGACAGCCTCAATTTTTGTTTTTTTTTTAAATAGCCTTTATGCATTGCAAATAGAGAGGGCCTTGGTAGGCGCTTTAGGGCTTCTCTGCATAGGGAAATTATTCCAGAATAAAGGCAGGATGTGAATTTAAAGTGCAGTAGCTATTCTGGAATAGCCCCCCGCCCTCCATGGATATTCTTATTCCAGAATAAAAAGTGCCTTTTTCTGATTTAGCTTAATCTGCTTCTAAAGTGGGTTACACAAAATCAGAAAAAATATATTCCAGAATAGCTATTCTGGCTAATTTCGCCATCTGGACAAATCCTTTTTAGAGGTGAATAATGTCACATGAGAGTGTAAACTGAGCTGCAGCTTCACTCCCGCCCCTTCTTTCCCCCCCGCAGGGTGGAAGGACCACAGCTAGGGGTGAAGAGAGAGGGGCAGCTTGGAAGACAGCCTCATGCTGCTTCATTATGCAAGTCTGACAGTGAGGGAAGTAAAGCTCTCTGATGAGCTAATCTGGATTCTCCATCACTTGACGTCTTTAAATCAAGACTGGATATCTTTTTTCAAAAAGATATGCTATAGCTTAACCAGAATGTATGGTCTTGAGGCAGGTATTACTGGGTGAGGTTCTCTGGCCTGTATATGCAGGTCTTCAGAGCAGGGGTCGGCAACCTTTCAGAAGTGGTGTGCCGAGTCTTCATTTATTCACTCTAATTTAAGGTTTTGTGTGCCAATCATACATTTTAACGTTTTTAGAAGGTCTCTTTCTATAAGTCTATAATATATAACTATTGTTGTATGTAAAGTAAATAAGGTTTTTAAAATGTTTAAGAAGCTTCATTTAAAATTAAATTAAAATGCAGAGCGCCCCTGGACCAGTGGCCAGGACCTGGGCAGTGTGAGTGCCACTGAAAATCAGCTCGCGTGCCGCCTTCGGCACACGTGCCATAGGTTGCCTACCCCTGGGTTAGACTATCATAATGGTCCCGTCTGGCCTTGAAATCTATGAAATTTTAAAGATTATAAAGTAGGAAAGAATGAGATCTAGTTATGTTTGCTTTGCATTGCAGTTCACCTGGGACAATGCAAAGGTAAATCCTTAAATTAATTTTAATTACTTCAAGGCACTACATATCCCACCATGAATTATGAATTGTTGCCGTTACTAGGGTAATGGAGCCCAGTGTACTGGCTTATTTTCTTTCACGCACCTAGGACGGAACTATTAATTCCACCTGCCAGAATTGAACATAATAGTGTTACTTTCCTTGACAGACACGCTTAGGGGAAATACTAGACCGACACAGACAGTGGGATCCTTAGGCTGATGTCTTTCACATTAAATGTGAAGAGTTGCTTCAAGAGCCAATAAAGTGAGCAGTTGAGACAAGTGTCAGTTATCAGGTTACATCTTGATAAACTGTAGAAACAGCAAGTGGCTTCTGAAAGAAATGTAAACACGTTGCATTTCAACAGATAGGCTCCCCTGGTGCAAGAGTTGCCGGGTAACAGTGCTGCTCCAGTAGCATTCACAAGAGATTAAACTTGGCTCTTGTGAAATCAAAGTTCATTTGGAGAGCACTAACTGAGTCAAGGGACCATGGAGGTCAGACTGATAAAAACACCAATCTGACCTATTCGTATATGTTTGTGAAAGCTGGTTTAGTGCCTTGAAATGTGGTGGTAACTGCTACCTAATGAGTATTCTGACTAGGCCTCAAATGTTTGCATGAACAAGGAAGAATGAAGCTGTTTGAGATTCAGAGGAAAAAATTGGAGACTTCCTACTGCATGGCAATTTGATCCATTCCTGCTTTTGCGGATGTTGTTAGTAGTTAGAGACATAAGGTGCTTATTGAATAGGTAGGCTATTAGACCACTGTTGATTACTAATGTTTCAGACTCCTTCAGCAGGACATACCTGGGTTAAAGTCTTCATTCTTACAAACATTAGGTGGGACTATTTGAGTTGATCATTAAGCAAATTATAACTAACTTGCATTTCAGAATAAGTCCCATTCGCATTTGGATTCTGTAAAGGCAATTATTGAGACAGTTTATAAAAGAAAGGCAAAGATCGTTTTGGAAACCATGAGTAAATAGTACAGATGCTTAGCCCAAGTTTGCACTAGCACTTTTGTCGATAAAACTTATGTCACTCAGAGGTGTGAAAAAACGCCCCCCCAATCGACATACATTCCACTGACAGAAGCGCCAGTGTGACAGCGCTATGTCTACAGGAGAACTCTCTCCTGCCGACATAGCTACCGCCTCTCGTTGGGGGTGGTTTAATTAACAGCCTAGAGCAGCTATACGGAGACCTTAGGGCTTGGCTACACTTGCAAGTTAGAGCGTATTAAAGCAGCCCCAGGCGCCTTAGCTCCTGACCCGTCCACACTGGCAAGGCACTTAGTGTGCCTGGACTCTGCAGCTGGAGCGCTTCTGGTAATCCGCCTCCACCAGAAGCATAACGCTTGCTGTGCCTCGTCTGAAACACCCCAGCATCAGTGTGAACGAGGTGGTGCGTTACTGTGCTTTGATCGGCCTCCGGAAATGTCCCATAATCCCCTTAAGTCAAGTGAAAAGAACAGGAGTACTTGTGGCACTTTAGAGACTAACAAATTTATTAGAGCATAAGCTTTCATGGACTACAGCCCACTTCAAGTCAAGTGGCCACTCTTGTCATTGTTTTGGAATCATATCCCCTTTCAAAGCTCCGTTTCTGACAGCTGGCATGCTTATCTGCTCCAGGACAAAGCAAGCCATTAGAGTGGAATGTTGACTGCTGTGAGTGTGTGAGAGAGAAGTGTTTGTGTGTGTGTGTGTGGGGGGGTGATGGTGCGGGGGGGGGGGGGGGGGGGTCTGAACTTACAAGACAGCATGCTGACACTCTCAGCACCCCAAAAACCCACTCTCTCTCCCCCCACATACACAACACACTCCCTGTCACACTCCACCCCACCCCCCGCATTTGAAAAGCATGTTGCAGCCACTTGAACGCTGGGATAGCTACCACAATGCACTGCTCTTTGTTGGTTATAAGAGCTGCTAATGTGGCCACTCCAGTGCACTTCCAGCTGAGAGTGTAAACACTTTGCTGCGGTCTCCGGAAGCTGGTTTAACTCCCATCGTTCTACATCTGCAAGTGTAGCCATGCCCTTACAGTGATGCAGCTGCAGCAGTACTGCTGTGTCACTGTAAGCTCTCTAGTGTAGACATAGCCTTAGTGTTCACAACTCCTGATGCAGCTTTTTGTAAGGGCTAGACAAGAGTTTGCAGTTTCTACAGTGGCTGAACAAGGGAAGAGGTTGTGTTTCTATTTCATGGCTGCAAGTTGGAAAGTTAAGATGCTGAGGGACACAAACTTGTTGCATGCTTTGGGGGAAAGCATGTCTCTCCTGTAAATTTGCAGATCAGTGAATCATAGCTTTAGTCTGTTTCATATCTAAAGCTATCTGGGCCATTCTCATCTGATGTAAATTGGCATAGCTCCCTTGAAATCAATGGAGGTACATTAGTTAGCAACAGCTGATGATCTGATCCACTTATCTTCTACTGTAAAATCTTTAGGGAAAGGACTACCTGACTTTTAACTTCACAGTGCCAGGCACACTACTTACCTATTCTAAAATGTTCAGGACGTTCCAAGTTGAAACGCAAAATATTATTTTAACATTGATCCTTGGAAGTATTTAGATATAACTGAAAATAAAAGGTGATCCGGAGAGCAAAAAATAGGGTTTGTGCCATTTTTAGACTCTTTGTTTTTGTGCTACCCTGGAAATGCCAGGAATGTCAAGTCTTGTCTTCTTTGTCTTTGTGGAGGATCCAGAGATGTGGATCCAGCTCTTAATTGAACAGGGAATGAGTGTTGAGTGTTTAGCAAGAGCTTTCATTCTCTTCAATAACTGCATCAGCTCAATGCAACCCACCAGTTAGTATTACTGCCCCCCACCCTGGGGTGCTGGAACAATTTGTGTAGTGGGGATGCTGAGAGCCATTGAACCAAACTGTAAACCCGGCATATAACGGAAACCACTTCAAGCCAGAGGGGTGCAGAAGCACCCCCAGCACCCCTAGTTCCAGCACCTATCTAGAGAGGATGAGTTATTACAGTCTGAAAGAAAAAATCACTTCCCCTGTTGGCTTGCTTTAGTTGCTACTAGAATGATATTTCATCAGTACAAAGTTCTGCAGGTAAAATAGGATAAACAAGAACTCAATTTCTAATGAAAAACAAACAAAACGTTAGTCAGCATAAAGCAGCAAGAAGAGGCACAAAGGAACTTTTTTTTCTTTTGCAAATCAGCTTTTAGCCTTCCCTGTTTAGAGTGCAGGGTGGTAACAAAGGCAATGTCTACACTGGCAATTGAATGACAAAATGTTTGTCTTTCAGAGGTGTTAACCCCCCCAACCCCCGAAAGAAAAAAGTTTTGACGTAACAAATGCCAGTGTAAACAGTGCATTGTCAGCAGGTGCATTCTCCTGCCGACAACGCAAATGCTGTTCGTTGGGGGTAGAAGTTTTTTGTTATCAGGAGAGCCGACAAACAGCGGCTACACTACGTGACTTAGAGGCTCGGCTGTGGTGGCACAGCCATGTCGCTAAAAGCTGTGTAGTGTAGACATAACCTCTGTCTTGCTGGGATTATCTCGAAGAGCAAGCGTAAAATATTAGAAATCTCAGTGCAAGGAGAGTTTTCCCAGCAAAACCATATTTCTAAATATCTCTCTATTTGAAAACCTTTTACTTTAGTCAATACAAGTGAATGCTTGGTAGACTATCAAAATGCACTTCACCCTAACTTTGGAACCTCTCAGCTCATTGGCAGGGCAGAAATTATTCTCTTAACATTACAAGATCATTCTTCCTCTGAGTTCTGCCCTTTGGTTTCTCTTGTTTTCTGCAGGATTATCAGTGCTTTACGCATAGAAAGGCTGCAGAGGGAAACTTGAGTAGAAGAGTTAACTAAACCAGAAGCAGAAGTTCAAATAAAACATACATTGACCCTTGAGTCTACTAACGGCCCACGATAAAGGGGTGGGATTAGAAATTAAATGCCCCGCAAAACTAGTTTTGAAACCAAAGTTAGGTTTAATTGTTCCTTATGTTCCTATTCATGTCGTAAAATTCACTATATCAGCAGATCTAACTATAGAAGCCCCATGATATTGCTAAAACACACTTTGGTCTTGAAATTATAGATGGCATGAAACAGAATCTTTACTTTCTTTATACAGTGCAACCATCATGTCTGTAACCGGAGGCCTGGACACTTTTATTTTACAGTGTATACAGGATGTTTGATTTTTTTTAGAATAAAAGAAACTTTCTGTTTGGGTCACCTAAGCGCTGATACACCCATCACTAGGTAGCTAATTGAGCTCACACTGTTTTTATATATATATATATGTTATTATTACCCCTGAAGTTAAGTTTGCCACTATTCATCTTGAAGAAATTGCAGAGTTGGGTGTCAGAAGAGCAATACACCAACATGAAGGCTGCCTCGCCACTGTTCCATGGACATCTCTTTGTTAGCTAGTTTAAGGCTTTGCAGCAAAGTCAAATGAGTTTGTTTTTAGTGTTCCTTTGACAAGCTAAGCTGTAACCTTGCTAGAAGTACAGGATTGAGCCTAGGATTGGTCTCAGTACCGAGGCCTTTTCCACACTGCAGATTTACCCTGGTTTCAGCCATACGTGTCATACGTGGGGGCGGTGAGGGGGAGGAGAGATTATCAGACATCTGCCTACAGCAGGGTTCTTAAACCTTTCTCTGATGCATCTAGTACTGGCCACTGTCAGAGACAGGATACTGGACTAGATGGAGTGGGTTATGATCCAGAATGACAATTCCTGTGTTCCCCCTAGTGTACACAGAGCAAACTGCTACTAACTGCAGTTTGTACTGGGGTAAGTCATTTAACCGTTAGCTCTTGCTCTTTTTCTGTAAACTGGGCATAATATTTATCTAACTCAGTAGTAGTAGAAGTGTTGTGAGCTTCTGTACAATAGTTATGACAGGGTATTATGCCTTAAGGATAAATATATGAGAAGTCTGACCTTAATACATGTCTGCTATTGATTTATATATATATATATAAAAATATATATACATATATATATTTTCCTTTGTTCTTGCAACCTACTTACCAGTCACCCACTGTAAAATTTTCTTAGGATCTCACTGATTTTACAAGTCACTTGTTCTTACGCCTGGGCACTGTGGGGAAATGAGTTGTCACGCCAAAGGAATGGACTGGGTGAGCTTATCCATATATTTTTGTAGTTTTCAGTAGTTTGTGTAAATATTACCTAGCAAAGGAGGGCTTGTTTGTGTTTAGCGTTTTGTGTGGGCCCAACTTTAGAATCCTGCTCTTCCCCTCCCCCTCCCCCCAACCTCCTTAGCCTTGGATCCATTAAAAATGCAGAGTCCTACTGCATTTTGGCAGAGCTCCCATTTGTCGCAAGTCATAGTTTTTATGCTGAATGTTTATTGCAACATATGAAAAGGGGAGGATCTTGTAGCAGTGGTCTCTTAAGACATGCAGTGCATTGGTAGTGTGCTACATAAATAGCAACCTACTGATGTCCCAAAGAAGGAGGAGCATTTAACTTGAGCCAGTTATACACTTCAGACCTAAATGGACTTAACTAATTTTGCTCAGGGGTGTGAAAAATCCACACCTCATGAGCAACGTAGTTATACCGACCTAACCCCCTGTGTAGACAGTACTACGTTGACAGGACAGCTTCTCCCATTGACATATCTACCACCTCTCGGGGAGATGGATTTACTACGCCAATGGGAGAAGCTCTCCCGTCAGCGTAGTAGCATCTTCATTAAAGCGCTACAGCAGTGCAGCTGTACCACTGTAGCACTGAATGTGAAGACAAGCCCTTAGACTTTCACACCTTTCACACAATAGGAGTTAATCCTGGCCTGCAACTACTGCAAAGATAAGGCAGGTAGCTATGCTGTCCCTTCTAAAGGTGACTAATAAGATTAAGCCTCTAAAACTGAGCTTTTAATGAATTTTGTAGGTACCCACTATTAAGAGGGTCATGTAACTTTTTAAGAATGTATCTTGTTTTTTCTGCAGGTCCTGAAATCTAGGCCCACATAGGATTGCTGTATGCTACATGTTGAAATCCAGCGTGCACTATATCAAACCTACCACTGATACCATTGGAACTGGCTTCTGTAATACAGAGTCTCTTCTAAAGTTTATCCGTTATCCTGTATAATAAACAATTTCAAACTTTGCAATATTAAAACAGTAGAGTGAGATCTGGGGGATAAAATAAGTGTTATTCTCCCAAGCATCAGCTCTCTCATGATGCCAAAATAGGTGCCACTCACAAATCTTAATATGATTGCGCATCTCCTTTCTTTCCTGCTTTGATCAGCAGTGAAATAGTTACATGGGAGTTCATGTTGAAATCATGATATTAGTCAACACCCCATGGATATGAATGTGAGCAGTTCCCATTTCTTAGAGCTGGTTGTCAATTTGTAGATTCAGACAGACCTCAGTATCAAGGACACTTGACTTACATTTAAAAAGTTGATGTTTGCAACCATAAAGAACAGGCTCTTAAAGGTGAGTTACAAAGGGGAAAAAAGAGTTCGTGACCTTTCTTACTAAGACCCGAACAGTTTTTACAATGTGAATTTTCAGTGCTTGTTTCTCACGTTAGAAATTCATATCTTTAGAGCCTAGCACGTAACAACTGGAGAATTAGTAAAACAGTGACATCACAAGAGCTTAGAGTGTGAAAGTTGAGCAAAAGGGGAAGAATTTAGTCAGTGTTTAAATCTTTTATGTTAGTTTTTGGTAACACCTTTTTAACCTCAGTGACTAATGTACATTTTGGGGGCAGGAAGTCTGCTAAAGACTCAACATCTCTGCCTCCTTAATTAAGGTATGAGCTAATATAGAACCTTTGAGGCCTGCCCTCCACCAGCAAAACCAGGGAAGACTAAAGTTTGACATTCGGGATACAATTCTTTAATTTAAAAAGGGGGGTTGATGCCACCCTTATGTATTAAAGGTGTTTTTAAAAAATGTCACAAGCCCAATTTATTTAAAAAAAAATCCTAGTTTAGGTTCTGGAGCACAAAATGATGGCTAAAGTTCCTAGTTGCTAAGTGGCTGCAAACTGGACTCACCTGACCCCAGCAAAACAGGAACTTGCTGGAACCAATGTAAGTATAAAGCATGGGTCAATGGTGTAAGACATCACCAACATAGTGCATGCTGGGTATTTGCAGCAAGTAATAGCTGGTTGTGGGCCTAGACTTCAGGATCTGCCAAAGAAATAAGGTATGTTCTTGGTAGGTTTGAAATTTGAATGCACCTTGGTTTGGACCATTAGATTTGTGGATCATCTTTTAATCCTGTTAGTGAATTGAAATTAATAATTTTCACACTTCTGAATGTGATTTAATAACATGCACCTACTGTTTGCTTAGCCTTATTGTGTGAAATATAAATATATTCAGTCGTAAACCACCTTCTTCTGCAGAATAGCTGTCTGGTCTGCTCTCCTGATGACAGTGCAAAAATGCATTTCCTGTCCAGTAGTTTACATTTGTATAGATAGTGGATCCAATATTAGGCAGCAGCATGCAATGGTATACTTCTGGGTAACATCTCGTTTTGTCAACATTTAGGTAGGCATTGCCCGTTAGCGTGCCCTGGAGTCCTACTGCAATTATGAAATAGGTCTTTCTCAATAAAAATCTTAAGCATCTCACTATACATTTCACAGGAGAAAAGGAGCAAATAGGGGAAAAATTGTTCAAGATGTTAGGCTTTGTTAAAGACGTTTGGCTTAACATAACTATTCCACGCTGGGCTCTGAACCACGTTCCTGAAACTTTTAAATGTTTATGTGATTGAGGCAAAAGAACTAACACAATCCTTGGATATTTAAATAAGGAAATATGGAGCAGGAGCAGGAAGACAGTATTACCTCTCTTTAGGTATTGCTATGCTCACTGCTGGCATACTGTGTTCAGTTTTGGTCTCTACACATTAAAAAGGATGTTGAAAACTTAGAAAAGATTTCAGAGAAGATCTGTAATACTGAAAAACATGCTTCATAATGGGAAATATAAGAAGCTCAACAGGAACAACTGTAATTATATAATCTAGAATGACCTACAAAGGGAGAAAATTTGACATTAAAGGAGTACTTTAATCTAGCAAAGGTATAACAATATCCAATGGTTAGAAGTCTTTAAATCAAGATGTGCTCACACTGCACCTGAAGTTAGGGGCTCAATGCTGGAATCACTTGGTGAATATCTGTGGCCTGCATTATACAGGAGGTCAGTTGGTTCCTTATTGGAACGGCCAGCTCCAGGTTTTCTGCCGCTCCGAGCGGCAAAAAAAAAGCTGCGTCAGCGCGATCTCGCCACTCCACTCTTCGGCGGCGATTTGGCAGCAGGTCCTTCGCTCCCAGAGGGACCCGCCGCTGAATTGCCGCCGAAGACCCGGATGTGCCGCCCCAATAGCGGCCGGAGTGCTGCCCCTTGGTATTGGCCGACCAAAGCAACTGATTCTTTAGCTGGTGCCTGGAGCCGGCCCTGCTTATTGGTTCCTTCTGGCCTAAAATCTATGACGTTAGAAGAATTCAAACAGAAAATAAGTTTTAAGTTCTTAACAGTGAGGATAATTAACCACTGGACCAGAGTACCGTGGGATGCAGTACATTTTCCATCATTTGGAGTCTTTTTAAATGAAGACTGGATGTGTTTTTAAAGGCAGCTGTAGTTCAGCTACTAGTTGTTTGTCTAGTTAGTGTTCATTTACATAGTAGGGAAGAATATTTCCTCCACACCAGGCGCTATTGGGTAAAATTCTACCTGTGTATGCAGGAGGGCAGACTAGATGTTCAGATGGCTCCTTTTTGGCTTTAAAATCTGTGAATTTGTGCTCTTAAATCAGATTAGGTTGCAAGATATACTCCTGGGGGAATTCTGCACCACTGCGTAATGCAGAATTTTGCAGAAATTAACATGGTGCATGCAGAATTTCCTTTCCCCCACAAAAATGGGCTGCAGTGCTGCTAGCTGCCACTAGGGCCACTGGACCCAGCAGAGCCCAGCTCACACATAGAAGACACTGCTGGGGGGGGGGGGGGGGAGCTAGAATCGTGTTTCTCAAACTGGGGTTTGCGAGGGTACTCCAGGGGGTCCGTGGGCCCTGCTGATCAACTCCTCGCCCCCCTCCCTCAACTCCTCCTCCCTCCCAGCGCCTCCTGCAAGCCAGGGAACAGCTGTTCAGTGGCATGCAGGAGGCACTGGGAGGGAGGGGGAGGAGCGGGGATGGGGCAGGCTCAGGGGAGAGGGGGCAGAAATGTGGGGAAGAGGAGGGACAGGTGTGGAGCAGGGTTGGGAAGAGGTGGGGTAGGGCCTTGGGTTGGGAGGAGGCTTTGGGGTCCGTGAAAAGTTTTAAATCAAAATGGGTTTTCTCAGGTTGCTAAAGTTTGAGAATCGCTGAGCTAGAGGGTTCCTGGCAGCTGAAGTTTTCAGCACGGCCTGAGGGAAGGAGGCAGTAGTGCGCAGGAAACTCCATGCAAGCCTGCGACCAAGCATCAGGCTGTTTCTCCCTCTGGATCTCTGGGGAGGGAGGGAGTGTGGGTATCTGGGCAAGGGGGGGGGCCCTGCAGCTGGGCTCTGAGGGGGGGGACTGGTATCTGGGCCCGGAGGTCCCCGTGGCTGGGCTCTGGGGGGAAGGAGGTTTCGGTGTATTGGCTGGGGTGGGGCTGCTGCTGGGCTCGGGGGGGGGGGGGGGGACGGGTTGTGGGTGTCCTGCCCCCCAGCTGGACCCTGTGTGGGGTAAGAGGGGAGATAAATAGGAACTGGGTTGTCATAGGGGTTTCTTTAACTCTCTATTCCTGGGGGAATTTTTGTGTGTGTCTGTATTGTTACAGACATATTTGCTGCCAGATATTTTGAAATAAATTACCAAAATAATTGAAACTGGTGGTGTTATGTAGTGTTATTTTGACAAATAAAATTTGCAGAATTTTTAAATATTGTGCGCAGAATTTTTAATGTTTTGGCGCAGAACGCCCCCAGGAGTAAAGATCTCATGGGATTTTAATGCTGCATTATCTGTTTGATGCTATGTCCTCTAGTGGACAGTGCTCTGCATTCTCTTCTCATCTTAAGTCACTGTTCTCTAGCAGCAGTTGTTCTGAAGAAATCCAGGGCTGAGCAATAAGGGAGAGCGTTACATACGTTCTTAGGGGTGTAGTTTTTCTGCTGGAAAAAGAAGTCTTAAAAATAAACGTAAAGAAGTTGGCAACCCACTTGTGTATCTGTGCTATTAATTGGCAGCAGTTTTTGCTGTAAATTTCACTTCCAGTTTGCAAAAGTTTGTTCTGGCCTTAGTTATCTCAGTAAAATGCCACACTATTTTCTCACGCAATTTGTAGGCAAGGCTACTCATGTCTTAAAGATGACCTCAGGATTTTAATAAATTGGTCTCTTTTGTACTCCTGTCGTATGTATAGAGTATGCCTGAAAGGGGTTTTTAAAAGAAATTTTTCGTTGCTTTGTGTCTGAGATATGAGGACTGTAAACTTATCTTCCCACGTTTTGTTGGATTGGTTGTGTATATCTGAGGATGTATAGCTCTTGCCTTAATTGAAGGGGCAGAGATGCTGAATCTTTAACAAAAGTTTCCTGTCTCCAAAATGTTAATTGCACATTGGAGGTTATAATAGTTAACTAATAGTCTGATTAAAAATCTCTTCGTTTCTTAGGCTGTGTCTACACTTTATGATAAATGTGGGCTTGCACATTGGCTAACAGAAGATCCTAGTGTAGACAGGGCAAGCTGTAGGGGGGGGAAGCGATTTCCAGCCTGTTCACCACCCGAACCCGCAGGCTCCACAGCAGCCTCCGGGGCTTAGCACTCACTCCCCAGGTCCTATCCCCAGTGAGCGCAGGATTGCTCCGTAGCCTAGGCACCCTCCCCTGCTGAGCCGCCTCTCTGGCCCCGTTTGCTGAAGGCCCTGCAGTCAGGTTCCCTGGGCCCTGATGCACAAGGCATCCTTAGGGCTTAACCCCTTCCTGCCCATGCTGTAGCCAGAGGGGGCTGGCTTTACGTGAGTGGCCAGCAGCAGCCTGGAGGTGTTAGCTGCTTTTCGACACTGTGTGGGCACGAAGGGACAAGCTTCTTCCAGCCATGGGGGGAGGGAGCAGGGAGAAAGAGAAGAGATGAGCTCTGCAAAGACACAGACCAGGTCATCCTCCTCTTCTTCCTCCTCTTCCCTCCCTCTCCCCCCAGCTGGAAGCAGCTCCCATCCCTTTCCTCTTGCACAGTGCCGAAAGGCTGCTGCTGTCCACATTCTGTCCACAAATCTGGGGGGGGGGTGACTCTGTGTGGCCCCCCCCCACACACGTCTTGCCTCAGGACGTGGCGCCAGGTACCAGGAGAGGCGGGTCCATCCCGGGGGCCCAGCCAGGCATGGAGGAGAGGTTTGGTCAGTCACCACTGCTGTATGAGAAAGGTGTACGGAAGTGTGTGTGTGTCACCTCTCCCTGTGTATGTGGGGGCTAGGGGTGTGTATGTCACCCCTCCCCATGTGAACCTTAAAGCCTTAAAGATAAGAAGGTAAATAAAAAGAATCCAACTAAGCAGTATTTCTTTTTAACGGGCTCAGTCAACTTGATGTTAATTTGAATGTTTGTACTGCATACGGTAGTTCGGATTGATTGCTGTTGAACTGGCTTGAATACGAGTAATTTTACCAGGTGTCCCGTATTCAGCATAGGGAAATGTGGTCACCTTAAGTCAAGATAAACCCTAGAAAGTGTTTAAACTACAACTTGCCTTGTCTACACTAGGATCTTATGTTAGCTAATATACTAAAACCTCACCGTTTGGCATAGTATAGACATAGGATTCTTAACACATACTAGGGTTTACTTTGACCAGCTAATGTGTGTTAAAACTACAACTTGCCTTGTCTACGCGTTAGTTACCAAGTGTTAAAAACACACCCATGTCAAACAGCTGAAGTGAACATGTATCTTCAGTTCTGTGCATGACTACGTTGTTCAGGTTCTGAACTGCATACGCTTATAATAAGCCTGCTTGAGGGTATATTCTGCTATACCAGTGCAGCACTGGCATACAATACTCATTAAAAAGGGAAGGTTTTAAAACCCTAGTTCCTGTGGGTTTAAGACATGGGGTTTCTTTTTAATTTAATCTGTAGTTTTTACTTAAGTTCATGAAATTTCAGTGTTGAGTGTTCAAATTTACTGAAAATGTTATGAGGCAAGGAAAGAGGACAAAATGCCTAAGGCTGCTTATTAGAAGGATATGAGTCACTTGGTAATTTCACATTCTCCTATTGTAATATCCTATTTATGGTGCTGTTATACACCAAGGTGTTCTATTCATCTGAATAAAATCTGTCAATGATTTTCATTTCTAAAGACTGAGTTTTAATTTGCTTAAAAACAATGAAACTACTAAAAGATCCACATAGAAACTAGTCAGTTCCAGAAGACGGATGGACCTGCAACAAAGGGAATAAAATTGGGCTTGTGACCTTTTATGTTTCTTCATGATTTATAAAGAAAGCCTGAAGTTTTTTTCACCAAAAGAAGACCGGGAGGCAGTTTTAGACTATTAAAATGCAGGTCCTGTTGGACCTAAGTGTATATTGTTAAATCACATAAATAAATAGTGAGTGGGGTAGCTTGGGATTTCAGCCAATGTTGCCACCATCCTGTTTTGAACACAAGACAGATGCTGTGGGCCTATGTCTGGCTTGTTAGAAGGAGGATGGCAAGCAGGTGGATATGGATTGTTAAGATTCAAGGTCAATACTCCTCATGAACAGCACTGTTCAGGCTATTATGGAGAGCCAAGTACAGTACACTCACAGTGAATGTTTATCAATGTAAAGTTAATAACTTTCTGCTTGTGGGCTTTACCAGCACTGTTGTGGAGAATCCCTCCAGACTACAGAACAAATCCTTTGACTGCCCCCCCTCCCCACCCCACCCCAAGGTATTCAGCAGACTGCATTTCTTTTCCCTCAGGGACTGTCTATTTGCACAGTAAGATGGGATGAATAGAACAAGCTAACAGGGCCGGCCTTAGGGAAAAATGGCGCCCTGGGTGGACTTGCATTGTGGTGCCCCTACTCCCGCTGCTAAGTTTCCTCTAAGCTGCGTGGCTGCCTATTAAGCCCTGTGCAGGGGCTCAGGGCTGCGGTCGGGGGAGAGGCCTCTTCCCCCAGTGCGGATGTGCCATGGTGGGCAGAGGCGCCCCTCCCTCGGCCCCGACTGCTGCAGTTAGAGGGGGCTGGTGGGGAGTCCTCTCTCCCTGCCACAGCCCCGAGACAGCCTGCACTCCCAAACCCCTCATCCCTGGCCCCTCCCCAGACCCCACACCCTCCCACACCCCAACCCTTTGCCCCAACCCTGAGCCCCCCCCCCGAACCCCTCATTCCTGGCCCCACCCCAGAGCTGTCACTCCTAGCCAGAGCCCTCACCCCCTGAACTCAATCCTCTGCCCCAGCCCTGAGCCTCCTCCTGCACCCTGAACCCCTTGGCCCCACCTCCCCCTGCCCCCCCTGCTCCGCTTGTGTCCCGAGACCCCGCTGGCTCCCCCCGACCACCACTTGCTCTTCTCGGCCTGCCTGCCATTTGGCCAAGGGCTCCTCTCCGCCCCCTGGCCAGACCCCAGTGCACCTCTGGCTCTGGGCAGTCTCTGCTTCCTACTGCCTGTCTCCTCAGAGCTGAGCTGCATGGGACTGGTGCAGAAGCCTGGCCAGCCTCAGTCAGGTGGCGGGGGTGGGGCAGGAACACAATGTGGGGGTCTTGGCTGGGCCCCTCCTGGCAAGTGCATCTTGAGGGAGCCTGGCCGGGGCAGGCCCTGGCCTGGCTGATCGTGCCACTCCAGAGGGGCCGGAGCGATTCCCTGCCCCGGGACCAGCCCTGGCTGTGCTGCCGGCTCAGCCTGGCAGACAGTCGCCTCCCAGCAGGCCGGGGAGTGCGGCCGAGAGGCAGGGTGTGGGGGAGTGGGTCTCTTGGGGGTCGGGGTGGGGGGCTGGGCTGTGAAGGGGCAGGGAAGATCTGTGTGTTGGGTCACTAGGAAGTGGGGGTTCTGTGGGGGGTGCTGGGCAGTTGTGGGGCTGTGTGCAGGGCGCTGTACATTTGTGGGTCGGGGTGGGCGCTGGGCATAATGGGTCGGGGAGGTTCTGGCCATAGGGAGTCGGGGGGTGTTGAGTGACGGGGGGCTGTGTAGTGTGGCATAGGCCTGTCCCTGAGGGGAAAGGACATGCTGGCAGCACAGGGCTGGGCAGGCCACTGTGCGTCTGGCAACTGCCGGTTTGTAAATAGTGCCATCGCAGTGGGCGGAGCGGGGCTGCCCCTGCATGCCAGGCCCCATTGCTTCCGGCTGGCCCCTCGCTCTGGGGACTGACCTTCCCACACCATGCTCCATTGCCTCCCTGGGGGCCTAAAAATATGTTTGGCGCCGGGCCCACAAAATGTTAATACGGCCCTGCCTCTGCCCTGGGAACTCCCTACAGCCTCCTTCCAATAGCAGGTTCCCCAGGAAATCCCCAGGAAACAGCAACAGCTGCTTTTGCTCCTGATTCAGCTCAGGAGCCCACCCACACACACACACACCCACCCACACACACACACACACACTTCCTCTAAACCAGGGGTTCTCAAACTGTGTGTCGGGACCCCAAAGTGGATTGTGACCCCTTTTTAATCGGGTTTCCAGGGCTGGCTTTATACTTGCTGAGGGCTGAAGCTGAAGCTCCACCACCTGGGGCCAAAGCCGAAGCCCAAGGGCATCAGCCCTGAGCAGCAGGGCTCAGGTTACAGGCCCCCTGCCTGGGGCTGAAGCCCTTGGGTTTTGGCTTTGACACCTGGGGCAGTGAGGCTTGGGCTTTGGGCCCCCCAACCCGGGGTGGCGGGACTCAGGCTTCGGTCCCCGCTCTTGCTGTCGTTCAGTAATTTTTGTTGTCAGAAGGGGGTCGTGCTGCAATGAAGTTTGAGAACCCCTGCTCTAAACCAAACCTCCTCTACACCCCAGGTTAGTGGGATGTCTCCTTCCATTTACTGGCCGAACTCCCCCCACTTCCCCAGACCCCCATATGCTGCTGTGTGGGGTTGCTACTGGCTGAAAGATTATGGCTCCTCCCCACCCCCATAGCTTCAGAGAAACTGGAGCAAGCAGAGGCTAGGCTGTGTCTTTCCTTTGCCCTAAAGGATATGGAGAGACAACGAGAAGGAGGAGGTAGTGTCTCTTCCCCTCCCCCCCAAAGGCAGAGGGGGTAGAAGGGCCGCACATGTATGGTGTGGTCACCAATAGTGTGTGTTGTGTGTGAGGGGTGCTCCTCAGCTGTCCCCTCCCCCAAACAGACAGGCCCCCATACACAGCTGCTGCAAGGGAAGGGAGAACAGGAGGATGGCTTCCTCAGCCAGGCCCCCCTTGTGCCAACTTCCTGTGGGGAGACGGAGCCAGGGCTGGCCTCCTCAGCGGGGATCCCCCAGAGCAGCTTTGAGGGAGAAGAGCAAGAAATGAGGGGTATCCTCAGTCACCCCCCAAATGGGGGGGAAGCATGCCCTGGCGCACCTCAGCACATTCCCCCCTCCTCTCCCAGTCTGCGCGGCTCACTGGGCACAGCAAAGGGGACTCTGCTCCCACCAGGCAGTAACTAGACACACAGACACACGGAATGGTAACATACATAAGCCAGTAAGTGAACACTTCAATCTCCCTGGTCATTCTATTACAGATTTAAAAGTCACTATCATTGAACAAAAAAACTTCAGAAACAGACTTCAAAGAGAAACAGCAGAACTAAAATTCATTTGCAAATTCAACACCATTAATCTGGGCTTGAATAGGGACTGGGAGTGGCTGGCTCACTACAGAAGCAGCTTTTCCTCTCCTGGAATTGACACCTCCTCATCTATTATTGGGAGTGGACTACATCCACCCTGATTGAATTGGCCCTGTCAACACTGGTTCTCCACTTGTGAAGTAACTCCCTGCTCTCCATGTGTCAGTATATAATGCCTGCATCTGTAACTTTCACTCTATGCATCCAAAGAAGTGAGGTTTTTACTCACGAAAGCTTATGCCCAAATAAATCTGTTAGTCTTTAAGGTGCCACCAGACTCCTTGTTGTTTTTTACAGACACACCCAGACCCACCCCCGGCAGCCAAGCAGGGAGGACCATGTCTTTCCCGGGTTGGGGGGGAGGTAAGGGGGGGAGCTTTTTAAAGTACTGGTGAAAGACAACGTTTTTGTCTACAACTTCTCAGTGTAGACATACCCTCAGGTGACAACATAGTTGCAGTGGTTCCCCAGACACTCTAGTGTAAATTGGTCCTAAACAGAATCTCATCACCACCACTCATTTGACACTCCCTCTTTCTAAGGCTGAGTATTCTGCTTTCAAAGCCCTGTTAATCCAGAAAGTATGATATCAAAGCTTTACGATAAGGCTGGGCGGAGAGATTGATCTCATTAAATAACTTAATCTTTACCCCACTTTTAACTTGTGAAATACAAGAGGGTGTAACGTTGAATGAGTCTTGGCTTTCAGAGATAAGATGGACAACAGGGAAGCATTGAATTTTTAATGCACTGGAAATAGTATTTGTATTTAGCAAATCAATACCGCATTTATATGCAAATGGATTTCAGTAACACATCACCCTGTTCTTTGAAGCTGCCTTCTTTGAATCAACATTCATGGGGCCTAGAATAAATTTTTGTTTAAACTGTCAAGGTGAACCTGTTTCCAGGCTTATATACAGTTGACACCACTCACAAACTAGAGGAAAACTTGCTTTCTGGTCCAGCTCTCTGAAATGGAAAAACTAGGAGGTGCAGTGCTGTCTGCAGGACTGTAACAAGATACTGGTTGTTCTCTTTGCATGCCCCCTTCGGACGTTGAAAGAGCAGCCTCTCAATAAAGCAGTGTGTCATACCAAGGGCAGGTCTACACTAACCCCCCAATTCGAACTAAGGTACGCAACTTCAGCTATGTGAATAACGTAGCTGAAGTTCGAAGTATCTTAGTTCGAACTTACCTCGGTCCAGACGCGGCAGGCAGGCTCCCCCATCGACTTCGCATACTCCTCTCGCCGAGCAGGAGTACCGCAGTCGACGGCAAGCACTTCCGGGTTCGACTTATCTCGTCCAGACAAGACGTGATGAGTCGAACCTAGAAGTTCGATTTGCTTGCCGCCGAACTACCAGGTAAGTGTAGACCTACCCCAAGGGTGTTTTGTCACGGTTCTTTCACTGACCATATTGTCACAGTACCTGAGGGCCATAAGGGCAGAGGATTCTAATGCCCTGCATAAACTACTGGTTTTAACCTAGTTTGAACCAGGTTAGGATTTGGTTGGTAACCATGGCACCAAATGCGGTTTGCCCTTGCCAGAAGCCAAGCTAGAACCTGATTGTCTTCCTATAACAAGTTCTTAAGTCTAATTTTATTGTGTGGACAGGACTCTGTCCGGTGGCTGGCTGGCTTTCCTCCTAGGTCTGTGTTCTCAGATATCCAGAATGCATTGCCCCACATGCACTGATACTACAGTTTGCATGTTCTCCAGACACACTATTACATGCTGAAGCAGGGTGTATGGCCAGTAAGATTTTTCCAGAATACAACTGATACATAGCTGTACTTGTTCTGTGGAGAGCAGTTTAATAGCAAATTACAGGTGTCACCCCTTAAACGCCGGAGTCTTGATGTGGCTGTATATGTGTCTAACAGAGTTTGTTTGGTTTACAGTACAAAAAGGAAGGACAAAATGTAACCAGTTACTGCCATGAGACCTTGCCAGGATGGGTGCATGACGTGCTAGGCCATAATTGGGCATGTTTTATCGGAAATAAAGTTTCGCCCTCTCCCTCCAGCATTCATGTGAACCAGCTCCCTCATCAGAAACCAAGGGAAAGGTGAGTGCACACAGTGAATGGAGGATGACTTTTTATTTTGAAATACGGTGACAACAGCAGTTGTGCTTTAAATTCCAGACTAAAACATGTGGACTGGCTCGGGGGCAAGATACAAAGCTATAGTATCACAGCAAGTTTGTGGTCCAAATGAAAGTAAATTCGTTAGGCTTGGGGGAAGCAAGTAGTGGTGATGGGGCAGTTTAGTGGACAGGGTTTCCATTTTCTTCAGATATGGTATGCTGTCTTTAAGCTCAACTGTAATCACAGTCAAAATGGAAAGCTACATTTAATCTGTTTAAAAAAGATCTGGAGATGTTTGTAAGCTTCCTGGACTAAAAGTGCAGAATCTGTAGCAATAAGGAGGTCTACAGTTATTCCTGATTAAGTGTTGTCTGATGTCGGCCACTCATTTCCAGCTGCTAACAGCTAAGTGGTGAATATCCTTACTTTTCAACATAAGAAATTACTATGGTCACTGGATATTATTCAGTCACAAATCCAAATGGGAAGAGAGGCGGTCTTAGTCAAGCTTTGGATTGAGATTTGATCCACAGCCTGAAAAAGCTGGAGAACCTCTGTCTAAATAACCTGGTCTGCTTGTCCAGTTGGCTCTCTGAGGTACACTCAAACTTTGAACCTTAAACTAGCATCAACCCAGTTCTAATAGAATAGATGGATTTAGACTAAAGATCTAAAGCACTGGTGTGGGAATCTGAAAGAAGAAGGTTAGGAAGTGGTCATCCCTGGATTTTCTGAATGCAGAGAATAGAGGAAAAGTTCTGAATTTAAATCTTAAATCCAAATAATTCATTTCAGGCAAATGGTCCCATGTAATGTCCTCTTTAAACTACTGGGACTGCTTAAGGTAAAAGGGGAGAAATGTTTGGCTTGATATTTGTTTCTCCCCAACTCCACAGGGCAAGTCTATGCTTAAAACACTGTTTCGGCTCAGCTGCGCTGCTGTAGTGCTTTAATGAAGACAGTAAGCTGTCTGGAGAGAGTTCTCCTGTCGGCATAGTTAATCCACCTCCCCAACAGGTGGTAGCTATGTCTGCGGGAGTGCTGTCTACACCAGGGGCAAGGAGTCACTATAACTATGACCCTTGGGGGGTGGGTTTTTTCACACCCCCGAGCAATGTCGTTATGCCAATATAGGTCAGTAGGGTAGACCATACTTCAGTATTACAGCTGGCTTACAAGAGCCTGCTCCTAACCGAGTGGCGAAGTGTTAAAGTTGTCTAATCACAGCAGTTGTGTGACTAGTGAGTAGTCTTCAGGCCAAACTTTTATCTTATTGTACTGTTCCTGATTGTCTGCAGGTTTTCAAGGAGGCCTTATGTACACAACTTTGACTTCGTGAAAGCTATCAATACTGTTCAGAAATCCTGGACAGCAACAACATACAAAGAATATGAAAACCTCTCCCTGGAAGAACTAACTAGAAGAGCTGGAGGTCTCAAGTCCAGAGCTCCGAGGTATTAAAGTTTTCCTACTTAGGTCACTCACGAGGCCTGCTGGTGAGAATCATTGTCTGAGTTCTTTGGAGCTGTGCTGATTATCATCAGCTATGGAGCTAGCTCCTAGTTCAGATTATAGATAATATACGATGGAATCCAGATGTATTCAAACCCTTTATAGTATGATTGAGTGCCAGCATATTTGCCTGTTTGAGTCCTGATGATCCAAACATATCTGGCTGTCTTGCAAGCACTTCCGATGAATGGAAGTTTTTGCTGTTTGATCCGGTCCTGAAATTGCCTCAGAATATACAGATTAAGGGAAGAGGTGGTGACATGGGTGTAGAATGGGAATTTTAGAATTAGACTCATCACTCAGGTTGTGCCCACACACAGCTATGGCAGACACTTAGGTATTTTTATCCTTTAAATAAAGTTAATTAGGAAGTTCATTACCTTCAGTCCAAAAACAGCCATAGACAATCATGGCTGAAATACCTACAATGCAGATTTTCAGAAGGAGTTCTCTGTCACTATATCAAATTGCCCATCCCAGTGTCTCCTTCTATAGATAACTTGGGGAGAATGCTGGCCTATATTTTATACATAGAGTAAGGCACACACCGTTCCATATCAGGCAGCAGAGGATTGTGTAGGCACACCGTAACCTCTGATTTCAGTACAGTCTGACCAGACTTGTAACTGGTGGTAGAAATTGTTTTTCCTTTGAAATTTCCCACTGTGTAGCTGTTCCCTCCAGTACATTGGCAAGAAAGAGAGTAAAGCTACCTTCCCATCCTCTATGCCTAACACTGCTTTGCAGTGTTTTAGCTTTGCAGATGTCTTTTTTTCTCTCTCAGATGGTTGACTCTCATGGTGTTGAGCCATGTCCTGAGGTAGGAGGAGGCTGTAGGGAAGAAATATTGTTCATACTTTCCCCCCAAACTTCACTGTACTATAGCAGTCAAGTGTGCAGGTAGAATTTGAAATCTCTAACTTTTGCTGCTCTAATTATGGAGAACTCCAAATATTTGCTCTGTGCATGCAGATAATGTTGGGGCTTTCCGATATGTTGGTAAGATTATGCGTTTTCCCTGTGAAGACGGTCACGTGCCCTCACAATCACAGAAAAATAGCACTAGGTACGGACACACAAACATTAGACTCTCCATCGTCTGCGTGTAATGTTAGATCTCTGTAGTGCACTTGGAGCAGCACTTGTTGGGCTGATCTCTCCAGTCTGCTGTGAGTAGGAGTGAGCCTGATGCTTGTCACAAGAACTTGACTTTTAAAGGGAGTGGAATGCTTAACTGTGCAATCTTTTTGGCTTGTCTGCACTATGACTGTCCGCCAGCAACGGGTGCAGGTGAGGATGGTTTAGCTGCAAGCGTAGACAGGGACAGTCAGTATTCAGCACCATTTCAGTAGCTGCGGAGAAAGTCGGCTTCAAGTAGCTGTCTCCAAGCATGCTTTAACCATGATCATCGGAAGCATGGCTGGACACTTTGTCCTTGTCAGCGCTTGCAGTTAAACTGTGTTCACCTCTGACTGATGCACATTGACAGTAATTGGTGATTTTGTGTAGTTTCAAGAAACCCTGTGTATTCTTAATAAATTTTGTTGATAGCACAGATATTCAGTAGCTGTCCAAAGTCTGTTGTAAGGCTGCCATTCTTGATGATTTTGTGGTATTAGTTCAGCACTTCAAAACAAAAGCAAACTTTTGGACTGATATAATTGCCCTAACCAGCAGATTGTTACGGCATAAATAAACCCTTATCTGCTCCAGCAGGGATTATGACTATTTTCTCCTTGCTATATTCCACCCCACTGAAGCTAAGTAATAAAGAATCACCTGTGAGACTTGACACCCATTCAGTGTGCATGGAGGGGGTTGCTAGCTCTAGATACTGATAGGCAGCAGCGGATTAACACACAGGTCCCGGCCAATTTGGGGCCCCCCAGGAGCATTGGAACGGTGGCCCCGCCCTCTGCTCATCCTCTTCCCCCCTGTGGCCCCGCCTCCTGGCCAGGGCGGAAGCTGGAGCCAGGCCAGAGCTGCCCAGGGAGCCCTGGACCCTTTGCCTGCC
Source organism: Malaclemys terrapin pileata (assembly GCF_027887155.1). Lineage (NCBI taxonomy): Eukaryota > Metazoa > Chordata > Testudines > Emydidae > Malaclemys > Malaclemys terrapin. The sequence continues at coordinate 329,378,859 of NC_071505.1, forward strand.
CTGGGCGGAGGGCTGCGGGACCAAAGTCTGTGTCCCTGCCCCCCGGGGTGCACCATCCAGGACAGGTGGAGAGTATGGGGGCACAGGGTCACCAGAACCAGGGGGGCCAAGGGGACTATGCCCTCCCTCTTTTAATACAAGGAACCTGCCTTAGTGGTGGGCGAGAGCATGGAGCGCCGTATCATGAGCGTTGGCCCCTGCTCAGCCAGGGCTGGCTCTGTGTGTGGCTGCAGCTCCCAGCCCTAGATGACTCCAGTTCTTTGCAGAGGGAGCCCGGCTTGGGTGCAGGGTTGGGTTGCAGTGTCCTGAGACATGCAGTGGATGGATGTAGTTTTGGGGAGAAATTGTCCCCCCAAAACAGGGGTGAGGTGTGGCAGGGTGTTCAAGGGGTCCTGTGCTATTGCCCCCTCCCCCCCATTTCTGCAGCTCTGAGCTGCTCTGCTCTGCCTGAGGGGGGGATTGGGGGAAGGGAGGTGGGGGGGGGAGAGGCAGAGGGAAAAGAAGGGGATGAGAGGCTGGAGGAGGGAGAGGGGTGGGGCAGTGATGAGGGGAAGGGAGAGGGGATGGGGAAGAGGCAGTGGGAAAGATGGATGGGATAGGGCAGGGGGAGGACAAGGAGAAGGGGGATGGGGTGGGGAGAGGAAGCGGGAGGGGGAAGAGCAGAAGGGGGATGTGGTGTTGAGAGAAAGGGGGATGGGGAAGGGGGCAGTGGGAAGAGGCACTTTGCATCTGAATTGCCTGAGTGGCCACAGCTCCTGCACTCAGGTCACTGCAGCAGCAGCCCCCATCCCCCCAAACTGTCCCTCATAGCACCGGCAGCCCAGGTACCACTCCAGGCTGGCGGGGAGAGCCTGGGGTACTGGCTTCAGCACACACATGCCCCCCAAATGTAGCAATCAAACTACGCTTATGGAGGGGACGCACCTGCCCCCCTCGGGATCCACCTCGGCTCTCACTGCCCTTTAGGCAATGTTTAAATCCTTGGATCATCCGAGCCCCATCCCAGAAGACTCTGGGCCCTCCTCCGCGCCCCCCCCCCCCCCCCCCCAGTGCCCAGACCACTTGGCAGCTCGCTCCACAGCGCCACTGGAGGGGGCTGCTCCCAGGCACCTGCTCTCTTGCTTTGCTCCTGGCGGTGCTGGCGCTGCTGGGCCGGGACTTTGCAACTTTTGGCTGCAGATTGTGGCAGCTGCAGTGCTGAGTGTAGGGGCCAGAGGGCAGCCGGAGATCCTACTGCACCCCCAGCCTGAGATCCCCCCTGCCCCAGAGGATACAGCCCTCTACAGACCAGGATCTCCTGGACACATCCAGTCCCCAATCCGGGATCCCCCCTTCCCCTGGGGACACACTGAAAGCCCCCGACTAACTGGGCCTCCTCCCTTCCCGGGACACCTCCCTGTTGCGGTTTAAATGGCTTGCAAAAAGCCAAGCATGTCTGCACCCCTCCCCATGCACATCCTCGCTCCAGAGCCCAGGATGTGACATCCTTCTCCCTCCACCCTCAGGTGAAAGAGACACCTTCCCCCAAGACCATGGAGGTGAGGATCCCCCAGGCTGGGCTGGCGTGTGGATCTCATACTGCTGGGAAGGTGTCTCCTGGGATTGTTACCCTGCTCTGCACAAACCAGTACTCCGAGTAACAGGACAAAATTAAGAGGAGGAAACTCAAAGCTATCAGGGGAAACCTTTCTGGCAGTGCGATCTCTGTCTTAGGAATAGTCTCCCAAGGGAAAGGCTGGAAACCCCAAGGCTTGGGACTTTTAAAAGGAGACTGGACAAAACATGTAAGGAGCAGCCCTGCATTGGCAGGGAGATGGACTGAGACGAGATGATCACAAAGGGCTTTTTCTCCTCTAACTGCTATAATTCCATCCCACTATTCTGGGAGTACAAATTCTAGTACTAAAGACCCACAGCCTGGATCCCATTGCAGTGGGCTGGAGAATTCGTGCCCTGACATGCAACTCCTACTGAGACAATAGTGTAGATCCTGCTGTTAGTGTAGCTGTTTGCAGGTGCCCTTATATTTAGCTGAACCCTTACACTCACGGGTTGAGTGCATCCCCGCCATATCGTGAGCATGGAATCTGACACTGCTACCCTGCTGTGTGGATCCCAGCATCCTTGTACTGTGAATTTTCGGCCTTCACACCCTGCTGTATGTATCTCATTTTGCTAGTAATGCTAGTGCCAAGGTGTGATGACGACATTATGCTAGAAATATGAATCCTGAAAATAGTGTCCTGGTGTGATGGTCACTCTGGGCTGTTAATATGAATCCTCCATTCTTGTATACAGTGTTGTAGCCTTGTTGGTCCCAGGATATTAGAGAGACAAGGTGGGTGAAGTAATGTCTTTTATTGGAGCAAGTTCTGTTGGTGTGAGAGACAAGCTTCCGAGCTTACACAGAGCTCTTCTTCACTCACCAACAGATGCAGGTCCAATAAAAGATATTTCATCACCCACCTTGTCTCTCTAATGTGAATCCTGTCATTATGGCCCTGTTGGGTGCATCCTAATACACTGAGGGCATGAATCTTGGCCACTGGAGGAGGAGTGTACATCTTAATGTTAGTAGCCTGCTGTTTAGATCTTACTCCACTCTGAGCCTGGGCGTTTTAATCTTGGCCTGTGTATTCTGATGCAGTGAAGTTTGGAAATAACATGAACACGGGTCCGGCCATTACGGGTGGGCGCCGTGGTCAGGGGGGTGGTATGGTCAAGAAGCAAGGAGTGGGATTGGATTTGGGGTGTGAGGCAATGGAAGGGATCTTGGGACAATGTGGGGGAGGCAGTGGGGCCCAGGGGCAATGAGGGAAATTCCTCCACCACTTTGGCCTTGGCCTTGCCCACTTTTACAAAAGTTTCATCACCCTTGGGCTCCCCACAGTAACTTGGCTCCCTGGGCAGCTACCGCAGCTCTTACCATAACCTGGCAGGGCCTCAGGGGAGAGGAGGAGCAGGGGGCGTTGGCCCATGGTGAGAAGGGTTGTGGGGGGCCCAAAAGTTCTTGGTGCCCAGGGCCCCAGTAATCTTAATGCACCTCTGCTGTTAAGAAATAGTCTGTGGAAGCAAAATTGCTAGAGGTGTCAGTTCCTCATGCAATCTCTTTTCCTTTGTCTAGACAATGTGATGATATGTTAATGTCAAATGTATGTTCTTGTGTTTTAGACCGAAGCCTGCACCGTTAACGCCCGAATTAGTCAAACAAGCTTCAGGTTTGCCAGAATCCTGGGACTGGAGGAACATTAATGGTGTCAACTATGTCACTCCTGTACGAAACCAAGGTACGAGGTTTTTCATAATCCCCATAATGAGACTGTCTGCAAAGAATACCTCGTACTTAATCTATTGCATGTCAGTATCATAAAAGATCTGAATTTACTTTGCTGTATGGTCCCCTGTGATAGGCAGTAGAACACACCTGATATACAAACCCTCTGTTAAGGCTTGGAAAAGTTTTGTCTCTCGATACTTCCTGCCAAATTAGAAGACTACTTCCTGTCAGACCATCCAGTTCAGTACAGGAGTGAAAGTCAATTACCGTGGCTCTCTGTGTGGAGATCGCTAGCAAATTCTGTTTGTCCAAACTGTCATCATGATGAATTTCTGCCCACCACAATCTCAGAACTGATACAGTGCAAGTTCAGTTATTAATTTTTCTGCTAATTGCTGCTGACAGCATATTATCATACAATTTTAACCAATAATCTCTTGAAGGATTGTTTATACCATCCTCAAGTCTCATTACTTAAATCATTTTAGGAATAATTAGTTACATGGCTGATCCGTTACAGAAATAGGTGTCTGTTTATGCTTTGAAAAGCGTAGACACTGGTAAATGTCTGATCCCCCCCATAAACAAAATGCAACCACTGTAAAGCTTTCTCCTCACTCCTGCACTAGTACAAATCTTCCTTCTTAGCTGGATTTAAAGGTTCAGTCTTACTATTATTTATCTGTAGTGGTTCAAAATCTCCTCTTAAGGCAAATGGAATGGTATATAATGCTATATAATGAAGTTGTTTCCTTAAACCATTGATCCCTTTCCAGTGCATGAGGGGTGTGTGTGTGTGTACCAAAAAATTCCTAACAGGATTTTTTTTTTTGGGGGGGGGGGGGGGGGGGGGAAGGGGGGCGGAAGGAGGAGGATGGCGGGGTTTATGGAATGTGAGAGAGTTGGTTCACAATCTGATCTGTTGCTGAATGATGATAGGAAATATTGAAACGCTTACACAGGGATTATCAACAGCTAACCGGTGTAAAGACCTATGCTTCCTTCGTATCTTCAGTTCACTTGAGAAATGTGGTATCGTCCCTTCTTCATTCAGTGGGTAACAAGATCTAAGGCAGCGGGTCTCAAACTTTTTTACTGGCGATCCCTTTCACACTGCAAGCCTCTGAGTGGGACCCCCCTAATAAATTAAACACACTTTTTAATATATTTAACACCATTATAAATCCTGGAGGCAAGCGGGGTTTGGGGTGGAGGTTGGCAGCTCGCAACCTCCCCATGTAATAACCTTGTGACCCCCTGAGGGGTCCCGACCCCAAGTTTGAGAACCCCTGATCTAAGGCTTCCTCTTCCTGTAATTGTAATCACGTTCTCAGTATGGGGAATCTTGCTTTGCTGTTTTCAGGAATGGGAGTTGCCTAAACCCCCTCATAGTGTGTTGAGAAAGCACCTCCAACATGTAAAGGATTTCAGCTGGACTGTATTTGCATGTCATATTCAGCCAGAAATGAGCATCTTTGGTATAAGAAAGAGCAAAAAGACAACCTTATTAATATGCGTAATGCTGACATATCAAATAACCATCTTCCTTACAATAATGAGCTATTGTAGATTGCAGAGGCATCAGACATCAATGGCTGTAAATAGTTATTAGTAAAACAATGGCATAATATTAAGATTTAGATGCTGAAAGTTTGAAAATGCACCGAAGACTAACACAACCATGAGCAATAAGAAGAATGTTTTTTTTCAAACAGCCAATCATGCTAGGCAAACTTTCACATGCTAAGCTGTTGGGACGCTGCTGCATTCACTGGAAGATCATGCTTTCTTCATCTGTTGACTATTAGAACCATGTGACTGCTACTGTTGTCCCAAATGGACAAGAATTTCATAAGGACAAAGGGGTAGTCTTTGAAGATAATCCTTCAAAATTGCAGAGGCAGGCCTCCAGCCACAGTTTTCTTGGTTTGGAATCTTCGTTTATATCTATGATAGCACATCAGCATTACCCAATATAATCAGTCACCTTTTTTTAGGTAACCTCCTTTACTTACTATTCAGGACAGTAACTGAATTACTGTCCCCTTTAATGCCAGCTAACACTTTAAGAGATAAAGGCCTGATGTACACTACAGACTTAGGTCGATGTAAGGCAGCTTACGTCGACCTAATTATGTCGGCGTCTACACCATAGCCTTGTTCCCTCCAATGTAAGTGCTCTACTACACTGATATAAGAATTCCACCTCCACTTATGTCAGTGTAGACACTGTTACGTATATTGGCTGTCATTCTTGTCAATTTCATGGCGCCCTGCTGGAGCGGTGATACTGATAAGAAAGGCTGGTAGGTTCCCTGCTGTGAATCCGGCATCCGGCTCACAGCTCAGACTGTCACCCTGGGGTGAATGAGGGGTTCCAGCTAGAGCCCAGCTGCCCCCTGGGTTCTGGGAGGCAGAGCTCCCTACCGGGAGTGAGGAGCTGGGGAGTGGCGGCAGCTGGGCTCCCTGTGGGTGCGGGGAATCCAGGCTCTCAGCCCCCCACACTGTTCCTCTTAAGTCGGAGGAAGCACTCCTGACGGGGACACGCACGGACAGAAGGAGGGTAGTGAACCATGGCAGGTAATTACTGCAGTGACTGTAAGTCGACCTAACATAGCTTGACTTAAGTTTGTAGTGTAGACATGCCCAATGCTCAGTTTGAAACTAGAAGCAAACAGAACAAAGAACTCTAATACAAATTAAGCTTCAATAAAATCACTGTCCCAGGAACCCCCCCTTCCCGTGCTTTAGATATCTTCTGCAGAAGAGATTAGTTTGAGAGGCCGCATTGCTGTCAGTTTCTACTATGGGAAAATATTGCTGAGCAATTACATTACAGTAACCAATTTAGCCCGGAGACCTAGGATTCTCAGTAAATCTCTGCTCTAGCTCCTGTAATCTTCCTCTCAAACCAGAGTAGGTGGAAAAATATAGTGACCTACTGATTCCTCACCTTTTAAAGGTGTTTTATGCCCTTTAATCATTTTTCATCATTTAATGATCCTTTTGCCACAGACTGAGTGGAATCTAATGCAGTGAAGTCTGTGATTGACTTGGAATTGAATCTGTGGGGAGCATCCAACATGCAACAGTTCCAGCAATTATCTCTGATCTCCACTGATATTCCATTTCTGTGTGGGTGCCATTTAGGAGCTTCCCAGAGTGTACTGCTGCCGTTAATAGGGAGAATGTTTTTTAAAAGAAGTTACTTCCAGGACAATGATTACATGAATGGACTCTTATGTATCTTTGCAAATGAGACCTGGCCTGCTGTGGCTTGGCCAATCAGCAAAAGATGGTATGATTGTGTAAGAATGGGTGTCGCCTTTCACCACTTTGAACATGAATGCTCTTTGCCCAGCAGTGTGATCAGAGAGCAACTTCCACCCCCTCCTCTTCAGAGATGCATCCAACGTCTTAATGTTGAATAATGGTACAAAGTCCTGCTTTTATAATAGCCCTGCTTGATGCCTTCCTACACGCAGTTTGAGACATGAGGTAGTTTGGTTTTGTATTCCCAAAGCCTCATTCCTTTTTTAAGCTTTGCAGTATTTTCCTTTGTAGTGGGCAAGTCAATTGGGGCCCTCGGTGAGGGGCAATAGTCAGAATAAGACCTCAGCTAAGCAACTCCCCCTCTGCAGTGAAGCTACTTCACTTTCAAAATTTCTCTTACATCACAGAAAACACCAAGAGGGGGCGAAGGAGCTAAAACTAAAAGGCAACACTAAATTTTGGTGTAAAATATGATGCTAGGTGATTTATCTTGTTGCCTGCCACCAGAGGGCAACTACTCTGAAAAGCCAGAGTATGACTGCATGCTGCTTGAGAGAATCACAAAATCCACAATATTAAACCTCACACTTACTTTGCCAGACTCTAAAACAAGCCATTATTTTAGAAGCAGTGGTATAAGTATAGTGGTGCAGTGGGAAACAATGGCTCTAAATATACTAACATCTGAGGATAGTATGTCCAGAGTTCAGTGGACACAGTCTCATAGGACACCTTATAGGAGGGCTTCCTAAAAAGCAGCCTCAAAGAGTTGGTTATGAGCATCTTCCGCACCATGCTAACCAATATTCTTTATATGACCATTCGGAGGCAACAGCTTAACTATTATGCAGCTTTTAAAACTAGACAATTAAAAAGTTAAACTTAACATTTTTAATAAGAGAAACTATATTTAAAAAAAAACCTTCTCTGTCTTGCTGCTTCCTCTTAGGAGACATCAAACCTGCTTTCTGACCACAGCTGATCTTTAAAGGGATTTCTAAATACTGACTTCAGTGGAACTACTTTTGTGCTTACAGTTAAGCATATTTAAATAGCTTTCTTGAACTGGAGCCTAACTTTTAGTCAAACTGAAGACAATGTCAGAGCAGGGTTGACTTGATTCAACAACCTGTGCAATATGAGGGTCACCTCCCTTTACAGCACCCTGGTCTTGTTTAATTTACTGATGTTTTGTATTTCCTGTTTTCCTCAGCGTCATGTGGCAGCTGCTATGCGTTTGCTTCCATGGGCATGTTGGAGGCAAGAATTCGTATCCGCACTAACAATTCTCAGACACCAATCTTCAGTCCTCAGCAGGTTGTGTCCTGCAGCCAATATTCTCAAGGTGAGTGGACTGGAGATGTTCCCCTGGTATTCAGGAGATGGGGGAGGAACACCACCCCAAGGATTTTGTCACTACAGGAGAGGAAGGGTTGACAGTCTCTTCTCATTGATTGGCAACCATTTTTGTAAGCCTGTCTGTGGTCTTGGGGTGGGAAGCTCATTTGCTGTGAAATAGCAGCTTCAGAAAGCCAGGGTATTAGAACACGCTTCTTTCATGACTGAAAGAGATGACTAATTCTTGAGTGTCACATGCTTAGGACTACATTTTATGGTAGCTGACTTCTGTGACTCCATCATAGTGATTCAGATTTAATTCCAAGGTCACTAGAGTCCATTTTGCCGTGTGCATGGGACTCTTGTATTGGAGTTGAACCACCAGTGGTTTGCTTAATCCTAGCTAGTGGTCTGTGGAGACTGGCTACTCATTTGGTGTCTGCTATACTACTTCTCCAGCTGCTTGTGCAGGCATCCAGGCGTTTCATTGTAAACAGCCGTGGATGACTGCAAAAAACAGGTGGAAACAAGGAAAAGGAACCTGTCTAGGGGCATGTGCTGTGTTGGAGAAGCATCCTGGAGCTGTAATCCACCTGCAGAGGAGAAGGAATGTCTAGGGGAGCAGAGGAGATTGGAATTGGGCAGTGTGTCCAGAGGAGTTAGGAGAAGGCCACCAGACTGGGTAGCACATTTAGGGAGAAGGGAACAAAATGTCCCTGGAGCATGTACAGAGGGAAGAAGAACAGAGGGGTGTGGGGAGGCAAAAGGAAAAGCAAAAATCAGCAGACTGCGATTCACTTTGGGGGAAAAGGATACCACCCCCACGGTATATGACAGGTACAATACATATGTTTTTTAACTGGTGCTATATTTCCATGTAAGGAATTGCTGTGGTTACCATGGGGATGTCATACCGGCACAAATGGCTAAGAAGATGGCTTGTGCAGTAGGGAGTTAAGGTAGTCCTGGGTGTTAAAGGAATGTTAGGCATTGTTTCCTCTTGATCTCAGGGGAGAGATAAGAGTGGTTCCCTTTTAATTGTAACCGGCATTAGCCATGCTCAGTCTGATAAAAAATATCAGAGATAATAAAGACTTGTGGTGATTTTTAAAACAATGAACTTGCAAAATTGCTACTTCCTCTCCTACCCCAAAAAGACCTTCTGCAAGGAATAATCAGACCTTTTCTGACTGTTTCAGGTTGTGATGGAGGATTCCCATACCTCATTGCCGGGAAATACGTCCAAGATTTTGGTGTGATGGAGGAAGAGTGTTTCCCTTACACAGCCACAGATTCTCCATGCACTCCGAAGCGGAACTGTTACCACTACTATGCCTCTGAGTACCACTACGTTGGAGGGTTTTATGGAGGCTGCAATGAAGCCCTGATGAAGCTTGAACTTGTCATATATGGGCCAATGGCCGTTGCTTTTGAAGTTTATAGTGATTTCATGCTCTATAGAGGAGGAATCTACCATCACACTGGGCTGCAGGATGAGTTCAACCCCTTTGAGTTGACCAATCATGCTGTGTTGCTCGTGGGGTATGGCAAAGATCCAGATACTGGTGAGAAGTTCTGGATAGTGAAAAACAGCTGGGGAAGCTCCTGGGGAGAAAATGGTTACTTCAGAATCCGCCGGGGCACCGATGAATGTGCAATTGAAAGTATAGCAGTGTCCGCAACTCCTGTCCCAAAATTATAAAGCAAAACTCCTTTCCCCAGTGCCTCATTTCTGAGAAGCAAATTTCTCAGCCATAGGAATGTATTGATTATATTATGTACTTGGAAAATTTTACTGCAGTGTTTTAAAGCTTAAGAATTAGCTTTAATGAGATTTTTCAGAATCGAGTGAGCAGTTTTCACTCTCTACCACTGAGGACACTTCAAAATTCTGTTCTTTGTTTATGATACACAAAGATACACTTCCTGGCAGTAAATTCTCTAAGAACGCAATTGCCGTTAGATTAACAATAAGTGGTAGTTATTCATCATTTTATAAAGCCCCGATATTTTCTTTCCCTTGGACAATCTTAAAACTAGATCTCAGAAGGAAATGATTGTTACAATAATCTATAATTACTTAAAGGGACACTTTTTAAAGTATTGTGCCTTACACAATAAATCAGGGAATCATTGCCTTTTAAAATTGGACATCTTAAGTGTGCATCAGAGGATGATTATACTGTGACTAAAGGGAAACTTTAAAGCTATAAGTGTTTGGCAAATGTGCAAGCAAAATGTCAGATGTCAAACTCTCTGAACTTCAAAGTTCGTTTTACATATTGGCCTTTTACTGCATTTATGTGGCGTTTTTTTAAGTTCCTGTTTTTATGAATGTCATTTGAATTCAATTCCAAGCTGATCCTCAATAAAAATCTGACTCTATTGCTGTGGGAGTTGTTCCTTGCTGAAGTTGATGCCTTTTTATTGCTATGACCTACACCAACAGCATCAAAATTGAGAAGGGATATTCAGGTATTTTAGCATAAGGAAGATTTTGGGTGGGTGGGGGAGGGGAATTATAAATCATCTGTCCTCCAGCCAATTCTGTTCTGTATCGGTTCTTACACTGCGTGGTGTTGCTCTTTAGTGCAAATGCAAGCAGAGTCTTTGTACAGCACCTAGCACAGAGCAGTCCCAGTCCATGATTACAGCTTCTTGGTGGTATGGCAGTATTAATAATAATCTGTGCATGAATGTAAATAAGGCTATGTCAGCTGTAATCCTCTACACCGAGATGTAATACCTTCAGCCCCATATGTATCTGCTCCCTTATTTTCATGTCCGTATGTAGGTAAAAAAAAGGAATGGCGAACAGGCATGACTGAAAAGATGTGAGCATAGACAGGTTCTCCTCTGCAGGGGGGAGATGTCACATCGCTTCCTCCTGCAACTAGAGAGGAATAATGTGGCAGATGCATAGCAGGGCCCTTATTAATGCAGAATTGTCCTCCAGTCTGTGTCCTTAACTGGCTCATACTTTTTATCAGGTATCAACAGTAAATCCTTGCTGTGCAGAATCCCACTCCTTATATCTGGACGGACACTCTGTTCACAGTGCCTCTTTGTTTATTTGTATTACAATAGCGGCTAGAGGTCCCAACGGAGATTGGAGGCCCCAATGAGCTTCACAAATTCATGGTAAAATGGTCCCTGCCTCAAAGGTTACAGTCTAAATAGGCAAGAGAAAGGGTGAAAGAAAGGCGCTATGATCCCTCTTTACAGGTGGGGGACTGAGGTGCAGAGACTAAGGGCTGGTCTACACTTAGTCCGGACTTCGGACTAAGGTACGCAAATTCAGCTACGTTAATAACGTAGCTGAATTCGAAGTACCTTACTCCGGACTTACCGCGGTCCAGACGCGGCAGGAAGTCTCCCCCCGTCGATGCCGCGTACTCCTCTCGGCGAGCTGGAGTACCGGTGTCGATTGTGAGCACTTCCGGGATCGATTTATCGCGTCTTAACCAGACGCGATAAATCGATCCCAGAACATCGATGGCGTGCCTCCGGACCAGCCGGTAAGTGAAGACTAGGCCTAAGTGCATACCTCTCAACAGTCCCTCAGTGCATAGGAATTCCCAGACTGGATCAGTCCTGAGGTCTGTCTAGTCTCCACCAGTGGCCAGCACGAGATGCTTCAAAGGAAGGTGGGAGCAGCCACAAAAGAAGGCAGATACGGGATAATCTGCCCCCCGTTCAGGTCTCATCCTAAAATTGGCTGTAGCATCAGAGCTGTCTCACACAGAACCAGAATAGGCTAGAGGTCTTCCCTGATACCCCTTTTCATTTCCTTCTTCCCTTATTCCTGCTCTCTTCTCTTCTTCCATCTTTGAGTCAACTTAATACAAGCAGACAAGCTATTTGTAGATATTAGCTACCAGCCTCACCCATCCATAGCCTGTTATTCTTCTATCTTTAGGTTGCTACTGGGATCTAGTGTAACATTGAATAGCATGTTTCTGCTGTGGTAAAATCAATAATGCTTGTAGCACTCTTTCTCTTGTGCTTTACTATGGAGCTATTTAAATGCCCATTTTCTTTGCATATACAGAGGGCGTAACAGCTGGTATACCACAGCATGCTGCTGACTGCCTCTAGGCTGGCTGGCAGTAAAACTTTTTAACTTCAGGATACTTAGCAATCTTGTTGGCTTGTTCTTGTCCACTAAAGAACTGCAGCTTACTAGCATTCAACTCAATTACTGTAACTTTGCAAAGGTGGCGTGTGCTCACATGAGCCACTGGGACTAGTTGTAACCATGGTGAATGTCTTTTTCCCACCACAGCCTTCCCTCAAGCTGGTGCAGTCAAAATTTTTCATTGTAACCTTTTCTGATGAAAATTAGTTTTCTCATCAACATGGAAATTTCCATGGGAAATGTCCAGTTCTGAAACTTCCATGCTTTTGTTGCAAAAACATTTTTTTTGTTTATACTCAGCTTTTCATTCTCAACCCCCCCCCCCCCAAAAAAAAAAAAACTTTAGTTTTTTGGATGAAAGACTAATTTTTCTTAATTAAAACGTTCCCATGAAAGTTTGACTAAAAACACATTTCAGGACCTACTCAGTTGCAGTACCTGTGCCTTATGGTATATAAAACAACCTGTTTAACAAGAAAAGCTTCATGGATGGAGGTACTATACATGATGAAACTAAACACATGCATTAAATTAGACACTAAAGTAGCTCCAAAGTATGTACATACCGAAAACAGTGCCCATCACAGACCAGTTACTGGAGTATTGTGCTCTTTTGTGAGGATCAACTGATTGGTGTAGGCAACACCAGGATTCTCACTCTACATTAGTACTGCAGCTGTGCACAGTTGACACAATTCAGGATATAACTTGCTCCAAGCAAATGCACTTGCAGTGTTGTGGACAACATTATAAACACCTGTGTGATTGTGAATGTGACCTGTATATTCCAAGTGGAAAAAGGCCTGTTTTCAGTCTCACACTCTGAGGCCACTACACTCTGGATAGTCATGGTTTCATCCTTAGTAACACACTTTGAACATATTGTATGTTTATGGATTCCTGCTCTTTGGCTGTCCTCACTGTGTCGCCAACTCTCAACGATAACTGGTGTTTTTCTTAAAGCCCTGAAGTCATGTGAATGCATCAGCTTCTCGGCTTTCCTTTTAAAAAGGGTTGTAGCCCTTATGGTTATGGAGATATGCTTGAAAACATGAATGTGTCTTGCTAAAGTTCAGAAGGCAAATAATTCCCAATGGATTTTTTTAAAATCTCATGTTTCTTTTTTTAAAGCTTGGGCATTGAACTGTTGTATGTGTGGGCATTGTACTGCTGTGTGTGTGTCTGTGTGTGTGTGTAAAATCTCCCACCATTACACTCCTACGGGCACTAATGGCAGTGGTGGTGTAGAAAGGAGATTGGTATTCACTATTACTTATCACCATGTCATCTACACCTGCTTCAAGCCAGTAAAAACACTGGTGTCCCCTCTATACTAGCATTCCACAGGGGAAGCTGAATATAATGGCGGTCTTCCCATAATCTAGTGTGGCCACAGATTTGCTCAGAACCAGACTCATTTGTTTTCTTCTGGCTTGTAGGGTCCTGTATTTAATTATCATATTTCAGAAGTGTCAAACACGCAGCCCACTTCAGCTATTTACATGGCCAGCATGAGTCACTTGGATTCTGTGGATTCTAAGATTTTGTTAGTTTTTGTTAGGGATTGTATGCTAAGAGGAATGGAAAGAATCATCTGCAAGAGATGGAGACATCAGGACTACGTGCTGTCTTCCTGGAACCAGGATGTGACTGCAAGATTGGATAGGATTCTGGAATTGGCAGGCAAGGCCTCACTAGTGATAGTGAATATCAGTGGAGACACTGTAAAAAGCAACAGAGAGTCCTGTGGCACCTTTAAGACTAACAGATGTATTGGAGCATAAGCTTTCGTGGGTGAATACACACTTCGTCAGACACATGTTGATTCATCAAAATCAAACTCTTCTGCTAAGACAGTTGAATTTCAATGAAGGTCTGATGGAAAGCAGGCAAGGTTCCTTGGAAACCAGCTTGCCCACCCAGCTCCTTAGCAACCCACTGGGCAGGCTGCAGGGAAACCTAGGCTTCCAAGCTCCTGGCTTTTTGGCAGCTCGCAAGGCCTCTTAATTACAGGACTTGGGCCTTTGCAGTTCCCAGAGAACTTTGAAATGTTGGGGGTTTTGTTCCAAATTGCAACACAACCAAATTATTGAAATCTTCCATGAAACAGGATTACCTTTCTCCACAAGACTTTAGTTATCATCTATTTACAAACGATCAAGTGGGACAAAGAGAAGGAAGAGTGGCGTTCTGTCAGAAATTACATTGTCAGTGACCGGGAAACAGGTAATTTGAAAGCAAATTGTGACGGTTTGGACCCCTCTTCTGGGATGTCACCTGATGTACTGGGGTTTAACTGAGCCTCTTCTGCTCAACCAGCCTGGGTTCCCTCTCCCTGTTTTGCTGAATTAGGCTCTCCGGCCTCTTGCAGCACACACACACAGGTAGGGCCACACCCTGCTGCAGACACAGACTGAAGTCAGCTCTGTGTGTGGGGACTCCCACAGCACTCACATATCCACCTCCTTTGGGAGATAAACCCAAAATAATACTGTCTTGCACTGTATAGAAAAATCTGCGCAAGATCAGAAAAATCTGCCCTCTTCCTCAATGTGAAGAGAGATGTGCATGACTTACTCCCCCCCCCCATTAGAAATTACATAAACTGGGTTTAATAATAAAAAAAATAAGTTTATTAACTACAAAAGGTAGATTTTAAGTGTTAAAGGGATAGTGAACAGAACAAAGCAGATTACTTAGTAAATAAAAAAAGATGTAAACTGAGTTTAACAAACTAGATAGGTAGGATACAAATTAGCAAATTTTCACCCTGAGTGATAAACAGGCTGGCAGATTCTTGTGCCTTGACTTTCCCAGGTTTTCTTACACAGGCTAAAAATCCTTGCAGCCTGGGACCATCACTTCCCACAGTTCAGGCTTTGTTCCTCAGGTGGTGTTGTAGGGAGAGTGAGGTCCCTTCATGTTGTCATTGTCCCTCTTTTATATCTTCCCCCCACTTGCTGAAAAGTTTTTTTTTTGCTGTGACCTGGGTCAAAGAGTTCCCATTGTGTAGAGCTATTGCTGAGAGGTTTCTATTGCACACAGTTCCTGGGGTGATCCTTATGCTTGTGTGCATTTTTCAATAAGCCACTAACATTGTAATGTAGCACATTTGAAATACAGAGACATGGTCAATATTCCCAGCTTCAGATCCAAAAATGATACATGCATACAAATTGGATAAACACATTCAGTAAATTGTAACCTTTCCAATGATTCCTTACATGAGCCATCTTGCATAAAGTACTTCTCAGTTATGTCATATCCATATAATAAGCATATTTTCATGAAGAATATGGAGTGTAATGTCACACAAATGATCTTTAATACTTAGTGATCAGTTGTCTAATAGATAAAGCGCAAGATGGGGTACTATTCAGTGTCTGCTACAGACAACCAAATCACACTCAATAACAGGATGAGGAGCTCCTTACGCAAGTATCTGTAATGTGTAGGGAACCTGGATTATCAGGGGACATCTGTATGAGTGACATATACTGGAGGACACATGCTGCAATACTAAAACATCCTTGGAACTTTTAAAAACCATAGGTGACAATTTCCTAGCTCTAAAAGTGTTTCTTCTGACCTAGGATAATTCTGTATTAGACCTCACCTTGACAGATAAAGAGGAATCGATCACAGAACTAAAACTTAGTGGTTGCTTAAGTACAAGTGATCATGACTTGATTACATCTATGTGCAAACAGAATAAAGTTCCAACCAGTAGCTATACATATATATTTGGTACTTTAGAAAGGCCAGTTTTAAAATGCTGAAAACAATTGAGCCAAATCAACCGGGAGAAAGAATTTAATCAGAAAAATATGATGGCAATTGAGAACTGCTTAAGAACACTTTATTAGATGCCCCAAAGCCGAAAATCAAGAGAGAAGGCTACACTTACTAAAACCACCGCCTAGATTAGAAAGGAACTGAGAGCAGAAGGCAGTCAAACAAACACGCCTCCCCACCCCCCACATAGAATAGAGGGGAAGTTGATAGCAATAAATATAATTTAGAAGGCAGAAAATCAATAAGGGAACCAAAAGGATACAAGGCGATGTCTCTGGCCACCAGAGTTTAGAACAATAAAGAGTTTTTAAGTGTATCAGGAACAAATGGTACCCCGTCAATGGTATTAGTGCCAAGGCCAGCCTTAGAGATGGGTGATCTGGGCAACCATCCAGGGTGCCAACATTTTGCATGCCAAATCATCACATTCAGGCACATCCAATCTCCGGAAGAAGTAGTATTTTGTTCTCTTGTGACTTTGGGGGTGGGGGCACCGAAAATATTTTCTGCCTGATGCTCCCAAACATCTAGGACCATCGCTGATTGGTCCATTACTAAGTGGAAATGGTAGAATTGTTAATGTTAACAGAGAAATGGCAGAAGTGTTCCATAAATATTTCTGTTCTCTGGGGGAAAACCCAGATGATATAGCTATATCAGATGATGATGATGATGAAATAAAATCAATAGGTACCTACATGAGAAACAGAATTCAAAAATAGAGAGCTCTTTAGTTAAGCAGACAAACGTATAACAACGTCTAATCAGGGCCGGCTCCAGGCACCAGCCCACCAAGCTTGTGCTTGGGGCGGCACCTGGAGGGGGGCGGCGTGGTGCTCCGGCTCTGGCCGCCGGGGAGAGCGGAGCTGCAGCAGGCTTGCCGCCTTCCCCCCGGCGCTCTGGCCGCCAGGGAGCTCGGAGCCCCAGCCGGGCTCTGCGCCCTCCTCCCGGTGCTCTGGCCGCCGGGGAGAGCGGAGCCCCTGCCGGGGTCTCCGCCCTCCTCCCGGGGCTCCGGCCGCCAGCAGAGCCGCGGCAGGCTCGCTGCCCTCCCCCCGGCACTCCAGCCGGTCGGGGAGAGTGGGCCTGCGGCCGGGCTCGGCGCCCTCCCCTGCTGCGCTGGGTGGGGAGGGGGCGGTGGGAGGCTTTTTTGCCTGGGGCGGCAAAAAAGCCAGAGCCGGCCCTGCGTCTAATGGCTCAAAGTTGAAGCTAGACAAATTCAGACTGGCAAGAAGACACATATTTTTAACAGTTAATTAACCATTGGAACAACTTACTGAGGGCTGTATAGCAGATTTTCAGTTACAGGAAATTTTAAAATCAAGATTGGATGTTCTAAAAAAATTTGCTCTTATTCAAACCCATCTGCTGTACTTGAAGCAGGAATTAATTCAGGAAAGTCCTATGGCCTGGGTTATGCAGGAAGCCAGACTGGATTGTCAGAATGGTCCCTTCTGGCCTCTGCATTTAAAACCTACAAAAGTCATGACTGTGAAGTTTACATTCCAAATATAAATGGAAGATAACACCATGGTTTTGTCATCTTGGGACCTTGTCCATCCTGAGGATTAATTAGCCCAATTTTCAGCTATCGTTGTCGAGGAAGCAGTGTAGCTGCATCGGTGCAAGCCTACAGTGTACATAGGGAAAGCCACAATTTGCACCAGTGAAGTTTATCATCGTAGCAAGGTTTGGAGGGTGTTATACAAGCCAGTGACATGCTAAGATAAAGTATTTGTTTATTATGAGCTAGAAAAGTCACCCATCATGCTCCTGTCCAGTGTTGCAGCTTTAATGCAAGGCCCTAAACATGATGAATGCTTAAATTATAGCTGCGTTTTATCAGTTTTCATCCCCTGAATTACTGCTTTGTGTATATGCTACTAGAAATTACACATACGATGTTGATATTAAGTGGTATCTTAGCTGAGGCAGAAAATGACTTGCAGTTATTTCCAAGTTCAGTTTAAGGTATTTGTTTAGGTCTGTAAGACTGAATGATCTGGGAGCCAGTTTTGTGAACAAATTCCTCTCTGTATATGCCCCATTGAGGTTAAGATCACTGGGACTCTTAAGGTTTCTACTCTTCCTAAGACAACTCTCTCTAGAACAAGCAACAAGTCATAAGGCATAGTGGGTCCTTAATCTTTGTTTCTCAAAAACTTACCCTTCAGGAGACAATTAATGAGCTGACTGGACAATGGCAAATGTTTTTTCATAGGAAATTTAATTTTTTTGTTCGTTTTTGTCAACATTTTCTATGACTTTTGTTGTTTTCAGGAAAAAAATAAATAAACCCCATATAATATGTTATTTTTATTTAAAATGGGGTTTAATTATTTTTTTCCTGAAAACAACAAAAGTCAGAGAAAATTTTGACAAAAACTATATATATATCTCCATACTGTAAAGATTTTCCTTTTAGAAAACTTGAAATCACAATTTTTTATAAACTGAAAATGTCTTAATTTTCACTTTTTTATTGGTGAGCTCCCTCCTCTCATCCCAGAAAATGTCATTACAATTATATTTTTCCATTTAAATGTTCATTTTTCGAGGAAAAACCATTTTTTGTCCAAATTACTTTTTAATCCATTTTATTTTTTTCAGCCAGCTTGACTTCTGGGTGTTGTAGTCTCTACAGCGATGGGTGGGAGTCAGTAACAATGAGCTATCAGAGCAGTGTGATCTCACCATCCTATGCAGATGGGCCTGTTTAACTGTGCATTGACATAATGTGAGGAGCCTCAACAGTTCCAGAGCTACCAGACCTCTGGGATGTGATTTGAATAATGTAAAATGTTAATTTCCTGTATGTTTAAATAACAAAATTGTGAACTTGGCTGTAGCTATGTAATTCTCTGCTATCCCTAGTGTGATCATTTCTGATTTAGCATCTTTTCCCTCTGATAAGCTTTTCTGCTGAGCTTGGGCAAATAAAGTCATGTGGGCTTGAGAAAAGTGTCCTCTAGTAGTAAGAGGAAAAAATGGGGAGTCAGGATTCTTGGGTTCTAATCCCAGCTCTGCCAATGACTCTCTGTGTCCTAAGTCATTTAACCTTTGTTGTTGCAGTAGTACATACAGGCCATAGCCTGGTTGGGTCCCTTTATGCTAATGTAACCCACTAGTGAGTGTGTGTTACACTAGGCTCTGTACAGACATATGATAAATGACAATCCCTGCCTCAAAGACAATCAAAAACACAAGATGTAACAGGTGGATGGAACAAGCAAGCGGGCTGAGACAGGGTAACAAATATAATACAGTATGCACAAACCTCTCTGTAAATACAGGGCTCCTGGGCCTTACTGCACGTGATTCACCACAGCGTTGCCCAGAGGATTCAGGGGGCCTGGTGCAAAGCGGGGAAGCAGATATAAAAAAAGGCGCCACCCACTGCGGCGCTTGTACTCACTGGGCCGCGCTCTGAGGCGGGGGCGGTGGGTCCTTCACTCGCTCCACGTCTTCGGCAGCACTGAATGACCCGCCGCCAAAATGCCGCCAAAGACCCGGAGCGACTGAAGGAACCGCTGCCGAAATGCCACCGAAGATCCGGAGCGACTGAAGGACCCGCTGCTGAAGTGCCACCGAAGACCTGGAGCGACTGAAGGGCCCGCTGCCAAAGACCTGGACTGCCGCTGGGTGAGTAGCCAGGGAAGGGATTCTCGGCCAGAGCTCGCGGGGCCCCTGCGGGATCCGGGGCCTGGGGCAAATTGCCCCACTTGCCTCCCCCCCCCCCGCCCCCCGGGCAGCCCTGCAGCGTTATTCCAGTTTAAACCTGTATAATGAGTATAATCAGGCCTAATATTTGCAGAGTGCTCCGACAGCCTTTGATCCAGGCCATCCCTCCAATGCGATCTTTATGGCAGCTGTCAGGCCCCTATTTTCCTCCCTGTGGGACTTTCTCTCTCTCTCTCTCTCTCTCACACACACACACACACACACACACTCTGTTTGACAACTTTGTAATTTTAAGGCTGTTTTCATTGTATTTTTGTTTAATTATCATGAGCTACTGGGGAAAAACACTTCAACGGCAAAGTGTTTTTAAAATAACCACATAGGGATAATTTTCTGCTCTGCTTCTGAATGCCTCTCTGCAGCATATCCTGCATTTATTTGATAGATGGGAACTGCAGAGGAGAATGTGTGAACGAGAGCCATGGGCCAAAGAAGAATGTTGTGCAGAAGGTTAATGACCATTTAAGAATGGTTCCAAATGTCTTTTGAGTCACTTCTCTGTTTGAATGAAGGGTTTTTTTTGCCATGAGGGAAAAGTTAGTGTAAAATAAATAAGGTAGTAAATCTGATACAGGCTAAAGGGAAAAAAAAATCACTATCTGTCCAGTTTAAATATCGTGCTGATTCCCACTCACATGCGTCTGTTTAAAGTGATCAGCAGCTTTCCGGTTGTGAAGAATTTCCTTCTCCTTCCCCACCCCTAGAGCACACTGGGAGAAGTTCACTTTCCTCTGGCTTCTCCTCCTAATTACCGACAGTTAAACTGCCTCCCAAGAAGCTAAACACATGAAATATTATCGTATCTGTTTACGTGGGAAATGAATATAATTGCTATAGCTGCCACATGGATCTTGCATGTGGAAAGATGGTTCCTGCAACTGCCAGTGGGCTGGAAGGTTGCCCTTATCTGTCATTCCTCCGTCAAGGTATGGTGTGAAGTGAACTACAAACAAGTTTAAGACTCCCCTGCTATAAATTACCCTGCAGCTGCAGGAGTGCAAATATTGGTGAATCTGTGTCTTTCCTCCTCCAGTCTCTAAAATTCCATCCACGGAGGAGCTCTCTGCCATGTTGTTTGTCATTTTTTATTCCTTTAGAAGAAATTGAATGTAGTACTTAGGCGGGGGGGGGGGGGGGGAGGGGGAGGAGGGATTGACAGCCCAACAGATTGAAGTACAGCATGGGCAACAGCAGCAACAGCGTCCCTATACTGCCCTGCCAGTGGGCCCTTAAATTGACCTGAAGGGACAAATATAGTTCAGACTTCATTTAACAGATGCCATAGAGTTGAAGGCCAGAAGGGACTATGACATCATCTAGTCCAGGAGTTCTCAAGCTGGGGGTCAGGACCTCTCAGGGGATTGTGAGGTTATTATATGGAGGGATTGCGAGCTGTCAGCCCCTACCCCAAGCCCCTCTTTGCCCCTAGCATTTATAATGGTGTTAAATATATTTAAAAGTGTTTTTAATTTATAATGGGGGTTGCACTCAGATGCTTGCTATGTGAAAGGGGTCACCAGAACAAAAGTTTGAGAACCACTGATCTAGTCTGACAACCTGTATAGCACAGGCTCTGAATTTTGACCCAGATACTCCTATATTGAGCCCAATGACTTTAGTTAAACTAAATCATTTCAGTTCTAAGAAAACCAAACCTCGTTTTGTCCTTGGCCTTGTTGCTGCTAATTAGTAACAATTGCCATGGTGGCTGTTTTTATAATGGGGATACTAGTCCCATTATTATTCATTTATTTATTTGTATTTTAAACACTCCTAGGAAAAACATGCCTGGATTGTTTTGGAGGAACCAACTTGAAGCTATCATCTTTGCATGCACAAAGAAGCCAAGGACTGAATGAGCAGGAAGACAATCACCCTTCTCCCTACTAAGGCTATATCAATCCATGTTTCTCAAATGTGGCCACCAAGGGCTTTTTGTGTGGCCACAGCCTCCTGGGCAGTGATTGGGGCTGGAAGGGGGAAGCTGTGGCCCCTCCCCCAGGGCTGTTAGCAGGGGTTAGGCCCTGCCCCCCTCTGGAACAAATGCCAGAGAAGCAGGCAGGTGGTGTGAGTCCCTCACCTTCCCTGGAGAGGTGGGATTTGGGCTTCCGGCTTCAACCCTGGAGTCATGGGTGGTGGGCTCCATCCTCTGGTTGCAAGGTTTCAGGCTCTGGCTGAGGGGTCATGACCACGGTACCCAGCCATGTGGCAATGGATGCCAGCTCCTGAGCTCCCCCTCTTCCCCTCCCCCCATCGCTCCTGGTCTCCGCTGTGTCCTCCGGCCCTGGGCTTCGGTCACACAGCTGAAGGCCTCCAGCCTCAGGCAGGGCTGGCTCTAGATTTTTTGCTGCCCCAAGCAAAAAAATGTTTGGCTGCCCCCCACCCCAGCCCTGGGCTCTCATCCCCTCCCCCACACCAGTGCCCTCCCCCACCCGCACTCCCTGCCGCCCCAGCCCTGGGCTTCCCCGCACCAGTGCTGACTCCGCCTGCTCCCCCCTCGCCTCCAGCCAGTCCAGTGCTGGCAGGATCGGGGTAAGCAGCAGGGCTCCCGGGCCACACCTCAGCCCAGGGTCCCTCCAGCCAGGGCTCCCGCCTCCAGGACCGGCTGGGACCCAGGAGGGCAGAGCTGGGGGACTGCACCGGCAGGGGGCTGAGGAGCCGGGGCAGGGTAGCCCCAGAGGGAGCGGAGCCCCGGAGTGCGGGATGCGGGCCCCGCACAGCAGCGCCCTACCCTCTATGGCCCCACTGCTGCTGCTTCTTCTGGCCGCCCTGCCGCAGTCTCTGGGTGGCTCGGGCCACTTCGCTTGTGCTGCGCAGGGTGGCTCCCAGCCCAAGTGTCCCCCGCTCGGAGCCTGCCTGGCCCAGCCACAAGGTGTGGGCGCTGCTCCCCCACAGTGCAAACCACAGCAGCCCCAGGGCACCCCCCCCACACGACGCGCTGCTGCTGCCGGGGCGGACTCCAGCAACAGTTGGTGGCCGCACTCTGAGGCCACCAAAACTTTTGTTGTGAGACCCCTCTAGAGCTAGCGGTGTGATTTCCCTGCTCGTGTACACAAACTCACGCTAGCTCTCGTTCAGCTAGCGCCAGTATAAATAGCACTGGCTCCCGAACTGTGGCCCCGCCCTCCCCACATTGCCCTTTCTCCCTGATCCCCCGCCCCAGTATTGCCCCTTTCCCCCCAAGCCGCCACTCTCATACCACCTCTCCCCCCCCCCGAGGCCCTGCCCTCGCACTGCTGCTTTCCCCCAAGACCCCTCCCTCCACTTGCTCCTCTCTGCCCTCTTCCCCCATGTCGCTCGCCCTTACAGCCGGTAAAAAGTGATGGAGCCATGGCCCCCTGGCACCCCTGTTCCAGCGCCCCTGCCAGTAGGTATGTACTTGGCATGGCTCAGTCGTGCCTCTGCTGCTGCTATCCTTGCTCCTGCAACTTCACCGTTATTTATACTCACACTAGCTTGATGAGAGCTAGTGGTAGGATGTGTACATGAGCAGGGGAAATCAAAGCCCAGCTTGTAGTGTTGACGTAGCCTTAGTAGGGAGAAGTGTAACTGCCTTCCTTCTCATTCTATCCTTGGCTTCTCTCTGCAAGCAAAGGTGTAGGTGTTTTGTGCGTGGACAACTCTCTGTAAAGAACTGGATGGAACCATCACATTTTGCTGTAAATGTGCCCAAAGACCCAGATACGATTAGGGCCCCACTGTGCTAGGTGCTGTACAATCTCAGACACCATCAAGGTGCACTGGGAACTGAGATGAGATTGCAAAACTCTCTTGGCACAGGACAGCAAGTGGCCAGTGTGTACAATTTTCAAAGCCTCCTAAGTGACTTAGGAGCCTAAGTCCCAACTTCAAAAGTGACCTTTGCATGTCAGAGCCTAAGTCTTACTGAAAGTCAATGGGACTTAGGCTCCTAAATCACTCAGCTGCTTTTGGAAATTTTGCCCTGGATTTAAACTGGCGACAGACGTGAGAGCTCTGTATTTGTTTTCTTTAAACCGCTTTTGATGACCTAAATTACAGTAAGTGACTGCACATGATGATGAAAAAGGAGTTGGAGGCTCCGTACCATAATAATAATACATAATCTCTGTTTTACTGGCTGTTCTGAGTAGCAAAATTTTAACTAAAAAGACTCTCACCCCTTCTGGGTGTGGCCCAAGGAATCTTGGGTGATCAGGAGAAACACCATGGAATTCAATTCCAGCAGGCTTAGCGCTTATTGCTGGTTGCCATGGTTTCTATAGATGACTGTGCGCTGGGAAAAGAAAATAAGCACCGCATGTTATGGCAGCTGGGAAGTTATTACTGATGTAAGGAATTAGGTTGGAGGTTTTTCCTTCCCAGAATGGGCAAATCCAGTACATTGACAGAACAGCATCTTGTACTCAGTTGATTCTGAGTGGGCATGTGGCTAGGAAGAATGTGGGCCCAGAGCTTTCCAGGTAGGTCAGGCTGAAATGGGTACATGCATGTGTAGAGTACACAGAAACCTCCCCTGCTACCAGTTCTTCTTTCCTAATCATTTCATTCAGGTCAATTGGCTTGATCTTGCAGATGCGGTTTAGCATGAGAGACACATTCTAAATTAATCTCTCCTTGTGCTAACATCTTCGTAGCAGCATAACTTAACCCTTTGCGAACCAGCTAGCTGTAGCTGTTAGCACCTCAAGATGTTTATGCATATGTTTACATTTTCAGAAAACTTCCCAGGACAATATATTCCAATCCCTCAGTTAACTCATTAAGTACTTTCTTACTGAGGCTGCTTTTAAAGGATTGACTAGAAAAGTCCTCACCGATGTCATGTTGGAGATGTGATGAGTAATAAATTCAAGCAATATCATGAGTGAAAAAGCAAGCGAGGGAGTAGTCCTTGCACCTGTGAAATGTTGTAAGTAGATTTTTTGTAACCCATTGTGGATTCTTGCTAATGCCCAATGATTCTGATACTCTGCATGTAATAAGGGAAGGTCTTCCAAAGGATCTAATTATCCCCATTGAACTGTTAGTTAATAAAAAATGGATGGGTAGTTCCTGTCACCAAAGGAATTGCACAAGGATTTCCTTCTAAATCTTCTACAATAATATGGCTGCTGAGGTTGGGCTCTTGTAAATCAATTACAATTCCTCCTCCTTTCCCTGAGCCCTGTATTAACCTTGAGATTATATGCACATGTTTAAATTTCAAGCAGGATAATAACTGCAGGAAACTGCATCCAGTAGTGGGGAAAAAAACAATTACAATAAATTGGCTGGAAGGCTAAATCAGAAATATTAAACTCAACAGACGGAGGATAAAATACAAGAAATCTGACACTTGTTTTCATATTTATTTATTTGGTGTGCATTCACCTTGGGGAAAGAAGCAGGAAAAACTGATTAATTCCTTGTAGCTGCTATAGGCTGACTTTTCAGGCTTATCATTAGCAGGGTGCTTTTTTTATTATTATTTAATAAGGAAACTGACCAAACACATACAAAACCTCCAGTGGAATCCATACTAAAGAAGATCTTTAATAGGCAACCTTCTATCTCAAAAGATCACCTCAAACTATCCCCACATGTGCTGAGTACAATTCTGCTCTCTTTGTATTCAGCAACCAATTGTATGTTTGGGCCCTTGAGAAGTCACTTAAAACAGGTTTCACATTCACTTTCCATCTAGCTTATCTCCCCATCTAATCCCCACTGCCCTCCCCCACCAAAAAGGAAAAATCATGGAACTAACATGACATTTGCCAGCCATCATATATGTGTGTGTTATATCTACAGCTGTTTGAAAAAACTTTGAGGGAGCCAATTTCCATCCAAGAATGTAGTTCTGTCCTAATTGAAATGCTTTGCAAAGTAGTATTAAGTTAATCAAAAGTACATTTTGGAGAAAACATGGGAAAAGAAGTTCAGATAATGTCAAAACATCTCATTTCACCATTTTTTGAATGAAACATTTCTATTTTTTTGTCTTGAAATAATTTTCATTTAGAATGTTTTCTTATTTTGTATTGCATATTCTATACTATCAGTCAAAATCAAATCAAAATATTTTCAATTTTGTCTAATCAAAAGGTTTCAGCTGATCCACATTTATTTTCTTTTTTTGGAATTTTCCTTTGCGGAGCATTTTGAAATGCCCAGGTTTTCATTCTGATTTGGAATGAAGTCAGAGTTCAAAATCTAGATATTCTGTGTGCAACAGAATTTCCATTCTCTGCACAGCTCCAGTTATGTCCCAGCACCTGCCCTGTGTCTGCCTTGTTGTTACACTCTCTTCAGCGACTCCAGAGCCATAAGCCATTGTGTTACCTCTCTCTCTCAGCAAGAGAGAGCTTTGTTGGCACTTAAACTGTGTGACAGCTCCCTGCCACATCAGTCTGTCCGCCTAACCAGCAAACTCCTTGAGACTCTGCCGATCCAAACCTTACCTTGCAGGTAACACTTAGTGAGCCCCAATTCCCAAGTTCCTCAGACATGTCTCTATAAAGAACAGTCCTTTCTCTGGGCACTCATAGAAATTATGAAGTCTGCTGTCACAAAGAGACATACATACACTAGCCTGTTAGCCCATGGTTTATAGTAAACCTAAGACTAAGTTTATTAACAAAGAACAGAGATTTAGTTAATACTAAACAAGAAAAAGAGACAAGTATGGTTACAAACAAAACAAAAAATTAGCTTTATCAAGCTACGATTTTTGCCTAAGCAGCTTTCTCACTTAGATCAAGCCCCTGAAAGCCAGAGGATCTACTGATCACAGAATCAGGGAGTCCTGATCCCTTTGTCCTCTAGGTGATGGATAACCAAGGGATCCCTCCCCTTCTTTCTATAATCCAGAAAACCTTTGAAATGTATTCTTCTGAAGTGTATCCCACTGTAATGATGCTGCCTTTGGTGGGACACTTCTGAGAGTATCAGTTCATAGAATCATAGAATATCAGGATTGGAAGGGACCTCTGGAGGTCATCTAGTCCAACCCCCCTCCTCAAAGCAGGACCAATCCCCAGACAGATTTTTACCCCAGTTCCCTAAATGGCTCCCTCGAGGATTGAACTCACAACCCTGGGTTTAGCAGGCCAATGCTCAACCACTGAGCTATCCCCCCAGGACAAATTGCTTAGAGCAGGGCAATATAAACCCAAGGCTGGGGTTTATCCACTTCTAAGGCACACCAAACCAGACAGACAGAGAGGACTTTGATTTTACCCCACTGACTAACCATAAGTCATACAAGCAATTCCTTTAGACACTCCAGTTTCCCATTATCACCACCAGTGCCACTCGTTATGGGGACGAATGGTTATGAAAACCAATATCCCAGTAAAAGAAAAATGGTTCTCGCCATCCCAGACCCGGGTTAATATACAAATTAGATCTTATCCATAAATCACGCTATTGCCAATCCTTTAGAATCTAAAATCTAAAGGTTTATTCATAAAAAGAAAGAAATATAGATGAGAGCTAAAATTGGTTAAATGGAATCAATTACATACAGTAATGGCAAAGTTCTTGGTTCAGGCGTGTAGTGGTGATGGAATAAACTGCAGGTTCAAATCAAGTTTCTGGAGTACATCCACAGCTGGGTCATTCAGTCCTTTGTTCAGAGCTTCAGTTTGTAGCAAGGTTCCTCCAGAGGTCAGAAGCAGGATTGAAGACAAGATGGAGAGGTTTTCAGGGCCTTTTATATTCTTTGCCCGTGGAAGGACACCCCTTTGTTCTTACTGTGGAAAATTACAGCAGCAAGATGGAGGCTGGAGTCACATGGGCAAGTCACCCATCCATGCATGACTCAGTTTGCAGGCCAACGCCATCCTTTACATGTTAGTTTGAATGTTCCCAGGAAAGCTCAGATGTGGATTGGCATCTCCCAAAGTTCATTGTCAGTTAAGTGTTTCTTGATTGTGCACTTACTGAGAATAGTCCTTTCTCAAGAAGCTGACCAAATGCTTCACTGAGGCCACTTAGAATCAAAACACATTGAGATACAATTACATAGCCAATATCCATAACTTCAACTACAAAAATGATACACACATTCAGACAGCATAATCATAACTAGCAAATTAACCTCTTTGTAGACACCTCACACAACAACCTTTGTGCAATATTCAGTGCCACTACAGGACCTTGATTGCAACAATGACCTATACGGTTCCAGTTTGTGTCAATAACGTCACAATCCCCAGAGAAAATTTTCCTTCCCTGCTGTTTGTCCCTTCCTGTGGAATTCTCATCCCTCTGTTGTAAATGAGGCTTTCATTGTTTAAGTTCCACAATGCTTAATTTTCATTAAAGACACAGGGAGACAGCTACCTTCCCTCCTGGCTGGGAGAAAACCTGTTTCTCCCTTTGTTTGGTCACAGGTTGTAAAGCATAATAGCAGTGAGTATCCATAATTCCTCCTATAGTATTAACACAGACATTTCACAAGGATATTAATCACCAGTGTGACACCATCTTTCATAAAAGACCTTACTTGGTATATTTGTGTACTACAATACTATTGTATACAATCAGTTGATTCAACAGCTTATTCTTTGGGGCTCAGACCTCCTGTTTTCCCAATGGGGTGTCTGGATCCTGATTGTCACCCTTGTATATTTAGATTGTAAGCGCTTCAGGGCCAGGACTGTCTGTACACTATGTCTGAACACTGCCTAATGAGAATGAGGCTCCATTTTTGCATGGGCTTTGAGGCACTGCTGTAATAAACATGATAAATAATCAAAATCATAATATGGAGGAAGCTCAGGTCCAAGGTCTCATATACAGACTCCCAGCTTGTCAATGGTGATCACCACTCTATAACTCCTG
This sequence comes from Malaclemys terrapin pileata, assembly GCF_027887155.1. NCBI lineage: Eukaryota > Metazoa > Chordata > Testudines > Emydidae > Malaclemys > Malaclemys terrapin. The sequence continues at coordinate 329,407,226 of NC_071505.1, forward strand.
CCCGCTCGCTGGCTCTTAAATTATCAATGCAATAGAATAATAAATCTATACCTAAAAGCAGTTTAAACAATTTGAAAAAATACTAACAAGCTGTGCATGCCCCTAATGCATAACTTCTGTTCTTTTACTCTTCTATCCCTCATTCTTCCCACCCTGCTCCCTTTCTTCATTCTTCCTTGCGATGCTACAATTGGCTTAGTGCCAAATTGTGCACATCAGTACACAAGACACATAAATCCTGTTATGGTCATCAGTGTCTGAATATCTGAGTGCTGAATTTGCTCCTTACATTGTAAGTCCCTAGGGTCAGGGACTCTGGGAAGCTAGATGCTCTGTTGGTGTAAATTGGTGGAGCTTCACTGACTTCAATTAAGCTTTGCCGAGTAACTCTGGCCGAGGATCTGGAGCTCCCTTTGAGTTGCCCGTAGAGGGTCATGAATACCCGTGGCACTGCGGAGAGCATAGTCAATTGAGGATTAAAGGGCCACTTAGGTCATTTTACCAACCTGCTGAAAAATATTATACTTTGTATACATCTGGGTTTCTGATGTGTAAAATGCTGCCAGATTCCATACTCCTTTGGCTAGACTATATATGCCACTTTGTGATATAGAAGTCCTTCTGATTCCAAATATAGGCTCTCCACTAGGCAAAGCAGTTTCTGTAAAAAGGAAAGCCTTAAATATGAGGCTGGAGAAATGGGGAGATGGACAGATAAGGTAAATTCACAGAATTAATGAGTTCCATTCAGGCAAAATAAAGGTTCTAATGAGAGCTGTGAGATACAAAGCTTACATAGCCTTTGTCATGCCTGTGCTGCCTCTCAGAGGAAAAAGTGTGAAGGGGCCTCTGTGATAATCCTTTACTGGGGCCAAAATCCCACTGATTTTAATAGGAATGTTTGCCCAAGTGAAGAATGCAGCATTTGACCCTTGTAGAGATGAGATGGTTATTCTCTTGGGACCACGTTCTGTGCTGGTATACATTAGGGCTAGAATCTGGACCACGGTAGCAGCATGCTCTACCACTTTGATTCAATGCCCACTGAAGACAATGGAGGCCTTCAATCAGAATCATATAAAAGCTGTGTTCTCCATGTTAGCCAGGGAAAGCATCACGGCTGGAACCACCTTATACTGTATATATATATACAGTACCTAGCACAATGGGGTCCTGAACCTGAAAGAGGTCTCGGGGCTCTACTGTAGTATGAATAAAACCCATAGAAATTGGTTACAGTATGCAACACGTTACACTTATTATCATACACCAAGCTGGAGTTCCCAGCAAGGTACCATAGTCATGTCTCCCACGCCAGTGGAATGTCATGAGAATTCATTTTTAATGTACCAGGGGAAGGATTATTATTATTCTTTTTTAACAATAGGCTCTTAAAAATGTTTCTAAATTAAGTTGTATTGAATCACTGCACTTTCCACAGAGGAAAAAATATAAAAGCCCTCATCTCTGCAGGTACAAAGCAATCCCTTTCTTTCTTGACCTTTCCCTTGCAAGAAGCAATAATAATCTTTTCAATGGCTCCTATAAATGGTAATCTAATGCACTCTGTGTCCCATAAAGGTAATAGGTATACAGTTCAATATGTCTCTGCTGCTTTGTAAGTAGTGGCAAGGGAGGGGTTGCCGCCTCTTTAACAAGTGTCTAGATTGGGTCATCGCTCATGCTGTGCCTCTCTTGCATATTCTAATTTTACACCTAAATACACCTCTACCCCAATAGAACGCTGTCCTCGGGAGCCAAAAAATCTTACCGCGTTATAGGTGAAACCCCGTTATATCGAACTTGCTTTAAACCGCCGGAGTGCGCAGCCCGCCCCGCCCCAAGCACTGCTTTACCACGTTATATTCGAATTGGTGTTATATCGGGTCGCTTTATATCGGGGTAGAGGTGTATTAGCAATCTGCTTTCTTATCAGGAGAGAATGATGGCATAGTAACCACTTGGAGCAAGTGGTGGGTGATGGATCCATTTAGGCCTCTGAACAGTGAGTAATACTGGAAAGCTTCCGCTGGACTCTGGGCTAGAGCTGGGTGAAATTTTCCAAATTTAGATTTTTCATTAAAAAAAATAAGTTTTTTTTTTTTTTTAAAGAAAACTTTTCCCATTTTTTATCCATCATTACTCTGGGTCAGATTACCCTTCCTCACAATTTCTAAACCCGTACCCCAAGAGCAATGCCATTGACTTCAGTGGGCCGACTTGCATAGTAACACATTGATCCTTGTGAGTCAGAGTGGCAGAATCTAGCTTTCTGGCACTGAATTTACTTGGAAATTGCCAGCAATGTTTGTTTTTGCACAACCTCTGTTGATATTTGTATGTGGTTATTGTCACAATTAAGCCCGTTTCACATAATCAAGAAGAAAACATCTTTTTAAAAGATGAAGCTTCCATGATGGAGATTTATGTTTTCTAGTTTCTGGTAGGATTTGTCAGGAGAAGCACTGGCAATGATTCACAAATCCTTCACAGGACTTTGAAGAGGAATGCAGTGATGTACACAATGGTATTTTCTTTATTTTTGCTATTGTTTTCTTTGCCTTTATGCCTTCCTTTAAACTTTAACATCTCATATCCATAGGCTGCATCACACTCTCCTGCTGGAAAGCCACGGACGGGACTCACGGCAAGGAAACCTCCACTAGGACCTCCTTTACAGAGATCTTACCTGACTAGTCTGTCACCAATGTGGTAGGGCTTGCATTCCCTCCTCTGTCCAAAATAGATTATGGAGCCTATCAGGAGCTCCATGGAAGGCATGGGATCCACATGAATCACTTGGGATCTGCTGGGCTTTCCACATCTTATCACTGCAGCCCGTTAGAGGGCTTTCCCTTCACCCTCTCCCCTGGTTCTTGTCATGCAGACAGAAAGCAGAAGACCAGAAGTCCAAAGTGCAAGCAAAGCGATGTTTATTGGGGTTAGTTTCCAGCAAGCGTGTTCATAACTCTGACCCCAAAAAGCTTGTTTCCCAGTGTCCAGTCCCCACCTCCTCATCAGGCATAATTATACCTGAAATGCACACCCTCGGTCCCACTCCTTACAATTTATAGTCATGTTCCATTTTGGGGGGGTCGTGAGTCCAGGGTCTTCATCCCACCTCTTTTGTATCCCATGGGAGGGGTGAGGAGTGAGGTTGTGCTATGGTCAGGGGCAGGTATTTCTTTAGCCTTTTAGTGTTTTACCTTCCCGCCCAATTCCCCCTGGCCCCTCCTGACTTGATCTTGCCTTGAGATAGGAGTTGAGGCAGTCTTCAAGTGTGTCCTCGTATATTATACTCCCACCATGCCCAGTAACACTTTAACTGTTCTTATCTGTTCCCATTATACTAACAAACCTATCTGGCTAGACAGAAGCAACTTACCCAGTGTCTTTGTCCTTTGTTTACACATATTAGTAAGGATTCCTTTGTTCACATATATTAGTAAGAATGTAAAAAATCAAACAGGCAAGCAAGACCTAAAATTCTATCTCAGGTGAAAATACAGGCCTGAATTCTACATTGTCACTAGCACTCTTAACACTGCCATTTCTACCTGTAAAAAAAGAAATTCTTTAGCAATCAAGAAGATGTTGTTAACATGCTCAGGAGTTTACCAGTGCTCCTTGCTGGGATTTCTGTTCTTCTGATTCATTGTCCTTTATGTTCTCATGCTTCCTCTATCCCCTCAGGTAATGTGTAACAGTTCCAAAAGCACCTATGAGCAAAATTTAGGCTTATAAATCACTTGGGTGTTTTTGAAAATTTTACCAAATGTAACTAGGCTCCATAGAGAGGTGATTGCTATTCCTTAAGCTTTGATTATCTCTCATTTGACTGTTAGTGCCAGTGTTAGTTAATGGCGTAGATTTAGGCAAGTACAATATGAATTATTCTGCTTTTGTCTTCTGTGGTCCATGGTTCCAGAGAGGCTCTGGCAATGAACATCAAGAGTTATAGATAAGAGACTCTCCAGCAGATACTGAAGAGGTGAGATTGTGTGTTTGCATCACTGCGGAATCAGACCTGTTCAAGAATTTATGAATGCCTCACCCTCTAATGTGAATACTTCTGCCTCCGGGAATTTTTTATGCCAGTAACGTCAACCAACAGGAGTTTAGTCGACATTAGACTTGCCCTTACGTTCAATTTATCATTTGGAGGGTGGAGGGGGACAGAGAATAGAGGCAGTTCTGTGGAAGACCCTGGTAAAGCACCAGGGACAACAGAATTCAACTCAGTAGTTTGTACCTAAGCGTACAGCCCTACACAGTCACATATCTTCAGGCCACTCTAGAATGCTATGGAATCAATCCTGGAAAGTAATTACTAAATTCTTTAGGTTTCAGAGTGGTAGCCGTGTTAGTCTGTATCAGCAAAAAGAACAAAGAGTACTTGTGGCACCTTAGAGGCTAACAAATTTATTTGGGCATAAGCTTTTGTGGGCTAAAACCTACTTCATTGGATGCATGCAGTGGAAAATACAGTAGGAAGATATATTTCCCCATGCTAATTCCCGCCCTCCCCCACACACACACACTGTTACTCACACCTTCTTGTCAACTGTTGGAAATGGGCCATCCTGACTATCACTACAAATTTTTTTTTTCCTCCTGTTGATAATAGTACCCCTTAATTGATTACTCTCATTATAGTTGGTATGGCAACACCCATTTTTTCATGTTCTCTGTGTATATATATCTTCCTACTGTATTTTCCACTGCATGCATCCGATGAAGTGGGTTTTAGCCCACAAAAGCTTAGGCTCAAATAAATTTGTTAGCCTCTAAGGTGCCACAAGTACTCCTCGTTCTAAATTCTTTAGGTAAATGGCAAAGTCTACAAGAGCTTAGTAATAGGTTTTCTCCAACTTTGGCCAGCAATGATGTTCAAGAGTTAGACACCATTAAGAGTTTAATTGTTCCTATGTGGAGGTTCTGGGGACTTGTCCACTAATTGTCAGTCTTGAGGACATTTGGCCCTTAATGCCATGGCCTGTTGGTAGAGCACTTCCCTTTAACATCCAATGAACGTTCCATCACTTCTACTTGAAGCTTATAGCACTGAGTAAAGCCAGAGCTAGCAACGTACCTTAGGAAATTGATCTATGTCCACTTTTCCACTGGACCCCAGTGGACAATGCATTCCCTCACTGAAAGCTGGACAGGAATTTCATGTTTCCTTGGAGAGGTTGTTTCTTATGCATCAGGTTGGATGCACTGCACCAGTGTAAACCTGATGTCACCAGCTTGTCACGGTTTACATTGGTGCAGCATGTCGATGCTGGAGGTTTATTTTCACCAGTGCAGCTACATCAGACCATGGCCTGAGACAAGGCCTGAAAAGTTATTTTCCCCCTCCCAACTCTCCCTGTCTCTGCTCCTATGCTGATTCCCAAGCAGGAGTCTTCTTTTCTCTGGAGGAGGTAGAAGCAGCTGGATCTCTCACAAAGCCCTGATATACGAGTTGTTCATGATTTCTCACATTGACTGTTGGCAGTCTTACAAATCCTACTTCTGTCCTGATATGGAGAAGTGTTAGAACAGGAAGCACAGATTCTGAAACAGCAGAGGGACAGATTAGCCTCCTACACAGACAACTGCAGCTGGTTCCATCCCTACCATCTCTGCATGTGGCATTTCTCAAAGGAGGTGGCCCACACAGACATATGGCCCAGTTTGCACTGATTTACAGAACCCACAAGTTGCCACCCACAGAGCAGACAAGGTGAGCGAGGTAATAACTTTTATTGGACCAACTTCTGTTGGTGAAAGAGACAAGCTTGTGAGCTTAAACAGAGTTCTTCTTCAGGTCTGGGAAACATACTCTGAGCATCACAGCTAAATACAGTGTGGAACAGACTGTTTAGCATAAGCATACCCACAGAGCCATCAGTCATATGGATTATGCCCCACATCCTCCTAACAAACAGTTGTAGCTACAAAGGAAGGCCAAGAAATTCCATTATGCAGTGGAGGAAAATTCTTTCTTGGCGCTTATATCACCCCAGTACCCGTGAGCGAGAATGCCACAATTAAGCCTCTCATTTTGGATGACTGTGTTTCTTTCTATTCAAAATTAAAATGATCTGATATTGGAGAAACGTATGACTATGACGTGGCTGTCAATGGTAACTACCCTTACACACATTGCATCAGTAATATGATGTATGCAACCCATTACCCATGTCCTGTAAGGTTCCAAGCTCCTCTTCTGAAGTGCCAAGTGGCCTCAAATCCCGCTGGCTCCGAAAGGAGCTGAGAGTACTTTGCACTTTCCAATAACGGATCATAGGACCAAGACCCCTGATCAGTTTTCTTGTGATGGCTGTTATAAGACAGGTTATTAACGTACCGTACAGCTCCTTGAGGGGCTTCACTGCAGACAAGTCCCTGTGTGGTGAGACAATAGCAGCCGGGCACAAATGAAGCAAAGAAGATTGTATCTGACAGAGCTGTATCAATAAATTGCACAAGTTCCTGTAGAAGTGGGCAACCAGTCTAACTCCTAACTCGAATCACCCAAATCATTTCGCTGGATGTTCCTTAAACTGATTCTATTGCTCCAGGTCTTTTCCTGTTGGGCAGAAGAATAACCCTAGGTTTTCAAAGCCATGTCTGAAGAATGGAGCGTATAAACTGTAGTCTCTCTTTTAATATTGTTTTCAGTTTCTTCACTTTGGGGGCCAAATTCTCAACTTGTGAACATCGGTGTAGTTCCATCAAAGTCCAGGAAGTTGCGCCTGTACACGCTAGCTGCGGATCTGCTCCTTTACATTTACATTTTTTTGCAAGTGATGGTAGTGCTGGATTGACAGCCTTAGAGGCTGATGTTCTCCATGTAACATGAACGGTGGCTGTACAATCTTCACCAATGAGCCTCCAGTGTCTTCTAGAGGGGCCCCTCTCTAGGGAGGAGAGGATTCTTCAGTCCACATGCCCATTCCGGCTGTGGTCTCTCTGATGAGATGCGTGTGCTAATTGTGGTGGTGGGTCATGGTTTGGGCACTGATCCATTAGAAGCTTTGCCAGCTGATTTCAGACATAGCTATCTGGAGGGCAGCTGCATCCATCTCTAAAAGTAATTTTCAAGCCTTGGAGGGGGCTAAAATGAACACACTGTTTGTTAGATGTCTGGTCCAAATTTTTGCTTGTAGCTTCATATTAGTGAGGCTGAAACTAGCTTGATTGGTTCACTAGACTCACTTCAGCAATTACACTTGCATCCAGTTAATTGAATCTGCCTTCACTGAATCTGTACTTTTCAGAATAACTGTGTACTATGGGATAGTTTTACTGCTGTACTAGCCCCAGGGACAAGACATTTCATTTTTCTCACAGTAATATTGCATCTTTGTTATTAGATTTATCCATGACAGATGTCCTTCCCTTTATTACTTTTCACTTGGACCACTTCCATGCTTTGCTAGGTGTGCATTAAAATGCACTAGCTCTAAATTACAGTGCAGCCCATCCACAACTTTTCTTTCCATTTACAAGTGGATCAGATCTGGGGTTTATACTGGCCCAAATCCTGGTAAGTGGATTCAAGGGAGGGAGAGAAAAAGAAGTCATTGCAATGTCTCTTTCCCTCTTGGGAGACATTCATATTACAGTGATGGGCAAAGTTACAGGAACCTCCGTTGATAGGACTGATGCACAGTGCTCAGCATCTCTCAGAATTTGGCCCATTTTAACCATGTTTGACCATTCCTGTCTAATTATCTTTCTAATAGGATGTAAGTTCTCAATCGTTTGCCATTTGTAGTGAGTCTCTTAGATAGGGTACCCGATTTAGTTGCAGGTTATAAGATATTGTTCTCTGTTTTAAACACATTACATGTGTGTAAGTGAGCAGTGTGTGTGTATGTGTGTGAGGAGGGGGGATTGGGGCCTTTGGGCAGCAAGACAAATACTAATGAAAGTAAGAAGACTGATAACAACATTAGCTTCAGAGTAGCAGCCGTGTTAGTCTGTATCCGCAAAAAGAAGAACAGGAGTACTTGTGGCACCTTAGAGACTAACAAATTTATTAGAGCATAAGCTTTCGTGGACTACAGCCCACTTCTTCGGATGCATATAGAATGGAACATATATTGAGGAGATATATATACACACATACAGAGAGCATAAACAGGTGGGAGTTGTCTTACCAACTCTGAGAGGCCAATTAATTAAGAGGAAAAAAAAAAAACTTTTGAAGTGATAAGCTAGCCCAGTACAGACAGTTTGATAAGAAGTGTGAGAATACTTACAAGGGGAGATAGATTCAATGTTTGTAATGGCTCAGCCATTCCCAGTCCTTATTCAAACCGGAGTTGATTGTGTCTAGTTTGCATATCAATTCTAGCTCAGCAGTCTCTCGTTGGAGTCTGTTTTTGAAGTTTTTCTGTTGTAATATAGCCACCCGCAGGTCTGTCACTGAATGACCAGACAGGTTAAAGTGTTCTCCCACTGTTTTTTGAGTATTTTGATTCCTGATGTCAGATTTGTGTCCATTAATTCTTTTGCGTAGAGACTGTCCGGTTTGGCCAATGTACATGGCAGAGGGGCATTGCTGGCACATGATGGCATATATCACATTGGTAGATGTGCAGGTGAACGAGCCCCTGATGGTATGGCTGATGTGATTAGGTCCTATGATGATGTCACTTGAATAGATATGTGGACAGAGTTGGCATCGGGGTTTGTATATGCAAACTAGACACAATCAACTCCGGTTTGAATAAGGACTGGGAATGGCTGAGCCATTACAAACATTGAATCTATCTCCCCTTGTAAGTACTCTCACACTTGTTATCAAACTGTCTGTACTGGGCTAGCTTGATTATCACTTCAAAAGTTTTTTTTTTTTTTTTTTTTTCCTCTTAATTAATTGGCCTCTCAGAGTTGGTAAGACAACTCCCACCTGTTTATGCTCTCTGTATGTGTGTATATATATATCCTCAATATATGTTCCATTCTATATGCATCCGAAGAAGAGGGCTGTAGTCCACGAAAGCTTATGCTCTAATAAATTTGTTAGTCTCTAAGGTGCCACAAGTACTCCTGTTCTTCTTTTAACATTAGCTTGACCTCCATATCATGCTGCACTGTGCTATATAGGATTCTTTGTGCAGTGTAGGCAGAGCCTGTAGTGCTACCTGTACTTAAGGTTGCCTGGCAGTTCCCATTATATGACCCTGTTACCAGTTGCTTATAGTTTTGCCAAACTTTATCAATTTGGGTTATCATTTGGGTGTCTGCCTCAGACAAAATTATTTTAAAAAGTTTCAGCTAAAACAGTTCAGCCATTTCAGAGAACAAATGTTAAAATTCTGGTGACCTTTTCCTTGAGATGTGCTAGCACACCCAGGCTTTGAAGCGGGAGCTTAAAATTTGACAAAGGTGTGACCTTTATGTCAAGCATGTACCTTCTGCCAAACCACCCACATTTGACAGTGTTCTACGCCTTTGAAAAATCTCATTTACAGTTACCAAGTCTTGTGATTTCACTAGAGTCAGTCTCCCTATTATATTTAAATCAAGCCTGGGGCCACACACTGACTGAGGAGGAACAAAAGGAAGATTGAATACTTCTTTACTGAATGAGGCATGAGTCCTGTGGAAAAAAATAGAATGTGAGCATGTATTTAAAGACTGTGATGTCATAACACGTGATGCAAGCTTTGGAGTGCTTGACGTTGCAACCTTAACTTTTTTCGGAGGACTTGCCTGTTTTTAGAACATAAAGCAGGTTGGCTATAACAAATTAGTTTTGGATGTAAAGGCTTGCGGGGCCTGTCTACCCTATCCAGCTCATAGGAATGCCATAGAATCATAGAATGAAAGGACTGGAAGAGACCTCGAGAGGTTGTGACATTGTGCAGTCTATATGGTTTTATAAAAATATAAGTGAATATAATGTAACTGGGATATGCTTCATGCAAAAGGTCTCTTGTAAGGTATCATTACAAAGCTCATAATCTACTGAGTGTGATCATCCTATTTGTAGAAATGTACCACTCTTGTATCTAAAACTAGAAATATAAAACATAACTCTGAGGGCCTATTGTAATTATGTAAAGTGTGGGCCATTAAGGATGGTTTGGAATCTTGATGACTCCCATTGTCTGCAGATGGCTGTATTTACCTGTGAGTCTTCCTGTATATGTGTGTGCTGGCAAGTGAGTAATGAAGTCTTGCAGTGACATGTGATCATGTCACCTGAACTGGAATCCATCTTTAACCTGGTGCTTTTCCAGTGAGTGGGGGGTGGAAACCCAGAGGGACAAAGGTTTCCCGCCTTATGCAAAAGATATATAAAGGGGTGGAAGAGAACAAGGGGGGAGAAGAGTCATCATGAAGAATCCCCTAGCTATCACCTGAGCTGCAACAAGAGCTGTACCAGGGGAAAGAATTGTGCCCAGGCCTGGAAGGTGTCCAGTCTGAGAAAAACTTACTGAAGCATCTCTGAGGGTGAGATTATCTGTATTTAGCTTGATTAGACATAGATTTGCGCATTTTATTTTATTTTGCTTGGTGACTTACTTTGTTCTGTCTGTTACTACTTGGAACCACTTAAATCCTACTGTCTGTATTTAATAAAATCACTTGTTATTTAGTAATTTACTCAGAGTATGCATTAATACCCGGGGGAGCAAACAGCTGTGCATATCTCTCTATCAGTGTTATAGAGGGCGAACAATTTATGAGTTTGCCCTGCATAAGCTTTATACAGGGTAAAACGGATTTATTTGGGTTTAGACCCCATTGGGAGTTGGGCATCTGAGTGCTAAAGACAAGCACACTTCTGTGAGCTGTTTTCAGGTAAACTTGCAGCTTTGGGACAAGTGATTCAGACCCTGGGTCCGTGTTGGAGCAGATGGGAAAGTCTGGCTCAGCAAGACAGGGTGCTGGAGTCCTGAGCTGGCAGGGAAAACAGGAGCAGAGGTAGTCTTTGCACATCGGGTGGCAGCTCCCAAGGGGGTTTCTCCAGCTCATAGGAATGCCATAGAATCATAGAATGAAAGGACTGGAAGAGACCTCGAGAGGTCATCTAGTCCAGTCGCCTCCACTCATGGCAGGATTAAGTATTATCTAGACCATCCCTGACAGGTGTTCGTCTAACCTGCTCTTAAAAATCTCCAATGATGGAGTTTCCACAACCTCCCTAGTGGATTTATTCCGGTGTTTAACCACCCTGACAGTTAGGAATTTTTTCTAATGTCCAATCCAATCCTCCCTTGCTGCAATTTAAGCCCATTGCTTCTTGTCCTATCCTCAGAGGTTAAGAAAAACAATTTTTCTACCTCCTTCTTGTAACAGCCTTTTATGTACTTTAAAATTGTTATCATGTCCTCTATTGGTCTCCTCTTTTCCAGACTAAACAAACCCAATTTTTTCAATCTTCCCTCATAGGTCTTGTTTTCTAGACCTTTAATCATTTTTGTTCTTCAAAAAATGGCTGGTGTAAAGTGCAAAGACTTTAGGACAAATGAAGAAGTTAGCACAAAGTTAGAAGAGTAGGATGTGAAATCAGGGTTCAGGACTGACTACATACAAAAATATTTCAATGGTGAGGACACTGCAGAAGACAAACAGATGATAGGATGGCAAAGAAAATAATGAAGACACAACCTAGGTCATCTGATCTAGAAGAGGACCACTGACTAGATGGCAGGACATCGTACACAAAGACATGACAAGGCTGGGCTTAATGAAGGAACAAGCTATGGACAGGAATGAATGATGATGCTGTACTGCTCCAAGTTTCTGTAAAGTAAGGCACATTGGAAAACAAAGCTTATAATCTACTGAGTGTGATCATCCTATTTGTATAAATGTACCACTCTTGTATCTAAAACTAGAAATATGAAATATAACTCTGAGGGCCTATTGTAATTATGCAAAGTGTATGGACTTCTTTGCTGCACTGGGCACTAGATGGTCAGCAGCTTAGACTGCCTTAGAGTTACTTAGAGCCAGGGGGTCAAATTAGGGGGTGGAAAAGGGTGGTGGTGCTCTTTCAAACTCCAATCACAAAATAAATTCCACCTATTTGAGTCATCAGAATGACACACCGCACGAAATGTATTGTACAAAGGTTCAAAATCTGATTTTGCATGGTCTCTGGACTCCACTGGGCTCCTTGAACTTGATTTCCCTTTCTTGGGGTTTGACTATGCCTAGGAGCTCTGGTGGGCTTGGTTCCTTCGTGATTGGGAGTGGGAAGGGTAAAAAGTGGTAGCATATCTCACTCACTTGTGGCACCAAAATGAGTCATCACTAACGCTACGTTTTAGTCACGGGTATTTTTAGTAAAAGTCATGGACAGGTCACGGGAAGAAAACAAAAATTCACGGCCTGTGACCTGTCCGTGACTTGTACTACATACCCCTAACTAAAACTTGGTCCCGGGGGCCGTGTATGCTCTGGGGGGCACCGTGGGTGCTGGGGTAGGCAGCCCGGGGGGCACCATCGGTGCTGGAGGGGTGGCCCGGCCCCCCCGCTGGTGCTGGAGGGGGTGGGCGGGCAGCAGCGCGCGGTCCGGGACCCCCACTGGTGCTGGGGGGGTGTATTGGCGGAAGCTTGGCGGGGCTGGCAGACTTCCTACCTGGCTCTGTGCAGCTCCCTGGAAGCGGCCGGAATGTCCCTGCAGATCCTGGGGAGGAGGCAGTGGGGCTCTGCGCAGTGCCCCCACCATGAGCGCTGGCTCCACAGCTCCCATTGGCGGAGAACCGCAGCCAATGGGAGCTACAGAGGCGGTGCCTGCAGCATAAGCATGCGCAGCCAATTTCATTAGGGTGTGCACCCAGGGAGCCCTGCTCTAGCCCTGCCCCTGCCCTAGTCCTGTCCCCATCCACTCCCTCCTACTTCCCCCCTCAAAACCCCCAACCCCCCCGCTCCTTGTCCCCCCTGACTATCCCCTCCTGGGACCTCTGCCCCTAACTGCCCCCCAGGACTCCACCCCCTACCTAAGCCTCCCTGCTCCTTGTCCTCTGAGTGCCTCCCTAGGACCTTACCCCTACCTGTCCCCCGAGCGCCCCAACCCTTATCCACACCCCCGCCCCCAGACAGACCCCTGGAACTCCCATGCCTATTCAACTGCTCCCCACCCCCTGACAGGACCCCCAGAACTCCCAACCCATACAACCCCCCCGCTCCCTGCCTCCCCCAAGACGGGGGAGGGGCTGGCGGCTTGCTGCGTTCGGCCGTGCGCTCCGGCTCGGGAGCGCGGACCCCGCAGCTTGCCACGCCGGGAGAGGGGGGCCATTTGCCCACCCCTCCATTAGGGTGTGCCTGGGCACACCCGGCACACCCCGTGCACAAAACTATGGCCTGCAGGCAGAGGCAGCGTGCGGAGCCCCCTGGCCCCTCAGCCTAGGAGCTTCAGGAACATGCCAGCCGCTTCCGGGGAGCCCCCCTGAGGTAAGTGCCGCACCCCCACCCCAACCCCCTGCCCCAGCCCTGAGCCCTCTCCCACATCCAAACTACTGCTGCTGCTGCTGGGAGCGGGACGGGACACAGTGGCCCGAGATTGCCCCAGTAACAGCCAGTGTGGCTGGCTCAGGGGCTGGTCAGGCAGCCTCAGAGCCAGCTGCAGCAGCCACTGCAGAAGTCACAGAGGTCACGGAATCCATGCCCTCCATGTCAGACACACAGTCTTAGTCGTCACTCACCTTAAATTGTGAAGATCTGCGATCCTGCTTCTCTGTTCTTACATGAGGAATACAAAAATGTGTATATAAATGGCCGTCACTAGGCATCTGTGTTAACTCCTCACTGAGAAGAATGGGGCAGCTCAGAGCTTTGTGCAGACTCACTGAACATCTCTGCATCAGTTACAATCGGTTCATACTCTTGCGGTTTTCTTTGCAACCATGAGAGCTAGAGACTTCCTTAAGAAAGAAAGCTGAGATTCTGGAGGAAAAAAGACAGTAGCTTTGGAGGAGTTCTGGTAGGGCATATTGGTGCACACAAGCCATTTCCAATCCTTTTGTAACACCCATTTACTGTCATGTAACTTGTTGACTCACTAACTTTATTGATTGATTAATTGATTGGCTTTTCTATAGCAATCATCACCATATTGTCTGACCAATGCCTAAAATGAAGCATCTTCATTCTACCTATTTCATTTCAGAAAAGCCAACTGCATGGAATTCTTTCAAAAGCAATTGAGTGCTGTGATAATTTTTAAAAAAGGACCATGCCCTTCAGACATGGAACAACCTACGAATTCGATAAATAATTCAGCATTAGGAAAAGAGGAGATGGTTAATGCTGATATAATCTTGTATTCAGAAAAAAAAAGCATGATTTTAACTTAATGGTAGTGTCTTGCTGACGTACTGCTCTAACTCACGTAGAAAGTACAATGGATCATGGCCTTCCATACAAGTGTTTGCTTTATGGCATGATTTGAGTAGCTAAGTGAAGTCCTCTCATCAAAATGGGTGTTTGTGTCAGGGAGCTTTTAATTCTCATTTTTAAAATAGGATTATTAATGCACTAATCGATTTTAAAATTTGGAATCTATTTCCACCTGATGTTTGGCTCTGTGTGGAAAGATTCCCTGCACATAGCCCCACTGATATCAATTAGTTCCATGCTGGGGCAGGATTTTACCCACAAGCCCTTCATTGCAGGATCAGGACCCAAGCTACAGTATTAAGTCACTTTAAGTCCTTCTCTATACTGTGACTTAACTGTGCTAGAAAAATGTTCCCAACCATTGTGGATAGGGGTGTTTCTGAGGTTAAATAAACCTTGCTATAGACTCCCCCTGAAAAATTGTCTATAGCCTGTTTTAGTAAAAAGTCAGAACATAATTCAGGGGAGGAAACTCATGCAAGCCACACCTCTGATAACATAATTTCAACTGTCATATGGACTAGGATTTCAATGTTTTAGTACCAATGCATGTTGAAATTCTAACCTACTTCAGAATAACCTTTGACACTTGACCATAGGAACAAATTAATAGCTACCTCTCTGGATTGAGCAAGAGATTGTTTGCATATTAATGCAAATGTCTTTTCTGATAAAATGTCTGTCTGCAAGTTAATTATAACTTAAACACAATAATTTAATCAATGGACCTCTATAGCTGTGTTTGGTAAGTCAACAGCCATTCCATTACAGGTGTGTTTGACGAGTCAATAGTCAATTCACCCCAAGGAATGTTTTCATCAGAAGAACTTTAGAAATAGAGAGAAATCCAAACTAATGCAATCTTTCTTGTCTTAAAGAGAAAAGTGGAAGGAAATGCACAGTTTTCCCTAAAACAGTATATTTCTTGGTAAAAGGATGTTTCTGCTATGTGTTAGCACCCCCATAACAGAGTCAGTGAATGTGCCATGACAAATGAAGGAGATAATTTGTTAATGAAAGGTGAACTGTCTCTCTCTTATTTAGCAAGCTACAGATATCAAGACACAGCATAAGAAATAATCTATGATCTCAGAGTTTGGCAGAAGCCTAGGCTTAAAATTTCTTTTCTATAATTCATATTACTTTTAAAGAGAAAAATCTAAAGTACAAAATAGTACTGTGTCATTTGAGTTTTGTGTAAATCTTTTTTATTTTACTTCCTTCTCTGCTCTATATAATGCAAATTCTGTTGTATACTGTTTGACTGAGAGCACAGTCCATGCCATCTAAGACATGTGAAGCAATCAGAAACTGCACTGATGGATGATGTATAAAAACCTAGATAGGTAGTTAAGTGCATATGAGTACATGCATTTCTCATAGTCTCAATCAGTCTCTTTGACTAAAGCTATGGAAACCCAACTACTTTTGCATAAAGCCATTTCACCACCCAGGAAAATATTATTTACTTGTATTGCAGTAGCAACCAAAGACCTCGATGAGGATTGAGGCCCTACTGTATTAAGTGCTGTACAAAGACGTGATGAAATCCTGGGCCCAATTACTTCTGACTTCAATGAGATCAGAACTTCATCCATGGTCCCTGGCCCAAAGTTTATGATCTCTGGCACTGATGTAAGAGCAATCCTAAAAAAACACTACTGTAGACAGGGTTACACATCTTCCCTCAAACTACTACATCTAGTTTGTTGCAGCTTTCTGTTCTTGTTATTTATAGAATGCCTGGAGTGTATGGAGCACCTACCAGGCCACTAAAAGTGACAAATTCCCACCACAAGGATTTTATACCTGAAACAGACGTAGCATAGCAAGAGATGACAATAAATATGGGTTGAGAATGGGAAATGCAAGTACTTGGATTACAAAGGTAAAGTAATATGAGAAACTATTATTGTCACATACGTTTTCATTTTTAAAATAATTTGTATTGACAATAAAATAATTAGTCTATGTGTGTTTGTTAGAGGAGACACAGATTATTAAAAGCTGAACATTAAAGTACCAAATAATTTGACATTTTGTTTACAGTATGCTTATTCCCTGGATCTCATAGAAATAGACTGATGGACTAGTTAAGATGTATAGAATAAGGTCATGCACCAACAATAGAGAGAAAAGATTGTCTTGTGGTCCCTTCTAGTCCTATGATTCTATCATTTTTTAGTCTATTATTTTAAGAGGTCTCTGATGGCAAGAGTTTAGCAAGATTCAAAGAGGGATTGGACATTTTTATGACGAACAGGAATATCCAGCATTATATTAGAGAATACTAACAAGATATAGGGAAAGGGATATAAAACCTCATGCTTCAGGGTTTAAGCCAAACTCTGATTATTAGGGATTGGGATAAGACATTAATATGTGGCAAATTATCCTACCCCTACCTACTATGGAGTTTCTTGCACCTTTGGCCATTAGTATTGGCCACTGTCAGAGATAAGATACTGACTAGATGGATGCTGGGTCTACTCCAATATGTAAATTCCTATATTTCCTATGTTCCTAACCACTCTTTGCATCAGTTTTCTCGTCTGTGAAATAGGGTCACTAATACACCCTTCCTCACAGGTGTGTAGTGAGCACTTGGAGATCCTTGGCTGGTAAATGCTGTATAAGTGCAATTTATTTGTGTTCTAGAGATATGCAGGAATAAGAGCCACATGTTGTATACCCAAAGGTAACAATGCAAAGTCAATGCGTGGTTTGACAACACAGGATCGGGCCAAAGTTAACAACTGTTTGGATGGAGTATGTTGACTTTTCCCCTAAATTGTTGCCATTTCAGTCTGGCTGACTACAGTCAACATAGCAGCTATTTAGACTCTGGGTGTGTCCAAAACACAGTGAGGAGGGGTGCTCCCAGCACATGAAGACATACCCAAGCAAGCCATGATTGAGACAGCTCACAAAAAATAGCAATGAAGCCAAGGCAGCACAGGGACGTTCCCCAGGCGGGCTTGTAAAGCTAATGTCATGCTGCTATGGCTTCACTGCTGTGTTTAGCAAGCTAGCCCAGTTAAAGAGAGGTATGCCACATGTGCTCAATCACACCTCCGATATACAGGGTGGGCATACCTTGTCAGTAAGATTTTGTCAGGCATATATTAAGTAAAAGTCACGGACAGGTCATGGGCAATAAAGAAAAATTCACAGAAGCCATGACCTTTCCCTGACTTTTCCAAAAATATCTATGATAAAATGGGAAGGGGCTGGGCAGCTGGGGGTGGCTGGGAGCTCTGGGCCCCCCCACCACCGTGGGGGCCTCAGAGCTCCAGGGTCCCCCCTGCCACCAGCGGTGGAAGGAAGCTGCAGGATCTCCCTGCCCCCTCCCCAGAGGTGGGGAGCTGCGGGAATCCCCCTGCCACCGCCGCAGAGGGGAGCTGCAGGGTTCCCCCTGTCCCCACACAGCAGCAGGGGAGCTGCGGGGGTCACCCTGCCTCACTGCGGTGGCGGGAAGCTGCAGGGATCCCCCTGTTGCTGCTGCAGTAGTGGGGAGCTGCAGAGATCCCCCTGCCACTGCTGCAGTGGAGAGCTGCTGGGGTCCTCCTGCCCCATGGTGGCAGTGGGATGCTGTGGGGGTCCTCCTGCCCCGGGGTGGTGGCTGGGGAGCTGCTGGGGTGCCCCTGCTGGCATGGCTGGTGGGGAACTGGGGGATTCCCCCCCTGCCTGCGGCAGCGGCTGGGAGCTGTGGAGTACCCCCACTGCCCCTGGCGGCTGAAAGTTTGGGGTCCCGCTGCCTCAGGCGGCAAGGGTATCTCACAGCTCCCAGTGGCCAGGGCTGAAGTCACAGAGGTCTTTGGAAGTCACAGATTCCATGCCTTCCGCGACCTCCATGACAAAGCTGTAGCCTATCAGTGTCATTGTTCCACATAGAAGAGCTACAAAAAAGAGTGGATTGAAATTTTTTGAAATAAAGGGTTTATTTTATCTTTAAAAACAAAAGAATTTCAAGAAAAATATTGACTTTTTTGAAATTTTCCATTTTCACAAAAATTTTTGCAAAACTTTTAAATTCAATTTGTATAGAAGTTTTTATGAAAAATCTTATTGAAATGGTTATTGGAATGTTTTGTTTACTGAAAACCTGTATTTTAATAAATGAAAAAAATCACTAATCATTTAAATAAACATTTGGATAAAAACTTCTATGAAAAAATGTAAAAAAATTGAAAAAAGAATAAATGGATTAGTTCAAACTTGGCAAAATGGAAATAACTTCAAAACTTTTTTTCCATTTAAATATTTATAAATATTCTCTATCAATCTATTTCCTATTTAAGTTCTCTTACCACATCCATTACCATATTTAAAAATCATCAATGATGGAAAATCCACCACAATCATTGGCAAGTTGTTCCATTTGTTAATTATTCTCATCGTTAAAAATTTACACCTCATTTCCAGTCTGAGTTTGTCTAGCTTCAACTTCCAGCCATTGGATTGTTTTCTACCCTTCTCTGCTAGACTGAAGAACCCATTATTACATAGTTGCTCTCCATGTAGGTACTTACAGACTGTGCAATATTAATTTTATATCATTCTAGGTTTTTAATCAACATGTTGTGTGGTACCAAGTCAAATGCCTTACAGAAGTCTAAGTATATTACTTCAACACTATTACCTTTATCAATGAATCTTATAATCTCATCAAAAAATATCAATTACTTCAACAAGATGTAGTCCATAAAACCATGTTGATTTGCATTAATTACATTACCCTCATTTAATTCTTTGTTAATTGAGTCATGTATCAGCTGCTCCATTATCTTGCCTGGGATCCATGTCAGGCTGACATCCCATTTGCCCTTTTTAAATATTGGTACAACATTAGCTTTCTTGTAGTCTTCTAGAACTTTCCCAGTGCTCACAGACTTATTGAAAATCAGTATTAAGAGTCCAGTGAATTCCTCAGCAACTTATAAAACTCTTAGATGTAAGTTATCTGGACCTGCTAATTTAAAAATGTCTGACTTTAGTAGTTTCTATTTAACATCCTCCAGAGATACTAGTGGAATGGAAAGAGTTTTATAATCACCATATAATAAGACTGTATCATCTGTTTTTCCTCAAATACAGAATAAAAATATTTACAGAACACTTCTGAATTTTCTGCATTATTACTGATAATTCTACCCTTTTCATCTACTAATGGACCAGGATTATTTTTGTTCTTAATATACTTAAAAAAACTCTTTTTTATTGTCCTTAACACTGCTGGCCATAGAGAGCTTCTTGTGTCCCTTGGCTTCCCTTATCAATTTTCTACAATTCCTAACTTCTGATTACCATGATAGCTCTCAAAATGAAAGCCTAGATCTCCTAGCCTAGGCAAATCAGACCACTCATACTGTGTAAAGTTAAGCATACATATATGTTTTTGCAGGGTTGAGGCTTTTGATTTTGGCAAACAGAGCAATGACCACCCACATCCATATTCTGCAATACTGTCCTGTTTCTCATGAGTGAAGTTTATCAGCATTCCAGGAAAACGCTGCTGGAACTGGTGTGCATCATGTTTCATTTTAGATTCCAGTTCTATGAACAGGAAGAACAACACTAAATCAGTTGTGTGGAGTGGCTATGAGCTTGTTTACCCTTAAACGGTATACAATCTTAACTATTCCAGTATAGTTAAAGTGGTACAAATCCTCTAATGTGGAAGCAGTGATATTGATCTAAAGATGCTTTATATTGGCGTAACTATTCCTATACGGGAAAGGGAATAAGTCACCTTTGTACTGGAATAGCTTCATCCACATGAAGGCTTTTACTGGTATAACAATTATGCTAAAAAAACCGTGCATCCCTAACCATAGGTATATCAGTAAAACTTTTAAGTGTATACCAGGCCTTAGCCAAGCTGTGATGATCTGAAAGGAAATTTCTTTTTCTTCTTTTTTTTAATGCCTGGTATGTTGTGTGCTTGTTGAAACACACAGAGGGGAAAATATCCATTATTAAAGGATGAGTGTTCTTAAAAACTGCCTTAAATCTAATTCACACATGAGGGACTCTCGGTGCAACAAGCAGTGAAACATGGCCAGGGCTGTCTATTGCATTGTCTTCCATGCAAACCCTTTAGTCCCTGTGGTATTACTTAGCCCACAGACACCTCACACTAAACTCTGCAAAAAAAAAAAACTTTGTTGGAAGACTTTTCCTGCTTGATTTGCTCTCATATTTCTTTCATCCTCCAGCTCGGCTGGCTGCTGGATCTGGGCGTTGCTGCTTCTGTGATAGGGGAGAGAGCCTCCACCTCCCTTCACTTCTTCCCTCCCTGGTTCCTCACTCCCTCTCTCCCCCTCAGCCTGGCAGGATCCTACCAGCAGAGCATGCAATCAGGGAGCAGCAGCAGCAGGGAAGATGCAGAAGCCTAGTCAGAAAGAGCATCTCTACAAGCTACTGGTGATTGGGGACCTGGGTGTGGGCAAAACCAGCATCATCAAGCGCTACGTCCACCAGAACTTCTCCCCTCACTACCGGGCCACCATTGGGGTGGACTTTGCCTTGAAGGTGCTCAACTGGGATGCTGAGACGGTGGTACGGCTGCAGCTCTGGGATATTGCTGGTTAGTACAGAGGGGAAGGGAAGTGACAGAGGGAGGGGTCCAATTCCCTTGCTCCCACATCTGTCTAGTATTGCACGAAGTATTAACCCAAAACAGCATCAAGCCTTGAACTGGGAACTACTGATGCTTTAAAAACAATGGAGGAGACCTAGGAGAGAACATCTCACTTTAGATCAAAACTTCAGAGCTCCCCCAAGGGTGGGGGAGGGAGGGTATGCCCTCCCCTTGGGGATTCAGTGGTAAGGCAGTTCTGTCTAGTCTCTCTCATCTTCTTCCCCAGCCATGTACATGCACACTGTGACAGGGGCACATTGACAGAGTCTCTCATCACTTTTATGATTTCCCCCTCTCATTCAAATTGTTCTCACCCACCTTGCCTGACAATCCTAAGAGGTTTTGGGGTTTGGGCTGTTTTTTTTTTTTTGTGGGAGTGGGAAAAATGGTCTCCTCATTGTGCATTTTCTGGAGGAAGAAAAGGCTCATCAGAATTGTTCATGTGATTTTTGTAGTTATTAACCGAGGAAAAGCTATTGTTGGGTTATTTTAGCAAACTTCTTTGATTTTTTTCCTTTCTGTTCCTCCTCTCTCCCCCACCACCCCGGTGCAATCAAATAGAGTTATTCACACTGTTTTTTTTAAAAAAATCACTATTTCTATTTGAGGAATAACCTCACTTGTCAATAAATGGTTTACTAATATTTCCTAGACATTTTACAGTAATATAAAGCAAAATTTGGTAAATTATTCTGCATCATGAAAAAAAGAATAAAAAAGGAACAACATCCTATCATGCCTATTTTATTTCCATTTTTTTAAACAGAATAAGGCCACATCATTGCAATAGATATTTTGGGAAAGTTTTTTTTTTTTTTTGCATTGTCCTATATTTTGCTTCTAATTAAAATCATGAGTTTTCATTTTCACAGTCTCTCTTTATAACCATTAATTGGATTTCAGTGTGCAAAATGTAAATATGTCTCAACTGCATATTTAGCATGTCAGTACCAATTTTTCATTTAGTCTATATAAGAGAGGAACCTTAAATACTACTACTATAACTCAGAATTTTTTATACTACTATAACACAAAGGAAGGCCTTTTTCATTCAAATGAATTAAGAAGTTACCTTTACAAGTAAGGAACTTCAGAGAAAATGTTATCTGCTCTACTTACATTCTGACTTCTGACCTGTATTTTAGGTTTATTGACTTACTCTAGAATTACACCTACTAAGGACAGTGAAATAAGAAAATTCTTAGCATTCTTTTTGAATAAGGGGATTTTATATACTTGTGTATTTGGCATAGACAGATGAGCTAGCTCATATCTGAGCTCTGAATTTGGCACTGTACTATCAAAACTACTCACGCCACAGAAGATGGTTTATGCACAATATTAAAACTATTTAAATCCTTAAAAACAGATGCAGCATCTCTAATGAGACATGTACTCACAGTTTTTAAAAACTTCTTTTGCATGCCTTGTTCCAGAGACTATATTAAACTGCTAATCATGTGCTGTTGGATCATATGATGTAGCTTTCAGTCAGGCAGCAGAAGGTTTGAAAGCAATTACACCAAGCAGTAGTATAGTATTCAATGGCTAGCACAATCTCTGAGTGATCACACATGACAGAGAGAATTACAGTACTTAAACTGAATTGCTAACCTCCAAAAATCTCAATGAAGGTCAGTACAGTGCTCAATAACAAACAGAAGTTACCATCTGAGTTCTAGCGTCTGGCTTCTAAGGAGTTTTAGTTGCTGACCAATGTAAAATAGAAAATAACTTCCGTAAGCCACACTTTAAATTCAAACCAGCACAATTCTGGTTTGAAAGCTACCATGAGTAAGGCAGCTGGCTGGTGTGAAAAACAAGTTGCTTGAAAATCAGAGGGAAATAAATTTGATTGGGGACGGGCAGTGAACACAAGCAGTGTTTTGTTTTGTTTCTTTTATTCTGACTGCCGAGAACCACTGTGAGCAAAATACAAATATCCGAAGTATAAGAGTGGACAAGTGAAATTCCAGAGCTGCTCTGGGTCTATTTTGGAAAATATCTTTGTAAGATAATGCTTAGCTTTGCAGAGGAAGCAATGCCCTTTATCCTACAAAACAAATGGATAGGTTTGGCTTTGTATTAGGGCAACATTAAAAGCAGAAGATCCTGCAGATTTATCAGTCTGAGTTCTTATACGCTCTCCACTTCAATGTCACTGAATGTACTACCAAACATAGCGCTTACTCGCATGAGTAGATCAATTGTCCATTTCAGTGGTGCTACACACGGTAGTAAATTGCAGGATCGACCCCATAATTTGCTCAGCAGAAAAAGTAGCATGGGGCTGGATTCGGAATGGTGCTGAGCATTGACAATTGCTATTACAGCACCACTGAAGATTAGAGCCCCTGGTGACTGCATTATTTCTAGCATGAATTTATACTTTCCAGTGAGGTGTTTGTGCACAGAATAGCTCATTGAGACATAGAAGTAAGAGATGGAAAAGACAAAACTACCTCATTCAGTGCTATCCCCTGCCACTGCAGGAATATCCCTGATGGTATATCTCTTAGTATTCTTAATGTAGCAGAAAAAAAGGCATAATGAGATCTAGTAACTAGAAGCTGAAACTGGATTAAATTTAGACTAGAAATAAAGCACAAACTTTAAACAGGGAGGGTAATTAACTATTAGATCAATTTAACAAGGGATGAGGTGGATTCTCCGTCACTTGATGTCTTTAAGTTAAGATTGGATGCCTTTCTAAAAAATGTGCTCTAGCGAAGTTACGGACTTGATGCAGGAATTACTGGGTGAAGCTGTACAGCCTGTTTTCTACAAAAGCTCTGACTAAGTGAGCATAATGGTCCACTTTGGCCTTTAAAAAAATCTATGAATTTAGTGTTTTAATCAAGGCAAGTTCTAAAAATTCCAAGCAACTGTGTTTCCAGCACATCCACGGGGAGGGTATTCCACAAACCAATACTCCAGGAAGTTTTTCCTAATACACAGCCTACCTTTTCCCTATCTTAACCTCATCCTATTACTCGTAGTTATATTTCAGAGTATGTCCCTACATAAATACTCTTGCAACTTGGATTTCACACCCTTCAAATAGTTGTAGTCTGTTATCCAATCCTCCTTTAGCTATTGATTAGCCAAGAGATAGATAATTAGCTTTGTTAATCTTCCAGTCCCTGCATGCCCCTTATCTTTTTGTTGTTCTTTTCTGAGCTCCCTCCAATTTGTCAGTATACTTTTGGAAGGTGGTGCCTAAACCTTAAACCAAAAATACCAGGCATAGTTTGAATCAGAGCCTTGGAGGCAGACACTATTATCTACTTGGCCTGCAGTGGTATGCTTGGCAAATACAGTCCAGAACTGTTTTGAAGCCACAATGTATTATGCTGCAAACTCATGTCTAATTTGCTGTTCACTATCACTCCCTAGGTCTCTTTCAGAATTATAGCTTCCAGGTTTCCCTGTCCCACTGAGCACATTGGTTT
Source organism: Malaclemys terrapin pileata (assembly GCF_027887155.1). NCBI lineage: Eukaryota > Metazoa > Chordata > Testudines > Emydidae > Malaclemys > Malaclemys terrapin. The sequence continues at coordinate 329,431,676 of NC_071505.1, forward strand.
CAATATATTTCTCCGATATATTGGTTTGCATTTTCCTAGCTTGGATCGACTCCTGTTACTTTTGCCCGTGTCTGCCCCTCATATTGAAGACAGCAACATTGTAGTACAAACGGGTTTGTTTCCCATCCATGCAATTTTCACCTTCAGAGACAGACACATTTGCACAGATACTGTTCAAATGTTTAAAAAGCTGTAAAGTCTATAACAGCATTAGGTTCTATCACGAGCAAACGAGCCTTTCATTAATGCTGAGCATATTACGTCCTCAGTAAATCATGCCCTTAGAAGGATGCCAATCATTTTGGGTCATATGCACAAAGAAGATAGTCATGGTGATTTCTCAGCTAAGCTCCCTTGAAATTACTGCTCTGCAGTCATAAAGAAGAAGTCCCATGTCCTTAAATGCGCTTCTTCTTTCACTCTTGCACAGAGACTGTCTGTGGTTTGTAATGTGATCTGTCATCATCTACGGGCCTGGGCCAGCACACTATACTTGCAGCCTGATTTCCAAGCTGCCGAAGTCTCAGTTGATTAGGGTTACCATATTTTGTGCCTCCAAAAGGAGGACACTCCACGGGGCCCTGGCCCCGCCCCCAGCCCCCAGCCCCGCCCCCAGCCCCGCCCCAACTCCGCCCCCTCCCCAAAGTCTCCGCCCCCTCCCCTGCTTCCCGCGAACATTTAATTCGCGGGAAGCCTGGGCAGGTAAGGGGGGGTGTGGGGGGAGGGGGTGCGGCCCAGGCTGGCCCCCCCGGCGGCGCCAGCCTGGGTCGGCTCGGGCCCTCGGGTGCCGGCCCTGGCCCCCGGCCGACCACCCCCGGCCCGCCCAGCACTGCCGGCCGGCCCCCCGGCTCCCGGCCCCGGCGGCCCAGCGCACCCCCCCCGGCTCCCGGCCCCGGCGGCCCAGCGCACTCCCCCGGCGGCCTGACCCCGCGGCCCAGCGCACCCCCCCGGCGGCCCGGCTCCCGGCCCGACCCCCCGGCTCCCGGCCCCGCGGCCCAGCGCACCCCCCCGGCGGCCCGACCCCGCGGCCCAACGCACCCCCCCGGCGGCCCGACCCCGCTGCCCAGCGCACCCCCCCCGGCGGCCCGGCTCCCGGCCCGACCTCCCGGCCCCGCGCACCCCCCCCGGCGGCCCGGCTCCCGGCCCGACCCCCCGGCTCCCGGCCCTGCGGCCCAGCGCACCCCCCAGCGGCCCGGCTCCCGGCCCCGCGGACCCCCCCGGCGGCCCGGCCCCGCGGCCCCGGCCCGGCTCCCGGCCCGGCGAACCCCCCCGGCGGCCCGGCTCCCGGCCCGACCCCCCGGCTCCCGGCCCGGCCCCGCGCACCCCCCCGGCGGCCCGGCTCCCGGCCCCGTGGACGCCCCGCGGCCCAGCGCACCCCCCCGGTGGCCCGGCCCCGCGGCCCCGGCCCGGCTCCCGGCCCGGCCCCGCGCACCCCCCGGCGGCCCGGCTCCCGGCCCGACCCCCCAGCTCCCAGCCCCGCGGCCCAGCGCACCCCCCCGGCGGCCCGACCCCGCGGCCCCGGCCCGGCACCGCGCGCCCGGCACCGCGCGCCCGGCCCAGCCCTCCCTCCCGATTTTCCTGGACATGCCCGGCTTTTGGGGGATTTCCCCCCGGACGGGGATTTGAGCCCCCAAAAGCCGGACATGTCCGGGAAAATCCGGACGTATGGTAACCCTACAGTTGATGACAGAGACTAAATCCACTGCATGCCAATTTAGGGTCCAGTCCAGCCCCCACTGAAGCTAATGGCAAAATTCCCACTGATTTAAATGGTGCAGAGTCTTCCCCATAACCAGAGAAAGGCCATTTTGAGGTGGAAAGTCCCAGACCAAAAGCTACTCACTGGGAAATGGGGGGAGAGGGGAGAAAGCGGAGGGGTGTGGAGGTTTCAGAGCTCCCTGAAGAAAGAAAGCCCTTGACCGTGTCCATTCTCCCAGCAAAGGTTGGTGGTTACTTAAACCATAGGGATGGAGGAATACATTTAATCTCTTGTAGCTCCTGGTGGGCAAGCAGATGGATCTGGGCCTGGTTTTGGACTGGATTTTTTGTTTTAATTTTTACTTGAAAGTGGAGGTAGAAGGAGATGTCCTGCCCCCCACTCGCCCCAGTCACCAGAGAATATGGGCAAAAAAGGGAATTTGGGTTCAACTATTTTTAAGCTGTGAGTGGAATTCTCACATTACCCTAGAGTTCATGGGAGGGGATTCCTATTTCCCTTCATCACCAACCATTTTATTTTCAAATCAGTGGGACCCTTTGCCTCTCACAAGGTGACAGGAACTGAGTTGTCTGAACCAGGAAAGCCTGATACATTCAGTCAGTGACCCTTTACATTTCGCTCCTTAGCCCACTGACTTTCCATTAGCTGTTCATTAGGGGAGGCCCAATACCCAAATTTACAAGTGGACTTTCAAAGGCTTTGAAAATGTGGCCACTGTTGTAGTGTATAAGAATTAGATACTACCCAATTCCTGAATACAGAGACCATACAAACAATTTAAAGGGGTAATACCTGGTTCCTATACACTACAACTACATTTTCCCTCAATATCCTAATGTAAGGGATGGGCATTTCTTAGGCTGAATGAATGTCCATGACCTAGCATGAGGCTTCGCAGTGAAGTGATTTAAAAATGTACTGTAACATGGACAAAACAACATATTAGTCCCTAATCTTGTTTTCGCAAATGGCTGAACCATTTTTGCTGAAACTTGCCAAGAAAATTCAGCCTGATGCAGACACCCTGTATGTGAAATTTCAGCCCAAACTGTTAATTAATTTTTATTAATTAATGGAGATATCCCATCTCCTAGAACTGGAAGGAACCTTGAAAGGTCATTGAGTCCAGCCCCTTGCCTTCACTAGCAGGACTAAGTACTGATTTTGCCCCAGATCCCCAAGTGGCCCCCTCAAGGATTGAATTCACAACCCTGGGTTTAGCAGGCTAATGCTCAAACCACTGAGCTATCCCTGCCCCCCTAAAGTTTGGCAAAAACATAGGCAACTGAAAACAGGATCTTAGAATAGAAACTATCAGGAAACCTTAACTATAGGCAGCACTACTAGCTCTGCCTATAATGTATTTCCATTTTTTCTTTTGTTGTTGTTGTAATTATACAAATAAATATTGACTTCCCTCAACTATCCTTCAGTGTAGCCATCAACAGGTGCTGCAGAAGTTGCTCTTGGGAAGGGATTTGAAGAAAAGGGGGGGAGAGTAGTTTTATGGCTCAGTTAAACAAGGGTATTTCATGTGAAAGAGCTTTGTGGGAAGAGTGAATGAATGGGTGCTCAAGGCTGGCATTGTTGACGGAGTAAAAAGGGTCATGGGGTGATGTTATAAGAGGCAAGAGTGGACAAATAGGAGGAGCAGAATTGTGACAGGCCCCGAAGGTGACGACAAAAAGCTTTATACTTGATATGAAGGAAGCCAGAATGTTGCCATAATCAACATGGGAGATGATGGCCTGAATGAGCTGTGTGGGCTGAAGGAAAGGGTTAGATTTTAGAAATGCTATGGCGGAAGAAGCAGCGGTGTTTGGATATGGCCTGGAATTGTGCAGGGAGATGGGGGAGGAGTGAAAGATGACTCCCAGCTCCCAGGCCTGGTTGAGAAGCAGGATAGTGGCACCAATGACAGGGAATGGGGTGAGTGGAGGTGGCTTTGGAGGAAAGATCAGTTCAGCTGTGACCTAGCTTTTAACCTTCCACAATCTCCTAGCCATGGAGATTGTCTGAAAAAGTATTTATCCAAGGGCATTTGATATAGGGGCTTGAATGAGGGTTAGCTGACTGAAGCTCAAATCATGTAATATGGGAATGCTGATAACTGGCTGCAGGGAAATATCTGCTCTCCAGTATTTGACTTCCTCTTCACTTCCAGGTGCAATTGAAAAGGGTGCTAGTGACTTATAAAGCACTGTGTGTTTGGGTACTATCTCCAGGGGCAGCAGGTATCATAGGCAGGGGAAGGCTGTGCCTTCCCAAACAGCCAGGCATGGCCCTGCCCATGTTCTGCTCCCAGGCCCCCTCCTGCTTCCCGCTCTGGCTCTTCCTAGTTCCCCTGTGCCATGGCCCCAGCTTGGGCTGGGGCTGGGGCTGCATGCACCACCCGCCCTCCTGGAGCTCCGGGGCTGGGGGCACTAGCTTCAGGCAGGGGCCGGTGGCCGTGGGTGGTGGGCTCTGGGCTCCGGTGGAAGGGGACTAGCCTCCTTGAGCCGGAGGTACACACTCTGCCCATGACTATCTCCCCAAGAAGTCACCTCTCTCTTCATGATCTTCTGTTGCAGCCGAAATCAACTACACACCGCTTGACCAAGATTTAAATGTCTGGGAATGGCTGGCAGGGGGTCTTTAGTGGAGGGCTTTCAATTCTGGAATTAATTTCCTCCACTGCTGATAGCTCAAGTGACTGCCTTAAGGGCACTGTGCAAAGCCTGCCTGTTCCACAGACTCTAGCCAGATACGCGATAGAATTGTGGAGCAGAGAGCGTTTGTTTTAACGTTTGGTTTATATTTTTCAGACTCTGAGCAGATACAGAGGCAGTTTTTAAAGTATAACTGATCAGCTACATGTTCATGGTTGCAGTATAAATTATGATGTGGTTGCTGGTGAGATTATGTAGGGTGCATTTTTAGAAATCAATAAAGCCCAGATTTCGGTGTCCTTTATCTTTATTTGTGTTGAATGATACCTTACGCCTCACTAGTGATTCCACTGAGACCAATGGTACCATTTGTGGAGTGAGGTTGTATTCAGATCCTGATTGCTCATGGTGTATATGACCTTACTCCAGTACCTTGAGCTCATTGGGGGTCACTTGTAGAGTAAAATACATGAGTGAAGGTACTTTGAATCTGGCCGTAAATAAATAAATTGTGTGATCTGGAAAGAGATGCACTGTTGTATCCATGAGCCAAACAAACAACTATTCCTTAAATTTCTGCTGCTTCTGATGACAAGTTACAGCCCAGCCCCCTTCTCCCCATCCCTGTAAAGGAGGAAACCAAAGATCCTGTGAGGAGCAGGAGATAATCCTGGTGTCTCGATCAACACTCCCTCTTGCAGTAAAACAGGTTCTAATGTTCAAGGCTGTGTTTGAGATACTGCTGAGGGCATAATGACTGGTCTGTTTGCTAACTCCGTCACTTCACTGTCTGTGTCTAACTCCCGCTTGTAAAGCCAGGTTCTGCTACCTACACTCACAATGAATGGGACTGTATTCCATGAGTAATCCCACTGACTGGGATTAGGTATACCTGCAGAGCAAGACATTAGTTGGTATATGTCAAAATCCTTGGGGTAAAGGAGTTTGGCTGGCACTCTAGCTATAACACCACTTCAAAGCACCATACAAACATTAATGCAAGGGATCACTTTTCCTTAATGAGGATCACATCTTAATAAAACACGTGTGTAGTTTGTGGAGAAACCTCCTTTCCCATTCACAATTATACAAAATCCTTACGGCATCTAATGTAATTGGAAAAAGAACATCAGGAAAGAATTTAGGCCCAGACCTTCAAAGGTATTTAGGCACCTAACTCCCATTGCATTCAGTGGGAGCTAGTTGCTTAAATACCTTTGAGGATCTGGGTCTTGGTTACTTTGCTCAGCCGTTGGCGCCAAGTCTGCACGGCTTCTTTTTCTCCTCCTCCTAATGTAATGAGGTTGCTAATGTGGTCTCCGCTTTGTGAATAGCTGCTTTCACATGCATCCAGGCTCTTCTTTGCAATGAAGAACTTGGACATCTGTTAAAGCAGCTGGAGCAGGAGGCAGGGTCAACACTGTAGCACTTGCCAGTTCTTCGGGGACCACCAGTGGTGAATGGAGCACACTTTGAGAGCCTCTGCATTAAGTAATTGTTTTGATTATTAGTGACTTTGACCCAGGGACCCCTTGATGCCAACCAGCAGCAGATACAGGGGGGTGCATAGGGTTTTACAGGGATTCCCTGGGTCAGATATCTGTGTAAAAGCTCACCGAAGGGTGGCATGTGAGGTCTCTACCAAAAGTCCATAGCCAAATGGTCATCGTAATCATTGCGAAACGTATGCATAGATAATATTTAAGGAGTTATGTATCTATACTGAAAATTTTGCTCTTAAGGTCTTGGAGATAAGGCAGGTCACCAGGAGCTGACATACCTGTGAGATTTCTTTTCAGTCAGCAGGTAACTGACACCTATCTCCCTGTCTGACCACTTGTGTATTGTATGCCTCACGTTGTATGACTATTTGCATCCTAAGCCAAGTGCAAACTGAGACACTGTGAAATCTACAAGGAAGGAAATCTACAGGATGAAACAAACTGCAGAGGAGTATCCCATTTATGAATAAAGACAAAGGATGGGGTGGTATATCTTGGAGTGCAAAAAGACATACCTTCACCTAAGAGGCAAACTGACTACGTGCATGTCTCAGGAAAGAAGGGTCACAGCCTGTCTAGCTGTAAAGCATTGTAAGGGTTTGGGGTGAGCATGAGATTAGACATGAGAGTATCTTCTTAATTAAGTCTAGGCTCTAGAATGTGTTATGTTGTATATAACCATTTTTTCCCCAATATTTCTACTTCTTGCAGCTATAGTACTTGAATGTCCATGCTTTGTTAAATAATCAGATACTTTATTTCACCATTAACATATCTAAGTGCTGTGTGTTAAGCAGAGCAGAGATCTGAGTTGGAACTGGTAAGCGGTGGTGTATTGATTCTTTGGAAGAAGTGGATCAAGTGTCTAAGGGTTGGACACTCCAGGGAGATGCAGGGAGGGATCGAGGGTTGGAATGTGCCAATTGCTAATCTGTAGAGTGACGGTGGAGCTGCCAGGCCTAGCGGGGAATGCTTGTGTTGCTTGCGGACAGTGGAATTGGGGAGCTGACAGATTCGGCTTCCTTATACTAAGGGCAAGAGTAGCCACATGCCTCACAACCCTGGGTAGCCCCAGGAAGCATCACAGTGACAAACAACCTTATGCTGCAACTGCACTACTCACAAATAGATCAGAATGGATTAACTACAATAAAGTTTTCAAATTTAGCCCATAACGTCAGTGATTTATCCCAACAAAGTTTTTGAAATACACGCAACAACTGGACTGAATAATGAGGCCTTTAGTTACACTATCGCAACAGGAACAGAGTATATCTTGTGCCAATTTACCAGTCATTAGTGTTACACTTGTCAGTTTACTGGTCTAATGACTTGATACAGTCACAGTGCAGTACTTTACAGTGTACAGAATATTTAACTCATAGTTTCCTTAGAAAATAATTGGAGTTTAGTGAAAGTGGTTTATTCTGTGTATATGATCACACTGTTTGGATACCTAGGACACAATTCTTGCCCATTGGTTCATGGGCTGGTGACCACCTATGTTTCAAAGAAATAATGTGATTGTATGAAAGATGAAGGACAACCCTCTTTTTTTATGACACAAAAATGCATTCTATCTTACATGCTCTTGCCAGGAGGGACTTGTCTGCTAGGAAAAGGACTTTGGCTAGTGGCTGCAGAGTAGCTGCTTCAAAAAGACTGAGTGGGTTATTGTGCACAGACCTGCGCTCTCAGTTGTCCAAGGTAACAAAAGTCCAGCTCATATTGTTATATTACATTGTTTAGAAAAAGGTCCAAAAGTTAAAAGACAGACTAGATTAGTCTGAACAAAAATGTCTGCTGATCCCACCCAAGGATGGTGTTAAGAACATCACCAGTAAACAAGAGTCTGGAACTGGAAATTAATGGCCCAAAATGGCACGTCAGAAATTAGGCCTAATTGGTGAACAAAATTAGGGCAGGGACCATTCCACCCATCGTCCCTTTTTGGAGTCTTTAAAAAAGAGATTTTTTGGGGGGGAGGAACAAAATGTGGAGGACAAGTGGGACAAAACCAGTGAGCTCTACCATGATGATTGCCATGCCAACCATCTCCTGGGACCCAAGGATCCACCATGACACTGTTGGGCCTTCATTGTCTTGACCAGACCGGGCCAGAGAGAGGGACCTAGATGATACTGCCACCGCCACCAGTTTCCCCTAGCTCTCTTTTTGCCTTTTGTTTAATGAACACCTGGCTTAGCTGGCCAAGACTGCACCTTTTGCAACACTGCTGTGAGCCTGTGACTAGACAGGCAGCTAAAAACAATGCCCTAAGCAGACCAGTGCTGGTACAAGTTTGGCAGGTCTTGGTGTGTCTGACCAGACCATGTGTTGTGCCTGTGTTTCTCCAGGTTGTAAGTTAGAGTCAGCGCCAGATAGAAGCTGCATTTTCTGTCTTTGCTGCTCCCCTTTTGCATGTGTTTATCTTCTTTTGCCTTCAAGGAAATGGAAGAACAGATTCATGAGGGATTCCCTGCAGAAAGGCTGCCAGGCCTCTGCCTCTCTCCAGAGACTCTGTCCTTCATTGGTGAGCCTCTTTGGGATGCCCAGACCATCATCACACCAGTGAGGATGCTTGACCATCACCACTGGATCATGAAAAACCCCAGCCTCATACATGTGAAACCCTGCTCTGTCTTCCCATCCCTCATGTTCCTTTCTATCCCCCAACTTCCTCCAGTCCTCTGTCTTGGCTTTTCACCTGATCCTGAGACCACCTGTACTGCACAGAAATGGCACAATGGGATGAGTTTGCCCAGCCTGGCAAGGACCAGTGAAGGAGAGGAACCCGGTCAGGCCAGCCAAATGGCATCCCAGACTGGGGACATCAGGCAGGGTCCAGAGCAACAGCTGTCATGGCAGCTTACCACCCATGACTGACCAGCCACTTTGTATAGCCCTATTTTCCCACCTTCACTAGACTATCTCTTGTTTTGTGTCTGTCTGTTTTGTCAAAAGCAGGAAAAATAACCACTATTCACAGCGGTCATCTCAAAAATCAACAGAACTAACCCTTTCTTCCCCACTAAGAAGGATTGCTTGACAGAGTAAGGGACTGTAACTGACAGTCTCAGTCTGAAAAAGGGACTTTGATACATTTTGATTAAGTTTGTTTTGCATAGCCACTCAGTTTCAATTTCAAAATGCTTTGTTTAGTTTGCGGGGGGACCCAGTAGGCCAAAGCCTCTGTACTTAACCCCCTGAACTAGGGCTGACTTTTTTATTATTCTATGGTGACAGGATCATGTTAACAGCTTAGACTTGCTTTTATTCCATCAAAATTAACACACCAGGGAGTAAATCGCTTGGTCTGGAATTCTCACATTTTTTAGAACGTTGGCCAATTTTAGAATGTTGGCCGCTCCACCCCCCTTCCATTTGCCAAAAGGCCGCATCCTTGCATCGTGGACAGGGGGAATGCCTGCCTCAGGCGGTGGTCCATGTCTTATCCACAGTAAGTCTCCTAATGTGCTTCTGAAGTGGTAGCCAATGACTTGAAATCAGGTCTGGAGATGACCTCAGTTTATTAAAGGTGACCTGTGAAGGATTTTTTAAAATTGATCTTTTACCCTCTTTATGCTCATGATGTTTAATGAAGGCCTGACAAGCTTGTTTCTATCTTAGAAATATCAGGAAGCTCAACTCTGGTCTCCCCTAGTTTTGCTGGTTGACTTGTTAGAGACGATCTCAGAGGATGTAAATTGTTCTCCTCACCCCTGGTTTGAAGAGGTGAGAGGGTGCTGAATTTTTAACAAGGTTTCCACATCTTCAAAATGTTCATTAACCAAAATTTTAGGCAGCCTTGACTAAAGTTCCTTCCCTCAATCATTTGCTCAGCTTTCACACGTAGGTTACTGTGACATTATCCTTCCACTCGTTCTGCAATCAGAGAGTTTTCCAGGAAATTTTAATGTTAAAACACAAGCAGAAAATAAAACTTTGAAACAAAACCAAAAACCTTTCAGACTTTTTTTATCCCACAGAAAGAAGCAGAAAAAACCTCCCAAGTCCAGGTTTTTTTGTCCCACCCTCCCTGCTTTGCCGGACAACTTTTTAGTCTTCCATTTCTGACCCTTGCTCAGGGAGGTAGTGAGAGGCTTTCTGCCAGCGTAGATTCTTTGTCCAGCCAGATTAGTGAGGCTGGTGGAATGAGACAGGAATGCCACACAGAAGCCTGTACTAGAGGAGAGGAAAGGCTCCTCTTTGCAAATGGCCATGATGGTGGGCATTGACTGAGCTAGCCAGGGAAGAGCCATAGTGGTGAGCTGTAGGGCCATCGTGGTGAGCTTCCCAATGCAAGGGCCGGAGAGGTTCATTGTGAAGGGCATGGTAAGCACCCCAGTGTTAAAGATCAATGAGGCCTTATTTACCCCTTGATGCATCAATGAACATTCATTCACTTTGCCCAACGTAGTCCAGTTTGCATTACTAGTTTTTTCCCGGGAAACAAGTCAAGGTTCTGCAGTATATTTTGCAAACGTAATTTAGTAACGTGGGGCCTCCGTCCTTGCAGCACCTTGCTGTGAAATCCTCACTGGAAGGTGGAAAGAGAGGCCAGCACTGGGGGTGAGTGAGATCTGCAGTAAGCACATTAGTGGATTTGCAAGGTCCTACTGGGACTGGAGGCATGTTATTTATATACTGCACTGATCAGGTCTAGACTCAACTGTTAGGCTCAGCCCAGAGTAAGAAGTGGGGAGGTATCTGCACCGCCCCAGGAGGAGACCTGGGAAGGAAATGTGCCTTGGAGGCACAGACCCTCCCCTCTTCCCTCGCTTGCGGAGGAAGGAAGTTACTGCCCCCTGTGCTCCCAGCTAATTACTCTGCCAGTGAGTGCAGGGAGCCGGGTGGAACCAGGGGTCCTCTAAATCATTCTCCTCTCTGTCTCATCCCTGCTAACTTAGTGCCAAGAGGCATTATCTGGCATGCACCCTCATGGCCAGAAGTGCAGTCTGAGCAGTCTTTACTCAGCCAAGTAGAGAGCATAGAAGGCAGGGAGACTACTTCCATGTGAAGGAAAGCAAGGGCTAGCCCTTGGCGAGCAAGAGACCATGAGCCTGGTGTATCGGTGCGGTCTATTCCCAGCTCTGCCATTGACTTGCAGTATGACCATTGGCAAGTTTCTGAAGGTGGCTGGGCCTCAGTTTACCCATCTGTAAAATGGGTATGATCGTTACTCCCATCAGAACAACACTGCGAGGCACAAGTTTACTGATCTATTTCATGCTTATCACCAGTGTCAACCCCTTGAGAGCCTTCCATGAAAAATAGGAAGTGTTACTGAGCCATGATACATGAACATTATTTATATCTGTTGCTGTTGTCGATCCTAGGCTGTTGGACAGAAATTAACTTTTGTCTGAAAAAAAATCTTCCCAACAAGTAGATTATTGAATAACACATGACTTAGCCACTCATCTGATTAGCCCATTGAGAGAGATCATAAGACACTATTATAAAACATGTCCATAATAATAGTTCAACATGACTTTATGTTTTCCAGCAATGATATGTCCAAGTCTTCTTTCATCAATGCAGAGCAGTGTTTGTTTAAGGTATACGAAACCAAGACTAATTTAGAAAAGATGGAAGTTCACTCTTGGCTTCTGTATCATGTGAATGAAGATCTCCTTGTTAGCCTGAATGTTAACCTAGAAAACAAAAGCTAAATATCACAGATCTGTGGTACTATCTGCGTAATACACATTCTCAGAATTCCATATGCTAGTGCTGGGTGTGCTTGCTCAATGTGACTTCCAAGAACTGGAAGATAGCATGGAAAGGCAATGGGGCCTAATGATGAGAGTACGCATTCCAGGAGCCAGGACTCCTGGGTTCTATTTCCAACTCTGTGGTTCAGCTTCAGGGTATGTCTCCTCTGCAGCTGGTGGTGTCATTTCTAGCCCAGGTAAAAGCCACTCAACCTTTGATTGCTCTAGTGTGCTAAAAATAGCAGTGCAGTTGCAGAAGCACAGGCAGTGGCTTGGGGTAGGCACCGAAGTACAATCCTGTCCAAGATATTTGGTGCGTACTTGGGTGGCGAGGCTGAGCTGCTGCTCGTACCGCCATGGCTATCCTGCTATTTTTAAGTATCAGAGGGGTAGCCATGTTAGTCTGAATCTGTAAAAAGCAACAGAGGGTCCTGAGGCACCTTTAAGACTAACAGAAGTATTGGGAGCATAAGCTTTCGTGGGTAAGAACCTCACTTCTGAATTTGCACTTGCATCTGAAGAAGTGAGGTTCTTACCCACGAAAGCTTATGCTCCCAATACTTCTGTTAGTCTTAAAGGTGCCACAGGACCCTCTGTTGCTGCTATTTTTAGTGTTCTAGCTCGATCAAAGCTAGTGTGTGTGCATCTACGTGAGCTGGAAATCACATCTCCCGTGCAGTGGAGCCGTACTCTGCACCTGACCGCACTGTGTGACCTCACAAAATCCCTTCATGCAAAATTCTGCCTTGTTCTATGTAGGAGCAAAGAGCTAGGGAGGCTCCATGCCCTCCTATGCTACCCTCAGACGCATGCAACAGGGACAGGGCAGATTAGATTGAGCATTCCTCTGAGTGCTAGACAGGGCTCTGGTGTGATGAAGCAGGACTTTTTTGTAACATTTTGATGAAGCCTATTTGTGCCTCAGTTTTCCCCCATACTTTGCATTCCTACCCGAGGTGGGGTAGTAGCATGCCCTGAAAACAAACTTCATTCTGCCAGGAGAGGAGGGATGTGTGTGTCACCTAGCTGTCTGAGTGGATTGAATGTGTCATTAAAAAAAAAAAGGCTGTCTGAGGCCGACCCATATCAATGGAAAATCTGAGAAGACAATGGGAGCAACTAACCAACAACACAGAGGGAAGAAGATTTCTCCACCTTTCATCAGGGAAGCTAAATACAGATCCCAGCTCTAGAACAAAGGACTGGGTGGAATGAGGCAGGATAAGTGCGAGCTCTGGAAGAAGCTTGGGCTCTCTGACTTTGGAAGTGACTAAGGTCTGGTCTACACTAGAAAATTGTCAGCTTTACTGTCACCCAGGCGTGTGAAAAATCCATCCGAGCAGCATAGCTGAGCCAGCCTATTTCCCAGTGTAGACTGTGCTAGGTCTATGGAAGAATTCTAGTGACCGCCTCTTGATGAGGTGGATTACCTATGCCAACTAGAGAACCTCAGAGTCTGCAAATGGAGTTTACCACATCTTGGGTGGTGAATTGCTATAAGCTGACCAGAATGGACTATACTTGAATCTTTATTTCTCTCTGCTAACCTACGCACTGGCAATGCTGTGTTCCACCTGACTAAAAAACCCTACTCTGTTTTGAAAACAGTTTGGGGTGTCACTGTAAACACTGCCTGGGGTGCAGGCGAAGAATGTACAAGTCTCTACCAGGAGTCTCTCTCAGATGGACTCACTGGACAGAGCTCACTGTGTGAACAAGGAATGTGGGAGCCCAGTATCTCAGTCTAGGAGGCAGTGGGGTTGTATGGCCTACCCTGAAGGAAGAGTGAATCCTCTTGGTTCTTCCAAGAGACTGTCTAGAAGCACAGCACAGATACTGTGGATCCACAACACTTGGCTATTATAACAGTAGCACTCCAGATCTTCAAATGCACATGAACAAACAATTTGGCAGCATGACCAGGCATTAGTCTTGCACAAATGCTCTTATTGTCATGAGGTGCATATTACTCCTTTTTGGAGCAGTAATCAGGGGCTTTACTATGGAGCACGTTGCTCCCGGGGCCCATGTGAACCATACAGCCCTTTGGTTAACCACGGCTGCTCTACCTTCCACAGTGCGTTTTATACTGTAAGGCTAGAATTTTGCCTTTAGTTTCTCTAGTACTTTTGTTTTCCCATCTGTAAAATGGGGATAACATTTATATGCCTTGTGAGATGTATTAATATCTGTAAAGCCTGCTAAGATCCTTGGTATTTTCCCATAGGCCTGGAAACCTACTGGCTTAATAGAACTCTAGCACTATTAATATTTGAGCTTATGATAAAGTTATTACATTTCCTTAGACTCTAGCCCTATTAAACGCTTTCTGCTCTCTACACTCACTGGCATTTTCACACAAATGAGTCTATCACTCTGTATTATTGTTTAGATGAATTGTAGCTTTCCGGCTTTACAGCATTAAACTGCAGGCTAGATAATGTTCTGCCAGATAACACACGGGCATGTGAAATATTGACTCAGCCTGGAAGTGATGATTCAAATGATTTTTTTCCCTCCCATCTTCATCATCACAGGTCAGGAAAGATTTGGAAACATGACAAGGGTCTATTACAGAGAAGCCATGGGAGCCTTTATTGTCTTTGACGTTACAAGACCAGCGACGTTTGAAGCGGTGACAAAATGGAAAGAGGATCTGGACTCTAAGTTGATTCTCCCGAATGGCAAACCCGTGGCGACCGTTCTCTTAGCAAACAAATGTGACCAGGGGAAAGATGTGCTTACGAACAACGGTCTCAAGATGGACCAGTTCTGCAAGGAGAATGGGTTTGTGGGATGGTTTGAAACATCGGCTAAGGTAACTACATTTCTTTTTTAATAAACCAAATGTGTGAGAAGCATTCCCCAAATGCAGAGACATTAACTACTAAAACGGGTTACTCAGTTGCAATGTGTACCTTGCAAAGCTCTTATCGCTGCTGAATTAATGAAGGGTAAACGGGCGCACTTTTAAAAAACAATAACACCTTTTGAAGAGAATGTATATCTATATTGAAGCTTTCATCTCAAAGGATCTCAAAGCACTTTAGAAGCTACATACAACACTCTGAAATGCAGCCACTGCTAAGGTGTGTATCTGATGCACAGCATATGCATAACAGTGTGAGGAAGAAGCAGGGCCAGCTCCAGGCACCAGCAAACCAAGCCCGTGCTTGGGGCGGCACATTTTCAAGGGCGGCATTCTGGCCATTTTTTTGTTTTTGCTTCCGGCGGCAAAAGCTTAGAGCTGGCCCTGGCAGCTGCAGTGCGTCATGTGCAGGGGGTGCCCTAGGGCTGCTGCGGTTCACGCCGCTGGGGAGCAGCACCCGCACCTTGTGGCTGGGCCGGGCAGGCTCTGAATGGGGGACACTCAGGCTGGGGCCCGCCCCGCGGGGCACATGGAGCCGCCTGCAGGTGCCACAGGGCGGCCGCCCCCCAGCGCCGCAGCCGGGGCTGGAGCGGCCCGAGCTGCCCAGGGACTGTGGCAGGGCGGCCAGAAGCAGCAGCAGCAGCGGGGCCATAGAAGGCACGGCGCTGCTGTGCAGAGGGTAGGGCGCTGCTGTGCAGGGCCCATGTCCCACTCTCTGGGGCTCCACTCCCTCTGGGGCTACCCTGCCTGGCTCCTCAGCCCCCTGCCGGGGCGGTCCCCCGGCTCTGCCCTCCTGGGTCCCGGCCGGTCCTGGAGGTGGGAGCCCTGGCTGGAGGGACCCTGGGGTGAGGCGCGGCCCGGGAGCCCTGCTGCTTACCCCGACCCTGCCAGTGCCGGACCGGCTGGAGGCGAGGGGGGAGAGGGCGGAGTCAGCACTGGTGGTGGGGGAGCCCAGGGCTGGGGCGGTAGGGGGTACGGGGGGCTGGGGAAGAGAGACTCCAGCGCTGGGACGGCAGGAGGTGCGGGTGACAGGGGAAGAGAGCCCTGGGCTGGCGTGTGGGGGCAGCCAAGAATTATTTTGCTTGGGGTGGCAAAAAGCCTAGAGCCGGCCCTGGGAAGAAGGCGTCTTGGCAATGGAGCTCCTCTTATGAAAGATGCCGTGAGCTCGTTCATTTCCACACAGAGAAGAGACAGCCTTTTTGTAAGCTATGGCAGTTCTAATATTCCCATCATTGTAAGTATTCAGTCTGAAAGATCTGAGCTGTCAGGTCCTCACATACAGAGAGAGTTTGGTTTTGTGGTAAAGGCATGAACTGTTTGAAAGGCATGGAGCACCTTACAAGTCTTGGGCTGTTGTTAGCACTGCTATTTACTGAGCTATCTGTGTATTCAGTACTCCATAGTCTTTATCTTGTTAATAAGTAGATCATAAAACTAGTTCCAGTAGCCTGCTTTAAGGCAGTGGCTCTCAACCTTTCCAGACTACTGTACACCTTTCAGGAGTCTAATTTGTCTTGTGCATCCCCAAGTTTCACCTTACTTAAAAACTATTTGCTTAAAAAATCAGACATATAAATAAAAAAGTGTCATGACACACTATTAATGAAAAATTGCTTATTTTCTCATTTTTACCATGTAATTATAAAATCAATTGGAATATAAATATTGTACTCACAGTTCAATGTATAGTATATAGAGCAGTATAAACAAGTCATTGTCTGTATGAAATTTTAGTTTGTGCTGACTTTGCTAGTGCTTTTTATGTAGCCTGTTGTAAAACTAGGCAAATATCTAGACAAGTTGACATAGCCCCTGGAAGACCTCTGTGTACCCCCAGGGGTATGTGTGCCCCTGGTTGAGAACCACTGCTTTAAGGGAATCAGTTTGGCCAAAGTCTGTAGCTTGTCTTCTTACTTGTTAGAAGTATTTTTCCAGTGCTAAAATTTCTTGCATACTTAGGACTAGATACTCAGCTGTGTAAGTTTGTGTAGCTCCACTGAAGTCAGTGGAGCTCTGCTAGCTTACTGTAGCTGAGGATCTGGCCACTAGAGTCCAGTGTTTCACTCCTGCTGGTGGTGGCAGTCGTTCAATAGCATCTAGTATCAGAGGGGTAGCCGTGTTAGTCTGAATCTGTAAAAAGCAACAGAGGGTCCTGTGGCACCTTTAAGACTAACAGAAGTATTGGGAGCATAAGCCTTCGTGGGTAAGAACCTCACTTCTTCAGATGCAAGAAGAAGATTGCATCTGAAGAAGTGAGGTTCTTACCCACGAAAGCTTATGCTCCCAATACTTCTGTTAGTCTTAAAGGTGCCACAGGACCCTCTGTTGCTTTCAATAGCATCTAGTTTTTTATGGTATTTTGACACATCCATTTCCAGGCCAGACTGGAAACCAAGAGAAGAAAAACATGAAAAACATGAAAAAGAAGCGTTATCTAAGCGTTAACAATAAAAATTGTTTGAGTTAGATTCAAGAGATGGGTGAAAATGTCTTACACAGGCTTCTGCACAAGAACAGAGGCCAGACAACACATCTTGTGCATTCAAATAACAAAGACAAAAGAGGCATTAAGAACAGCAGCTGAAACAAGGAGGGGTGGAGGAGTTAGGGGTTTTAACTCAAAGGGAATTAGGCATTAGGCACTTTTGAAAATACCACTAGGTACCTATCTGCATCTTTAGGCACCCAAATACCTTGGTGTTTAGGGCCCAACTCAAAGGTGATGTGTAAGGTGAGGTATGCTAGACTTCTATAGACTCAAATTGTCTTACAACCACTTCCACCTTCGTACTGATGTGCCTGGGAATCTAAGTTCATATCATTTGCATGCTAGGGACAAGACATGTAAGTTTAAGTTAATGTCTGAAGACAAGAAAGACTCAAAAAGACTGTGATCATGTATGAAAAGCAGCTAAATTTAAGTTCCCTGACCTAAAAGGCTTACTAATGAATATCAGTAGGAACAGGATGAGCCAAGTCATAATTTTTTAGAGTATTCTGCCTTTCTTAGTTACAAACCTCTAGGTTACCAGTTCAGGTTAGCAAGGTCATTCATTTGATCACTGGTGTTTGACCTGTGAGAAATGAGTTTGTGGTGTTAATCTGGTTCCTAGAAGTCAGGTGTCCCCATGGTAAAAATGAACATGGCAGTCGTCACCAAAGTGTTGGCAGTCTGTTCAGAGAAGCCAAGCAAGCCCTCTGAACTCAGCATTCAGTCATGTTGATGGAGCATGAATGTACTGCTGAGCTCAAGGATGGTTCATCTGTGGCAAAGTTGAGCTATTTTGCCAGGGTGATGTTGGGAAGTTATTCTGGGTGGAACCTGGAAGAGCAGAGGACAATGAAAATGGAAGAATACCATGGGTGGAGCATTAATCCAAACTCCTTTGAACCAAAAGAGGTTGGATTTTTAGCTAATTCTAAATTAGAGAAAGCTCTGGTTCAGGCCTTATATTATTTAGTTCCCACATCTCTAATAGTCAAACAGTTCCCAAAGCACAGTTCGAACCATGTAGAGGTGGGGAAGACATCAAGTATGACTGAGTTTTGAGTCCTGCAGCCATGTTAAAGTGGACAACCAATTATTAATGGTCAGGGGGCACAACGCACATCATCCCTATCTTTTGTACCTGTACACTAACGGATGATGATCTGATATCTTGAAATGTTCAGATACTTCCTTCACTCCCAACTGTGATTGGACACAGAAGTGCCACCATTATCCTGATAAGCTGTTCTTTGTAAATTTCCACACCAATTTTTCAGGCTTTGCTGGTAGAAATAATTCAGATAAACTTTGGATTTGTATCTGAACTTTGTGAACCTGATTGATTCATCTTAGGACCTCATCCTGCAAACACTCGCTCATGTAAGTAGTCTCATTAAATCCAATGAGACTACTCACATGAGTAAAATGACTCACATGTTTACAGGGTCAGGACCTTAGAAAGTTTCAAATCAGGAGTGACTCCACTGAAATCAGGAGAGTCACACCAGTGTATAACTGGTGTAAGTGAGATCAGAATTGCTTCCCAGTTTGTCTTAGTTCTGAATTTAAGGCCATGATGCAACTTTTTTTTTAAAGTTATGATTACAATTACTTTAAAACCAGGAAAGGCTCTAGTCTTTTTCAGCCAGGGGCAAATTAAATCATTGAACTCAGGGGTAGGGGAAATAAAAATCCACCTACATTTTACATAGCGAATAGAAATTATTTTCTGAAGTAGAATACTACTGACTGAGAATCCATCATACAGCAGCTAGCAGTTCAAACAGGTAATGACTCTTTTTTGCTCAATTCTGGTGTAATTAGCTCTCCAGAGGATTTTTTGGAAACATGCTTGGAATTGTTATAGCTTTCAGAGCAGAGTGAATATGATTCATGCCTTTTGGGAAAAGAAAGGTGATTATTTATAAAAATGCCCCCTTTAGTTCTGGATACATTGCAGAAGACTGTGTGTTATATACATACCGATCATCTTTCCGGCTGTCAGGGAGTTTAAAATTCTATTTGAAACTGTTGGAGAATTATACCATAGGATATTGTTGTATCATTCCTTAGTGCTATTTTTTCTTAACTTAATTATCTTAAAAACAAAATATTTAGGGACACAGAATGTATTCATATTTTTTTGGTTCTTTGATATTTTTAAGGGAAATATTTAATACATTTCCATTTTCAGGGTACTGAAAGGACTTGGAGATTCACTCTGACAGGCTGCTTTGCTGTGTAAGAACACAGTGTAAGAACACAGTGCAAAACAGTGATAATTGATACTTATTGCTACATTCTCACTTGAGGGCCTGGTCTCTCTTTGATGTATGCTTATCTCCCAATATTTTATTTAGTTGTATAGATTTCAGTCTAAAAAACTCTCCACATTTTTTAGGCAATCCTGTCATAAATTTAAAGCCACAATATCATAGCAGTTGCAAAAGATGCATTGTCCAAAGCAGCAAGACTTCTCCTTCGTACCACACACCAATAAAGCTGAAAACCTCCTCCATGCTTTGCTATCAGACAGAGATCCATGACTTTCAGCACACACCTACGCATCACCACTATTGCCTGTTCAAATAGATGGGCTTTAAACTGTGCCCGCAAGGGCAATAATTTCAGCCTCATTGTCACTTCCCAATGAAAATGGACATGATTTGTATGTGGAAACAAGCCAGGTCAGGCAAAACTAGGTATACTTTTAAGTCTTGGCTCGGAAATCACTTGAAAATGTATTGCAAGTTGCTAAAGTTTTGTGTGTGCTGTTTTGCAAAGAATTGCTCTAGTTCTAGTTTGATTACCTCCTCTATCCCCCTCCCCCCTATACATAATATCCGGCTGGCATTACTAATTTATGCAGGAGAAAGGAAATTAATTTTTGTCCTAAGTTGTCCAGCAAGTCTATTAATAATGCATTGCATATCTATAGTCACTTTCATCCAAAGAACTTTACAAACATTGAGTAGGTGTGCATTCATTCCATTGAGGTTATACATAGGTAATTTGAGGTTAAGTAACTTTCCTAAATTCATATAGTGACAAAGCTGGGATTATACCGAGGTTGACTAGTTCCCTACCCTAACCACTAAAGAAAACCCCTGAGGTAAGAGTAGGAAGTGTGGTTAGGGTACCAGACTAGCAAGTGGGTGATTTGGGTTCACGTCTGGAATCTGCTACTGATTCCCTTGTGATCTTGGGGAAGTTATATAATTGTTCAGCTCTTCATCCCTAAACTAGGGATGATAATGGTAGTTCATTTGTCTATCAGGCTATGCACTTCCTCTCCATACTGTGTGTCCTAGTAGCAGCTAGTGTGCAAGACTGGGACTTGGGGGACCTGTGTTCTAGTCCTGTCATTGACCTACTGCGTGACTTTCAGCAAGTCACTTTCCTTAGTGCCTCAGTTTTCCCACCTATAAAATGGAGATTATGTACTGACCTCCTCTATAAAGCATTTTGAGATCTATGGATGAAAAGTGCCATATAAGAGCTAGGTATTATTTATTTAAGTAGTAAGCGCTTCTAAGTAGTAAATATGACTATTAAAAACAAGCCATATCGAAGATTTTCAATGGAACAGGGTAGCTAGTTTTGATTTCCACAAAGAAAAACTAGGCTGGGACATGTATTTGTCACATCAAATCTAATCTGTTCTTCAGTTAATTGAAACCAAAGTGTCCCATTTGAAATTGCCAGGCTGGATTCATGACACTCTCTTCCCTAATTTCTCCTTTTTAATTCATCCAAGGAAGTTTCTAGCACATGTGATCGCAAAAGTATCAGCTGCTGCTGTTATACACTGTCTACTGGAGCCAAACCAGTAACGGGGACTCTTTCATTTCAGCTGTACTCTTTGCAGAATTCCTGCAGACTCTGTTTCCCTGAAAACACAATATAAGAGCAAAAATCTCCTGTTGAGACCACAGGCCGGATGGCTGCGCCACCCTGCCCTGGTGATTCTCTGCTGCATTTCTTGAAAGGGAGTATTATCTGGTTGCAGTGGGGACCGAGATCATGGGCTCCCAGGTGGTTGATTCACAGTCAGTCTGTTCCAGTGTTTGGTGGGGAAACTGTAGGAAAATGGTTAACTTGCACTAGATGAGTATGAGTGTGGGTCTGTGCCCCCATCTAGTGGCTGGAGGTTTATACATCTGCTACTACTTGCAGTTAGAGGGAGGTATTTTCCTATCAGTTCCTTTAGCTCAAGTGATACAGGCTTGTACTCTTACCTCTGAAAGTCCAAAGGCCAGATCCAAGTGGGGTCAACTACACCTGCATGTGTCTAACTCTCATTTATAGATCCCTGCCGATTTCAGAAGCAACACATTTGCAGTCATAGAAAGAAGCTACTTGACAATAGAAATCTAGGAGTAATTTTGCACCCGAGGGCAACCCGGGCAATAAATCCAAGCTCTCCACATTGCAAAGAATAAAATGTTTCACTGGAAGTGTGAAAGGCCCATAAAACTAACAAAGGTCCTTTTTCATCAGTAAAGAAATAAAAGCCAGTCTAGTCCAAGCGGATTTATTTCAGATATTAAAACTGAATGCTCTTGATGTTAATGGTTCGCATTTGTGTTAGAATGAGATGACAGATGGGGGGCGGAAACAAGTCAGGAATACTAAGTAGCACGCTGAGACTGTGCAGTGCTCGGAGACCCTTTCAATAAAGTATTTATTTTCTCATTCGTTTAAGGTTACATTTCTAGACAGGGACATTATTTCCTGTAGCAATTGGCTAAAAAGTTGTAAGTCATGTAAAACCCACAGAAAGCAGCACACAAATAGAGGTGCTATCCCTTCCTTTATGGAATTATAGTTAAAGGTGTAATGCAAAGCAAATTACAATTTCTTGTGTGACCTTAGACTGTAGACAAACCACTTAAGTTCTCTGTGTATGAGTAGCTCACTTGGTCAATGGAGATAATAGTACTTCCCTAGCTCACTGCGGGGTTGTGAGATTCTGCTATGGTGATGGGGCCATATAAGTATCTTAGATAGCTAGAACTTCCATATTCTTTGGACAGCCATAAAGGTGACTTCACAGGAGGCTAAAACAGGAGTGGCAGCAATCCCAGGTGGGGAGTAGCATTCCCCACAGTATCCATGGGGCCAGGTCCATGATGATCTAAAGTGGCACTATCCCAGAGATGGGTTCTGTATTGCACCCTTTAGAATGAAGGGAAGAGCATACTCAACATGCAACTATAAGGTGATTAAAACATAAGGAAAAGCCAAGGGTGGACTGAGTGTTTCAACATTTCTTTGTTTGAATTGCATTCAGAAGTGGGATTCCTGTGGCCTGTATTGTACAGAACAAAGGCAATCAATAAGGGAATGGTAAAGGAGGAGAATGGGAAGACACTACTTCAGTCTGTCAGTTACTCCTCCTATGTTTTTTGTCTATTTTAGAAGACAATGAATGTTATTTCTTGTTATACTGTGAGCTGTTTCAGTACCAGCACTGGGGCATGTTTGATTATTCTAACCTGTCCATCATCACCATCTTATTGTGTGTTGTCTCTGGTAGTTATCTTTTCTTTTGCTTCTTTGAACACACCCTTCCCCTGATTTTTCAGCACATCCGACTCTCTAAAATCCATGAACCTGTGGGTGTCCATGTTGGGATAGCAGATCACCTTCTTTTGTCTACAGCTGCTTTGCAGTCTAGTGGGCTATTGATTTAGTTGCAGAACACATTGGGGGTGGGGGTGGAAATCAATATTTCATTAGACAGACCAGAAGGCAGAAGAAATACAGCAGAGATCAATCCACGGCCCTAAGATGCTGGGTCAGGGTCACAACAAAAGGTTATATAAACGTAAGGAGGCAAGTGGTTAAGGAACTGAATTGGGACTTGGGAGCACTGGATTCACTTCCTGGCATTGCTACAGACTTCCTGTGTGACCTTGGGCATGTCACTTAACCTCTCTGTGCTGCAGTTCTCACCTGTACAATGGGGATAGGTAATACCTCCCTACTTCACAGAGGTGACATGAGGATAAATTCATTAAGGTTTATGAAATGCTCAGATTGGGCCACAGATATACTTGGGGGTTAATTAAAGTGGGTGGTTTAAGAGATATTTTGTGGTAACTAAAATGTTAATAAAGATGTTTAGAAAATTATATTTGAAAAATTAAATGATTAAAAACCAAGGACTCATTCTCTTCATCAGGCCACCGAATGTAGTAGCAGGGTGTTTATTTATGCCTTGGTTGAATTCAGAGATACTAAAGGCTGTATGGGGGCAGATGGTGTGTGAATGGTATATTTGAAATAAAATTAGGCACGTATTGTTATAATGAAACCGCTCTAAAATATACACCACCTGTCTAGAGCATATGTGCAAGGTATAAAATAAGAGGCCACCACCTGTATAATACTGAGATTTGCAGGTTTGTTTATCCTCCAGCTTAGGGGCTGATCCATGAAGTCCATGGGAGTTTTTCCAAAGACGTCGCTGTCTGAGACGCTAGGCACGTACTTGAGGCAGCTAGCCCCTCCCACTGCTCCATCGCTGTAGTGACATTCTATTTTTAGCATGCTAGCTCAATAGGAGCTAGTGCAAGTATGTCTCCTCGAGCCGGGAGTCACGCCCCCTCTGCAGGTCAGAGTGTAGACACACCCTACAATCGACATATTTCAATTTAGCGTAAATGTGTTCCTAACTGACTTCATCTAAGTGAAATAACTGATTTAAAATGAAACCCGTGTGCCTGTGTAACCCACACACTTTCTGCATGTGGTGTTGTGTCCCATCTAGTGGCACTGAGACCACTTAGAGAGAGAGAGAAAGCAATTCATGAGTCTGCTCTACAGCCTTAGCTAACAGCCAGTTGGCTTTTAGCTCATGCGCTAAGCTCCAGAGTAGGGCCGGCTCCAGGGTTTTTGCCGCCCCAAGCGGCGGGGGGGGGGGGGGGGGAGAGAATAAAAAAAAAAGCTGCGATTGCGATCCGCAGCAGCTCCACTGCGCCACTTTCTTCTTCGGCGGCAATTCGGCGGCAGGTCCTTCCCTCCGAGAGGGACCGAGGGACTCTCCGCCGAATTGCCGCCAAAGAGCCCGAGATGCTGCCCCTTCCCCTTGGCCACCCCAAGCACCTGCTTGCTCAGCTGGTGCCTGGAGCCGGCCCTGCTACAGAGGTCCCAAGTTTGAGCCCACCCACTGACAACCGGGGTCTGTCGACGTTACACATGCAGCCTGTTACACCAATCTATCAGATTGGGTTTAAAATAAATTCTTGAGTTACAATAGTGGAATGCTGTATGTAGACAACCCTGCGTATCACCTCTGTAAAGCCAGTATAAGTGATGGTGCAATCAGTCCCCCACTCATCCAGAAACATACTCACTAAGCATTTGTGTCCAGTAGACAGCACAGGAATATGCTCATCCTCAAAGAATGGACAAATATCAGGGTTGGAAGGGACCTCAGGAGGTCATCTAGTCCAACCCCCTGCTCAAAGCAGGACCAATCCTCAGACAGATTTTTGCCCCACATCCCTAAATGGCCCTTTCAAGGATTGAATTCATAACCCCTGGGTTTAGTAGGCCAATGCTCAAACCACTGAACTAGCTCTACTCCCACTTACTTAAACCTCACTTTATGCTTGTGGTGACAAAAAGCACGTCTTCAGCTGTTTTTACAGAACGGGAAACTGAGGTAGGGAGGTTACTCCCTTTAATAATTTGCCTAAGGCCACAGAAGGAATCCATGAAAGGTTGAGACCACAGGCAGATTTTGTTTACCTCGTCTACTCATAGTGGAGATACATCTTACGCCAGCAATAGAGTTCTTTTGCTGGTATAGCTTATACCAGATTCCTGAAAAAAAACAAGCTATATCAGCAAAAGGCCTTTTTTGCCAGTCTAACTGCATCTATACCAGGACTTTTGCCAGGATATTTGTTGGCTGGGGTATGATTTTTCCCCACACACGCTCCTAACTGATGGAGCTATGCTGGCGAAATATTCACACCTCCCTCTTGCTCATTTCCAGTGTTCCCTTCCCTTCTATCATCCCCTTAGGAAGCTTATTTCAAGCCACAACTAATGAGGCGTTTTGTTTACAGTTTTTAAATATTACTAGAGTTTAGGTAATTTTCAGATAGTTGATGAAGTATTCCTTAGAACTTCGTCCTGCCTCTCCAGAAGGGAGGCAGCCTGGGGGTAGATGGAATGTTTGTCACTTTATTAAGGACATCAAATACAATGTGGCAGAAGTGTGTGTATGTGTGTGTGTGTGTGAGAGAGAGAGATTCTATTTCATCTTCTTTTTTCAGAACTGGCACTTTGAGATCATTTTCTTGTTGGCTATGTCTTCTAATTAAATTTCACAGTGCCCTGAAAATGACTTGTTGCATGGCTGAGGAATTTAGGAGTCTGGTCTCAGAAAATCATGTGATGCACTGTAGTTCTGAGGTTGCAGGTGGTGTATATTGATTCCCAGTTCTATACTAGCTGTTAGATTTATAAATGTCTTGTGTTATGATTTGTTTGTTTACAATCAAGGGATATTATTTAGGGGTCAAAGTTTAAATATGTAAGCAGAGTCGTGTGTGTGTGTGTGTGTGTGTGTGTGTGAGAGAGAGAGAGAGAGAGAGAAAGAAATCCTTTAAAACCCAGGAACCAATTAAAAGACTGATCAGCTCCCTAGATTTCAGCTCTTTATTATAGTACAAAGGGATGAGACCTGGTTCCATTGTATCTATGGAGTGTTGCCGTTGGCTACAAGGGGAGCAGGACAACTAAAGACGTGAAGGCAAATGTATAAAGATATGCCGGGCTTCTGAGCCTAACTCCTCGGGATCGGGATCTCTATCTCTGAAGCTGGACTAAAAGTGATATTGCTTTCTGAGAATTCAATAGGTGCTAACTCTGTATCGATAACAGACAAAACAATGAACCCAAATATTGCATTACAGCTTACTTGTACTGGGAGAAACTCAATTCTGTATCTGCGTATTCAGGGATCTTGTTCATCACGTATCGTTTTGGGCACTGGGCAGAAAAATCAACTGAAAAAATGGACAAGATTTTAAAACACAAATGCGATAGAAGGCAGTAATGACTGCTGAGTACTCAAGACTTTTGAAAATCAGGCTACTTATGCAGGTGCACATATATGGCTATTTATTCAGGTGTACCCATTTTTGAAACTCTCTGCTGGTGTGTTATCCTTCATAAAGCAATACAAATGACCAATGATTTTCGTAGGCTAAATGGTATTGCTGTGTGTTATTTAATAGATATTTGAATGATGATGTATATAATGCCTAATTAATATAATCTGTACAAAACATTATTACATGCTGTCAATTTTTAAAGTCTGCTTTTATAGGAAAGTAAACGTTAGATGTTGCCCAGAATTGACCTTAGAATATAGAAGATATCCGACATACTGTGCCTACTGTTTGGCTAATTAATTTCTCTCTCTTTCACCTGCAGGAAAACATAAATATAGATGAAGCTTCCAGATGCCTGGTGAAACACATAATTGCTAGTGAGAGTGATCTAATGCAGCCCATTGAACCAGATATTATAAAACCACACCTGAATTCTTCTAATATTGTCAGTTGTTCAGCTTGCTTTAAATCCTAAGGGACTCCCAGACTATTCCTGGATACTAGAGCTGAGCAAATAGTTAACAATGAATAATTTATCCAAAAGACACAACCTGTTTTTCTGCTCACAGAATATCCATGAGCAGACTGCAATTTTCTCAAATGTATGTGTTTTTTAAAATTATTCAATGATTTTTTTGACTCTTTGGATTGATTGTGAACAGTTCACTTTAATGGTAACTATTCAAATTGTTTTGGTTAGTTGTGATTGGTCAGATAAGTCACATGGTGGTGTTCCTACTCCCTGATTAAATGAGTGAGCAAGACATGCTCAGGCAAGTGATTTTAAAATTTGGTTAGGACATAAAAATGGCTATACTGGGTCAGACCAATGGCCATCTAGCCTAGTATCCTGTCTTATGACCATGGGCAGTGCCAGACGCTTCAAAGAAAATCAACAGAACGGGGAAATTGCAAGTGATCCATCCCGTCATCTACTCCCAGCTTCTGGCAGTCGGAGGCTGAGGGATACCCAGAACATGGGGTTGCAGCCCTGACCATCTTTGTTAACAGCCACTGATGGACCTATCCTCCATGAACTTACCTAATTCTTTTTTGAACCCAGCTAGAATTTTGGCCATCACAAATTTCCCTGGAAATGAGTTCCATGGGTTGACTGTGCGCTGTGTGAAGAAGTACTTCCTTATGTTTGTGTTAAATCTGCTGCCTATTAGTTTTATTGGGTGAGCCCTAGTTCTTGTGCTATGTGAGGGGATAAATCACACTTCCCTGTTCACTTTCTCCACACCATTCATGATTTTATAGACCTCTGTCATATCCCCCCTAGGTGTCTTTTTTCTAAGCTGAACAGTCCTAGTCTTTTTAATCACTCCTTGGTTATTGCAAGTACTTACTCATACGACTTGGAAATTTGCTTTCTAACCATAATTTTCCAGTAAAACTTAAATGCATGAATGTTGACAGAAAGTAAAAACAAAGGGGGGCTGGAGTGAATATTCATAGAATGTTTTTTGCAGTATTTACCTAGCTCTCTTGGGTACCTATTATGAACACCACAATAACACATGAAATCTGAATTGTGGCAGTGTGGTCAAGTACATAGCGCCTGGATTCTAGTCCAGCCCTGCCACTGACCTTCTGTGCATCCTTGGGGAAGTCACTTCTGTTTCCCATCCAACTCTTTGCCTATCTTATCTTTTGGGGTAGTAAGCTCTTTGGGGCAAGGACTGTCTCTTACAATGTGTTTGTACAGTGCCTCACACAATGGGGTCCCAATCTCACCTGAGGCAGTTAGACACTACTGTAATATAAATAAGAATAATTCAACTGACTGCTGAGGTGGAGGTGAATGGGTGGGACACACAGAGGCCCATGCTTAAGTCTTGTATGGAGCAAAGCAAAGTGTCCTTAAATTATGAAACAGGTCTTAAATTTTGGTCTGTGACTGAACCATCTCTTATTATTATATATGCATTACAGAGTAGATCCAGGGACGGAGCTGTGACCAACCACAGCTTGCTAGTATTTGGTTTAAAGCCGCAAATTGTAAATATATTTTAGAGTAAGAAACAAGTCACAGCTTTTTAAAACCAAAAAATGCCAGTGCAGAACAGTCTGTGCTGTCTGTATTTAGGGACAGGTGTCATGCATAGGGAATTGCTGAATTCAAATCCAACCTCCGACATAGGCTCCTGCTGCGGCCTCGGTCCAATCACTTAACCTTTCTGCCTCAGCTTCCCCATCTGTAAAATAGAATTAATAGAATTTGCCTACCTCACTGGGCTTTTGTGCAGGTTATCATCTGCATAGTCCTTTGGAGATTAAAAGAGCTGTATAAGGGCTAAGCTTTATTAGTGCGAAGCATGATGGCTACTGCCCTATTGCATGACTACATGACTCTCTGATGTCTGTAAATAAAACTAGGGTTTGTCTTCACGGCAACAGCTGGCTCGAGTTTCTCCACTCAAGCTAGTCTAGTTTGAGTGACAAAGGCCACACTGTGAAATAACAAGCTACACACCGATTGGAGTAGCAGCTGATGAGTTGTGCTACCTAGAGCTTTGGCCTGCATCCCCACTGCATTACTAGCTTAAGCATCAGCAGCACTCAAGCTTCAACCCACATCTCCTGCTAGGCCAGCTAGCTTGAGCTTAAAGCACTGCTAACCTCCAGCGAGAGGTTTCTGTATGTGGCCAGGAGTCAGGTCATCATCACTCGAGTTATTCCTTGAGTTAATGCAGTGAAGTCCAGACTTCCTGGGACTAAATACTTTTTGATCCTCAGTGCTTTAGGTAAGGAACTGGATGTCTCAATGGGACCAGAGACATCTGATGTCTTGCTTTTCCAGAAACTAATATGTATGAGATTGTGGAGCTAAACTGTGTTGTAACTTGGTCTCCAAGTATCAATGTGCTCTAGCTGTCCTCATCTTTACTTGTCCACAGCAGATTCCAATCAGCGTTCCTGAAACAGAAATGTAACCTCCTCCCAGACGTGCCTGTGGGAGAGCTTTGCCTGACCAAAGAGTTAGACATAATCTTTCCTTGTTAAAAAGAAACAAAAATAAAACATTGAAAAACTAGTTTATTTCCTTTAATGTGCTGTCTTAATGTCTGGTAAGCTCCCCACCTCCCATCCTTAGTTCTGCTGTGTGCTTTTTGATCAAAGATTGGGGCCCGACTTTCCATGTAGGACAGATACAGCTCCATTACCTCATCGATCAGGGCCGAATTCTGCCCTGACTCTCTATGGATTGCATGACATGTACGTCAGTGCTGTGGTCATAAGTAGTTTCTCTGGTATGCTGAATAAAACACTGCAGTGCAGTGAAGAATCAGGCCCCTTTAAGGTGTGTAAAGGTAACATCATTCCAGATTTTTTCCTGACAGCTGTGCACTATTTTTATTTTACTTAGATGATGAGTAACTGCTAGGACACTTGCAATAAAACAAGAAATGCACAAACACCACCAAAGTAAACAGAGATGCCGCATGCTGAGAGGTTATAAGCACTCCAGAGAGAATGCATGAATGCGATTACGTTGTGACTAGATCCTTTCAGTACTGAGTATGAAATTTAGTTTTTGTTTAAATCCCTGACTGGATGACATTTCCTTGCGTGTTACTGATACATTTGGTATTATCTTGTCCTCTCCAGTGTTGGGGAGTGAGTTTTTGAATTCCATGGGCATTGTGAGACAAAAAGGCTTTCACTCTGGACTTCTGGAATGCCCTTGCCCTGCTATAAGAAATGAAGGGTGGGTAGGGTGATCAGACAGCAAATGTGAAAAATTGGGACGGGGATGGGGGTTTATAGGAGCCTATATCAGAAAAAGCCCCAAAATGTGGGACTGTCCCTATAAAATCTGGACATCTGGTCACCCTAAGGGTGGGCATGATTCTCCTGTGCCTTGCACATTGTGTAGTTATTGGCATCTGTGCAAAAGCAGGGTTAAAATGATAACAGATTAGAATACACCACTCGCACCACACTGTTAGCTTTTTACAATATCTTTGCACAGGTACAAATGAGCATACAAGCTGCTAGGCAGTGGAGAATCAGGCTTGAAATCTCCTGATAAGGAGACTTTTCTCTTTATTCAGAATTTTGGGAACATTTTGATGTTTTAGTGCCAGGCTTTGCAAGTTTCCCCCTGCCAAACGTGGTAATGTCATTTTGCATTTTTATGTTGCTTTATATCTTTAGAGTTCTGTACAATCAGAATCTAACTGATTCTTATACACTCTTGGAGAAGCACATAAGTATCATTAACACCACATTTCAGAGGGGGAAATTTACACACAGAGGGGCAAGTTTGGCTCTCTTACACCTGTATGACCCCAGTGAATTTGGTGGGGTAAACTCCCATGGGAGCATCAGGCATTTGGCCCCTTTTAAAATCAGGCTTCATTCTTCTTATGCATTATGACTGCAGAGAACAAAGTTGTCCTTAACTTTTGCCAATCAGAAATCAGCTTATTCCCAACAATACATGTTTTGGCCATTACATCCTTCGTGTACATATCCTCAATTGACTGCACAGCTGATATTTTGTTTCTGGAGCCCATTGCTTTTGGTTTAAATCTACAAATAATTAGACCTCTTTTTTTTGGCTGTAGCTTGGTTGCCCACGGATTTTTAAAGAAACGTGTCCGTCTGAATTAAATGGAAATGGCAAATATATTTTAATGCAGGGAAATGCAATTTATGTCAATTGCTGGGAAACAGTTAATGCAAATACATTTAGTGCACCTGCATTCAAGCATATGACAGAAGGTTCTTATGGTAATTAATAATAATAAAAACCATTTCTGGCAGAACACAGAGTATGTATGTTCTATAAAATTAATCAAACAAAATAAATGTACATGAATCCTTGTTTAACCCTATGCAAATTCAACTACTCTCATGCAACACATCTCTGCTTCATGATTTTCTTTTTGGAATTGTTTCCTTTCGACTGTTCACTTGTTTTAACACACTATACATAACCTGTCCCTTAATCTTTTAAGATAAGTGTTTGGCATTAATAAAAGTATTATATATTTGAGAAAGAAGCTTTTCCTTCCCTTTTCCCCTCCCTCCTGCTGCCCCAATTAATCTTTTCCATTTTAAAGAGTCAGTTTAAGAACCCAATTTCTGAAATGGCCTCAATTCAGTTTCTGTTTTTACAAGCATATTTTTGTGTCCACAAATAAATGCACCCGCAGTTTCGTGAGCCTATCTGAATGGAGCATGCAGTCATGGAACTCAGATGGGTAACACATTGCCTGTGTTTGCAAATAAGGTAGCTCTTAACTGGACCCATCTTTAACTGTGAATGCAAAATTGTGCTTGCAGAACTATTGCCCATCCCAACCATACAAAAATGAGTCAGCCAATGAGTTGACTCTCTTCAAATATGAGATTGGCTAAAAAATTGTGAGTTTAAAAAAAAAAAATTTAAGGTAGGGTGCCTTTGGGTTTTGAATCCTTTAGGGCTTGTATTTTCAAGGTTTTTGCAGCCATGAGGGCTAGAGATTTTATTAAAAAAAAAAAAAAAAAGAAAGAAAACAGAGATTCCCACATTACACCATGACTCCAGAAGCTGGGGCTTTAAGTAAAACAGTAAATATTGTGAGACTTGTAATAAAACCACAACATGTGGCAACACTGCTGCAGTATTAGAGTGAGTCTCAAAATCAGGCCTTAGCCCCATCAAATAATTTGGGAATATTAATCTGATGAAAGCAACAAACAATTTATTTGCCACTGCAGCACATAAAGCACCTAACTACTGGGCTGAAGGCCATGTTCTTTTTTGTTTTGAATATAGGAATATCAGTTTACAAAGATAAGGAGCTAATCCTAACAGAGCTACAGCAACCTACTAACCAGTGTCAAAGCTAATCTGATGAACATGCCCTGGTAGACTTGGCTGCAGTTCAACAGTGACACAAAGTTATTTGCCAACAGTTGTGTGTTCTCCTATAGGAGATGAGCGGGGGGGGGGGTGAGGGAGAGGGATATGTCTCCGTCCAATTCTCAGAGGACTGGTTTTCACACCAACAAAAAGTACTGTGATCACTCTGGTTGGCCAAGGTTTAAATGGACATAGAGCAGTGGCTCTCAAACTTTTGTACTGGTGACCCCTTTCACACAGCAAGCATCTGAGTGCGACCCCCCCTTATAAATTAAAAAAACACTTTTTTATATATTTAATACCATTATAAATGCTGTATGCAAAGCGGCGTTTGGGGTGGAGGTTGACAGCTCGTGACCTCCTATGTAATAACCTCACAACCCCCTGAGGGGTCCCGACCTCCAGTTTGAGAGCCCCTGACATAGAGTATGAGCTACATTTCCCCTAGAAATGGAACCTCTATTATAGGCTCACAGGAAGGTTGCTGGGGAAGGGGGGGCTTGCACTGTGTCCCACCTGTACTTTAGCTCATCTGCAGAAAGCTGGAGGATCTAAATCTTTCAGGCCAGGATATCTCACAAGCGTTACATTTGCATTTAAAAGAAATACCTTCCTGATTAACTTGTGCATGTATTCTTTGGGCTTGCACTAGCATCACAAATGTTAATGACCACTGGGAGGCATTTCTTTGGGAATGAGGCCTCAGCCATGGATTGCACACAAAGACGACAGATAATGGGTCCAGCGAGTGTGTACAAAAGAGAAGTTAAAATTACAGAAGTCCTCAAATAGCAGGTAAACCTAAGGGTTGGGGAGGAAGTGTCACTAGGAGTATAGAAGTACTGTCAGGGTGGGAAGAAGTCTGCAGGGGTTCCAAGAAGACCAATGTGAGGAGCAGTACCCGAGGAGGGAAAAGATCTATCAGTTGTAATCTTAAAATGTTTTTTCCCCTTGAGTTTTCTCTTACTAGAAGGCTGCTCCAAAGTGCTCTCAGGTGATTCACTGGGCTGAGCAACTAGCTCAATATACAGTGTCTATGAACTATGGCTTGCCGTGAAGCAGCATTGTGGCAACCTCAAATGTCAACTCAGGAAACAATGGAAGACATCGAAACCTCTGGAAACATAATCTACAATGACTGGGTGCCTTAAAAATACAGTAGACGGGCAATAAAGTAGTGCTGGGTTTAAATGACTTCCAATGCTACATCTACAGGACGAGCTTCAGGTGCGAGTCCGAAGTGGTGTACCCAAACTTACTCTAGCTCTCATGGATCTAGTGCGAATATAAATAGCAATATAGCTGCAGTAACATAAGCAGCAACAGCAGAGGCATGACTTAGCCGTGCTGAGTATGTACTCACCGGTTTCTGGCAGGTTTGTACTTGGCACAGCTAGCCCGTTCTACCACAGGCTATACTGCTATTTATATTACCACTGGTTCTTGCCAAGCTAGCATGAGTATGTGTACAGGAGCTCTAGCTAGTAGTGTAGATGTAGCCTTTAAAAGATGCTGTAGCTCAAACACAAGATGCAGGAATCACTGGATGAAATCCTCTGACCTATGTTGTGTAGTAGGGCAGACTAAATAATCACAATAGTCCTGGCTTTATAATATATGAATCATCCAGGGCATAAAGAACTACATTTTATCCCATTTCCATAGGGACTTTGTTCATTGTTGGCTATCTTGAATACACCTGCTATTTTATTCAGGATTTCTCAGAACAGCTTGCAGTGCCGATGAATATATATTTTAGCCTGCCATCCGCCTTACTTTTTCATCTCCGTCTCTCATCCATTCAGTGAAGAAGTTTTGTCATCCCTGTTAGCATTGGGTCTTTTGATCCAGTATGTTTATGGCCTCTGCTCTCAAGTTCACCCTACTCTTCTGCATTAGCCCTTCTGCTCTACAAAGACAATCAACATCATTGTCACACCTGATTTACAAAGCACATAGGGAAGCCTCATTATGACAGTCCATCAACCAGTCTGCAAGAAAAGGCTGCTGATGTCAATGCCCAATCTAATATAATACTAAGGCTTGTCTATTATCTGCCGGATTGACGGACAGCGATCAATCCAGCGGGGTGTGATTTATCGCATCTAGTATAGACGCACTAAATGCGCAATAGGTGCACTCTCCCGTCGACTCTGGTACTCCACCAAAATGAGGAGTG
This sequence comes from Malaclemys terrapin pileata, assembly GCF_027887155.1. Classification (NCBI taxonomy): domain Eukaryota; kingdom Metazoa; phylum Chordata; order Testudines; family Emydidae; genus Malaclemys; species Malaclemys terrapin. The sequence goes on from NC_071505.1 coordinate 329,465,793, forward strand.
CAAGCGGAGTCGACGAGAGAGCGTCAGCTGTCGACTTACTGCGGTGTCTTCACTGCAGTAAGTAGATCTAAGTACATCAACTTCAGCTATGCTATTTGTGTAGCTGAAGTTGCATATCTTAGATCGACCCCATGCGGTAGTGTAGACAAGCCCTAAGAAATGCCCTACCATAAAAATACACTAAGAAAGCAGGACAACTAGAAGAAGCTAAAGACATAAGTTTCCCAAAGGCAACTGCTCATTGTAGCCTGTAGGTTACATTAAGATAAGGGGGATGTAAGACATCCCTCAGACTGGCTAACATGGTATTTTTATTATGGGATTTAAAGTCTTGCTAGAAATATTGTGTCCATTGCCTACCAGGATAGGGTAGGCTGGGAGGGATGCATGGGACGAAAACACAGGCTACTGCCAGTGGGTATGGGGAAATGTATATACTCTAAACTAAAGAATGTCTATGGTTCTGTTTTTTTCTTTTCCTAGCTGACTTTCTTTCATTTTTGTGTGACCTGCAGCTCAAGCATAAAGGCCTTCCTCTGACATAAGAAATATATTGGGGGAAAGTAGGATGTTTAATAGGGCAATCTTTCCACACAATTATGTATATAAAAGGTGATAAAAGTACACACTTAAGAGGCCAGTTACTTATTATATTATTAAACCCAGAGACAGATACTGAGCTGCATATTAATTGATAAAGAGTACCTTATTTTGTTGTTTGCAGTAAGCTGATTAGATGTTTATTGCAATGGGATGGCCAGTGAATGCTACACTGTTGTTTAGCCTGGACATTTCTTTGCATTCAGGAGCTCCCTATAATGAAGACACAGAATGAAGCTGGGGGCAGATGGGTTATAACTAAGACAGAGGAGTGAACCCTCTCATCATCTAGCAGTCATCTTGACAATCATTTTGTAGTATTCTGGGAAATGTAGTTCAGTCCCGCTGTTGTAGTCATGTCTGCCCATTGTTAGGTAAATAAGGAATGGGAGTCTATTTTAAAAATAAAAATAAATAAACAAATAAATAAATAAATAAATAAACTCTTTTCAATGAAGGATTATGGGGAAACCGCCTCCTAAAAAAAAAAAAAAAAAAAAAGGACTGAACTGGTTAGCCAAGGAGGAAGAATAGATCTGTCTCAGCACTTAGGCACCACAGTGATCCATGGTATTGAAAAACAACAGATAGAAAACTTGGGTGATCCTAGATATTCCTCACCTGCAATGTATTGAGCACCATTTTAATGCTATGTAACTAAAAAGGTGTATAATCTACAAGTTATTGGGCTCAATGCAGGGGTAACTGGATGAAATGCAATGGCCTATGTTATACTAGAGATTAGACAAGATGATCTAATTGTCCCTTCTGCCCTTAAAATCTATGACTATATCCTAGTAATTGACCATCGACCCAAGACTCGGCCAGTTCAGAAATTATGGCACATAACACAACATTTGGTTCTCAGTAGGATCTTTGCTAAGGTCATTTTGAGGCAAGGCAGACAAAAACTTAGGCCTAAGTGACTATCTGAAATGTTGCAACTTCTCAAGGTGCCTTTGGAGGGCAGCTACTTAGACATAAGAGGTAAACAGAATCCGTTGTGTTTGGAATGAAGGGGGAATACAAATGAAGAACACATTGAAGTGAATGCCAAGAGGAAGAGAGAAATTAACAGATCAAATGAAATTGTTTTGTTAGGTTGGTTGATTGGCAGGCACTGCTTATCCAATTAGAAAATTGATGTGCACACAGCTCACAGAAGCCAGCCATTGCCTGTCAGACTTGGGAGGCTGACATTACTGTGAGGTTTGTTGTTCATTTGGGATCAGATTGTGCCAATTAAGCCCCAAGTAGGGGGCAGTGCAGAAGGGCATCATCTCAAGGAGAGTTACATGTAGCTTTGCCACTCTGAGAAGCTTTCTGAAGCTCCTGAGGAGTACATCCCTTGTGCCAGGCCCTAGGAGGAGACAGCATGCATTTCTCTTTGTTTCACAGGCAAAAAACAAATAAGTCAATCAAGTAGTCTGTCGCCATGCCAACTGGTGATGTGATCTCATCTATTCTATACACTAAGCATTGTTGGGTCTGCCCAGTAGTTGGATAGGAGACAACCCAAGAAAGCCCAGGGTGCTGCAGAACAGGGGTATTGGGCAAGAAGTAGCTGGTACACTTGCCTCTGAACACCTTGGTCTTAGGGGACACTGTGCTGATTTAGAAGTTTTGGGGAGAAGAGAAGTCAAGTTTCTTCTGGCAGCCCAGTCCTATCCTAGGGAGAGAGGAAGGTTCCTCAACTCTGATGTGGTATGTGAGAGCTGGGTGACTAGGAGGAGTGGGGGAGTGAGAATTGGGGATCTGGGGTGATTCAGAGAAGGGTATTGAAATATACTGGAGGAAGAGATTGAGGCGTGATTTAAATAGGATCCAGATGGAGAGGAAGGAGGAACATAAAAATACAGAAGAAGGAAAGACAACCCATACAGAGAAAGAATGAGGGAATGGCAAGAGAAAGAGAGAGAGAGAGAGAGAGGAAATCAGGTTGAAAAAAAGACACAGGAAAAAAGTGCAGTAAAAGATTGGAGTGAAGAAACTAAAATGACAGGAGAAAGCCAAGGAGTGTTTTGAGGTTTTATTTAATATTAGATTAATGATATAATGCTTGCTATATATAAATACACATAACGTTGCACTAATGTTTGATCTATACAGTATTTACACACTTACACATACAGTAATGCACTAATGTTTGCTACACACGTATGTATGTATTCAATGTATGGATACAATTTTGCTCACAATTATTTGCACTTAAGTTACAGACATCTGGGTACCATACTGCACCTTCAAATCAGATACTTGGCGTGTAAATAGCCCTAATTGCACTCACACAAGTAATTGCATGTGTGTAATTTTGCTCAATTTTTGCAAGCACAAAATCAGTGGAGTCTATCATGGCTATACCACATGCTGGCCTCCTACTCTGTTCACAATAAATCTATTTGGGATATGATTTAGCACCTAATAAGGCAAATGAGGGGGAAAAGATTAAAAAAATGGAAATTAGGAAAGGCAAATGAGGACAAATTCATTGCAAAATGTCTCTCAGATGTTAAGGAACATATAAGAGATTATCTTAGAATGGAGATTCATACATGGCTAATCTTATTAAGAAAACAATTTCAAGTGTGAATACGTGCATATGTCAAACAGATGTGGTTGTCAGCAGGAGCATAGTGGAGCTATGTGTCACAATGAGTAAAGAAAAGACTAGGGCCTTGAGGAAAGTGAAAAATGACATGCTAAAAATGATTTCTATTTAAATGGAAAAAAGACCACACTGCATAATTATTAGGGAAACAAAGAGAAGTTACTGGAGCTTTTATTGTAAGGCAATGAGTAAAGGCATATCAACAGTACTAAAAAAGAAGTAGATTAATATAGACTTGTGGTATCTGTGAGAGGAGAAACTAGAGGCCTGATCCGAACTCAATTGAAATAACTGTGCTTTGGATCAGGCCTAAGACCACTATGCTTGATGCAGGTTGTTTCAAGAGACCCATGCCAGCATTTCTTAGGGTTAATGATCTAAATCCATAGTTAGGTACTTAAATGAGAATAGACGGATTTTCAAAAGTGCAGGACATCCACTGAACTCAATGGGAGCTCTGCCCTTCTGAAAATCCGGCCTTCCACATAGGTGCAACAGGGATTTTAATCCCTCACATTAAGCATTTAGGATTGAAATTTTGGCCACAAATTATAAGCACACACTTCCCTTTAGCTAGAAAAACATTACCCAGAAAAGTGATTCACCCATTGAGCGAGAGAGACTTTAGTTCGACCACAAGTTGAGATGCAGGAATCCCTTGGAGGAATCCCAATGCCTATGTTGTGTAGGAGGTGACACTAGTGATCATGGTGGTCCCTTCTGGCCTTAAAATCTATTAATCTGAAAATCACGAGTTTTAAATTGCAATTTAAGCCGGACATTTTCAAATTGGCTACTGATTTTAAGAGACACAAATTTTGGGTGCCAAATTTGAGGCACCTAGGCCAGATTTTTAGAAGCACTTTGATGTAGCTCTGGCTCCGTATTGCAAGGCCTAAGGGACTTGGACATCTAATTTTCAAAAGTGACTGAGACACTTAGGCCCAGATCCTCAAATGTACTTAGCATTTTTCCCCTTGCTATTGTGACACCTGCCTACCAGGCCATCTGCCACCTACTACTTGACTTCAAGTTAGGCAGCCAGGCTTCCCATACAATGCATGGGGAGTTAGGTGCCTAGGAAAGGGATCCTCAGAAGCCAGGAAGTTGATTGGGAAAACTAGCCAGGAATGAAATGCCAAGGAGATGGGAGGGACGAGGACACCTAAATGTCTGACCTGGTGTGCCCGGCTGATGTGAAGAGACGCTCTTTACAAATCAAGTTGAAGCTCCCCAGTCTAGTTTCGTAGTCCATATTTAGTAAAATGCCAAATACCCTGGTGTAAATGTAGAAAAGTAGATTTGATATGAGAGATCCTTTCAGTTTTAATAATCTAAAGTTAATAGTTACTGTTATAAGGGTGTTTTTCAATATGATTTTTTATCTTGAAAATTTATCTTTAATCTCTGAGAACTACATTTCCTCCCCCTAAATAAATTAGTGCTGATTTCCATTTCCATGTCGCTTTGTTCTTAATTTACTCTGCTATTGTATCTGGTTTGAGGCCCTTTTACAAATTGAAGACAGCCATCAAGTTGTTGCCTTTTGTGTGTGTGTGTGTGTGTGTGTGTGTGTGTAATAGGTGGTTATATGTCATTTACCATAATGTCTTTCATCTTGTATGAAAGTCAATAATGGCTGATGGCTAAGAACCTTTCTTTATTTATTTTTTCAGTCTAAGAAGAAAGGTTATAGCCAATAATCACACACTGCAATGAATATTCCCCTGCAGGCCAGGACACACATTTTGAAGTATAAGCACTTCTGAACAACCTTATGTGTGTTAAGTCTGTGATAATATATCAGTGGTTGTTTGGCTAGTCAGTCTAAAATAAAAATAGAACTACTGGTCCAGTCAGTGACACAACCTTTGCATGTGTTCCTCCTGTGAATGCATTTTATTTATTCCTTCCTGTCTCACTTTCCCCTTTATATTCTGTACAGTTTGGACAGATGCTGTTGACCCCTTTACATTGATTTAATTGATTGCCTGAATTATGATGACCCAACAGCCGCATTAATCAACGTAACACATCTGACTCATTTTCTCATATTAGCCCTCAGGGAAATCCTCTAGCAAATTATGTCCACATGTTAATCTCCTTTGAATAATCGGTTCATTTAAAGCCTCAGGCACTAAAATCAATGTATTTTCTTATAAATCAGCTTCCTAATTTAAAATGACATAGCCTTTTTTCTTCATCAGGTGAAAGCCAAAATTATACACCTAATTCATATCGAAACAACACTCATTTAAGGCCGGGGGATAGGATGAGCATCATATCCTTCAATGAATGTGAATTGTAAGCTTTCAGAATCTAATGAATTTACCTACAGCATTCAAGTTCAAAGAGCATTCTCATCCTTAATCTTCTCCAATAATGAACTGCAATACTGATGATCATCAAGATGAAACAAAGGTGCTCACGCTTCATCATCTCCAGGAAATCTTTTCCTCTCATAATCTCATGCTGTGTTTCAGATGCAATACCAATAGCCTGAGTGAGGACAAAGCAGGTCAGATTACCTGGTTTATTGTTTCTAGCGCCTTCTACAAGGAATTTCAAAGGTCTCACTTTGTGAACTCTTGCACCTAATTTGCAAGTACAGTTACTGCAGTTCTGTAGGCATATTGTGCAATTGTGCAGCTAGATGACCAGTTAGATGCACAAATGTGTGTGCAAATACTGGATTTGCATAGATCAATGGTTCTCAAACTTTAACAACCCGCGAACCCCCATTTCGATTTAAAAATTTCCAAGGACGTCCCACGCCAGCTTCTAATTTTCCCCGGGGGTGCTCAACCCCGCTCAGCCCCAGGCCCCACCCTCACTCGACCTCTTCCCTCAAGGCCCACTCCTGCCCCACCTCTTCCTGACCCGCTTCACCCCTGCCCCTCCTCTTCCCTGCTTTTTTCCACCCCCTCTCCCAAGCGCCCCCTGTCCCTGCTCCTCCCCTCCCTGCCAGCACCTTCTGCAGGAGGCACTGGGACGGAGGGGGAGGAGTTGATCAGTGGGGCCGGCAGCCCCAGACATGACTCGCGGACACCCTGGAGTCCCCGGACCCCAGTTTGAGAACTGCTGGCATAGATGATTGTGGTAACTGTATATGCAAATTAGGGGTGAAACTCATCACCTCCCAGAGGGCCAACACAAGGTCTATGCATCCCTTAATTGGCTCATACGTCTTATTCTGTCTAGTTGCATATGAATGCATCTCTCTCTAAATGCACAAATTAGAAAAATCAGGCCCTAATTTTGCCATAACATGTTTGGTAAAAGTCGGTGTTTAGGTGGGTATCCATTATCAAAACTCTCTTTCCTTCCTGGACTATTGAATACGGATTGTTGTTGTTGTTGTTTTTGCACTTGACCCCAGAGATGCCTGCCTTTCAATGGAGCGTTCTGTGTATAAGCCATATGGTACTTTGGATGGAAGACACCATGTAAGCATCAAGTAGTCTGACTGAGACAGGAAGCAGATAGACAAAGTGATGGGTTATTTAACAGTAGATGTTTTTAAGGATCTGGCTGGAGAAAGATTTAAATGAATCACTGCTCAAGCCTGGTGAGACATCAGTAGTTCTAGCAGTGATGGCACAGCATTAGCCAATCCATTAGGTATGGGCTTTTGTCAGAGGCACAATGCTGTACTAGGTGGACCAATGGTCTGCTCCTGTATGGTAAATCCTATGTTCTTATGCTAAATACATGCAATGAAAGTAACTCCAAAATGAATGAACAGTTATGGGCCCTCCCAGTGATGAGCTCCCAAAATCTTAAGAACCAGTTCCCTACCAGGTCCTCGGCAGCACTTAGGTGGTGGGTGGGATCTTCACTCGCTCCGTGTTTTCAGCGGCATTTCGGTGGCAGGTCCTTCACCTGGAGCAAGTGAAGACACACACCCCCGCTGCCAAAGTGCTGCTGAAGACCCGGTAGGGAACCGCGCGGTGAATACAAGCCCCACGTGCCTGTCTCCCTGACCCACCCATCTGATCCCAACCCACGTCCTGCCCCCGACTGCCCCCCTCAGAACCCACAACCCATCAACCCCCCCCACTCCTTGTCCCCTGTCCACCCCCTCCCGAGACCCCCCACCCTAACTGCCACCCAGGACCCCATCCCCTACCCAACTCGCCCCGCTCCCTGTCCCCTGACTGCCCCGACCCCATCCACCACCACTCCGACAGACCCCCGGAACTCCCACGCCTACCCAACCCCCCCATTCCCCGTCCCCTGACCGCCCCCCCCCAAGCCTCTGCCCCCTCCAACCGCTCCCTGCCCCTTATCCAACCCCTTCTCCCAGCCCCGGCCCTGCCCCCTTACCATGCTGCTGTGTAAGGATGCCGCGTGGCCGCTGGAGCTCACAGCCCCACCCCCTTACCCTGCTGCTCAAAGTGGCAGGAGCTGCAGAGCTGCCCAGAGCACTGGCGCCGGCAGCGTGGCGCGCTGGGCTCTGCGAGGGGGGAGAAAGCGAGGGAGGGGCTGGGGGAGCCTCCCCAGCTGGGAGCTCAGGCGGGTCGGACAGGATGGTCCCACGGGCCAGATGTGGCCCGCGGACCAGAGTTTGCTCACCCGCCTGCCCCTTTAGGAACTGGTTCTACACCAGCTTCTAAATTTAACAACCGGTTCTTGTGAACCAGTGCGAACCAGCTCCAGCTCCCCACTGGCTCTGCCTCCAAGAGCTTACAATCTAATTATAGATGTGGCATGATGAATGAGAGTAACAAACAGAGTCTGGGGAAGGACAAGTGTTACAGCATTAGGATCACATGGTTTCTTATCATAGGCATGTGAATTACCTGCATGTCTCACTTCTAAGAAAGCTTCTTTAAAATAATAATTATTGTTACTTTGTTTCTTACGGGTATCATGGAAGCAGTGATTCTTAAGGAGGGATCTGAGAGAAAAGGCAAATTATTCAGTATCCGTTACCTGAAAAAAGAGTTTTTGATTCTTCCCTCAGGGAGAGGATGGTTTTGGAGTTACTGTGGATAACTCCCTAGACAAATTATTCAGCTGCTCTATTCTTCCTAGGAAATCTTCAAAATGGCATTGAAATGTTAGCTCAGTGGTTTTTTTTACTAATAAAATTGCTCTGTGTGTGTCTTGTGTGTGGTGAACCAAGAAGAATTAGGAAACATCTGTATGGTAATATTTTTACTCTTGAGTAAGCCTACAGTCTAACCTACTGTTGTAAAATTTAATAGATTCCTCACTCAATAAGATGAAACTCACGTTAGCAGATGTGGTTTAGTGCTAAGTGCATATAAAGAAATATTGACAGTTAGAAGTTACATTAGAATCATAAAGGTTTTAAATCCCACAGCGTCTTCATGGCAGGAAATGTAATGGGAGTCTTTACAAACCTTCTCATTAGAGTATCCATTCAATTACTCTAACAAGTTTTCCTCTGTCCACATTAAACTGTGAATGGAGGTGTTCTCTCATTCTCTATAAACAGGTTGTTTCAAGTTCTAAGCAATAAGAATAGGTTTCCTTTGTTGGATTGATACAATGTTTGGTATATTTTATAGATATTTAAGCATCAAGTGCATTTTCTCATGGTTATAGCAGATGACCGAGGATGATATCTTGTACCCATTGAAGTCAATGGGAAAACTCCCCATTAACTTGAACAGAGACTGAGAGAAATAGGACTTCGGGGTTCTATTCCTGGTCCTGCCACTGACTCATGGGACAAATCTCATAGGCCTAACTTTTCAAAGGTTCCTGTGCAGACATGCAATTTCAGATATCAAAGTTCATTTACCTGCATGCACAGGATAGTTTCTCTTTTCAAACCATTGAGCTGGTGGAAAATTAGGCCTGAATAATTCATAGACATGGTATGGCTAATCAGTGGGATGTTGAAAAGATGCTTCTGTGTGACAATCACTCTCACCTCCTCCCCTCCCTGTTTTCCTCCCTCATCCTCTCTTCTTGCTGTCTCTCTTCAGCTCATTTTGGATCAACTGCAAGGGATGCTGAAAAGCAGACACGGGCCTGAAAACAGGCAGCTATGAAATGGAGTTTAAACACTTTGATTTGCTCCAGTGCAATTTTGGAATGAGGATGACGGGGCAGGCTGGACAACACAGTGTATCTACACAAAGGATCTTTTACTGTGCATACTTTCCCGTGACAAAAAGGTATTTGCTTCTAGCCTGGTGGACTAGACACATCGCACCGACAGGACCTCTTAATTGAATTTAGTTGTAGGGGAAGGCTGAGCAATGGGGATAAGGAAAGCACTTGCCCTTGCACAAAATATCCCTCATTCCAAGGAAACTATGGGAACAAATCCACTCTCCACCCCATGGAAGCAAGTTCCTAGAGGGATCACAAACCTGGTAATGTTCTAGCATCAGACTCTAAGCAGCTCTACATCATCGCAAAGGATTGTCCCATTGTGGAAAGCTTAGACTGCACAGGAATCTTAATGGCAGCCCAGCCTATGGAAGCTGCATCAGGATTGTGAGAGATCAGCATATAGCTTGTTCACCCTGGCCCCACCAGCACTGTCCTATTTTTGTGCTGTGCTACTCAGCTCCAGGGCTCCCAGGGTCAGTGGGATTTGGGGGTGTCTTGTGCCCCTGCAACCCTTCTTCAAGCCTGAAAATGTGAAGCAAGTGAATCCGAAAAGACTCAGAAACTGGAAGGCAAATAAAAAGATTTCAAAGTTCATTATTTAAAACAAGCTACTAGTTTTAAGCCAATCTCAGGATTTTTTGGGAGCCTGACTCATGATTTCAGGAATTGTGGGACTGGCAATAATGTCACCGCTTTTCAGTCTGACCAGTTAACCAATACTCAGGGCTTTGTGGGTTGTTCCCATTAGGAGGAGAAATGGGCCTTAGAGGCAGGTAGTTCTTTGATACAGTCCTGTTTGTTGACCAAGAATGTTCATGAATCAAACCATAGGAGGACAGATAGGGACCTCCCAGGTCATCAAATTCAGCAGGAGTGGCTGAGGGAGCCCCACATCCGTGTATACCATAGGCAGTGGCTAGGGCACTCATCCCTCTTGTGAAAGTGAAATGAATTATATTAAAGAAATAGAATGAATTAAATAATGCTGTATGTGCCTTTAAGTAGAAATGAGAAATGCTGCGATCAAGGTGTCAGGAAAGCAGACATTAAGATAGAACAATTGCTCCACTTAAGGGCGATTGGTGAAGTATTAGCCTTAGATCGATAAGAGTTAGTAAGGAAGTAGGATATGCATGTTGTGCCCCAGGTAAATTTTACAGTTTTGCTCTCTTTGTCCCTTTGTTTAGTTTGCGCCCTTTTATCTGTATAAATAAGACTTTTTGGGTCTTGCATGGGGTCTCACATTATCTGAATGTATTAGCAGAGTGCTGGGCTAATAAAACAGAGTGGTCTGACAAACCGTGAGTCCAGAGTCTAACTCTGACACTTTTTAGATCCTGTCTCCCCGTCAAGTGGAGGAGGGACGTGAACTGGATGTCTCCCATGATCCAGGTGAGCATTGTAATCACAGGGCTTGTAGAGGAATGCTAAACTGTATTACACTTCAGCCAGTAGGTGGCGCTGGGTGAATCCTTATTTAAGCTAAACCTCAGTCAGACCTCATACAATATTGAAGTTATGAGGGAGGTCATGCGCAGCACCCAGCCTCTTGCATAAACAGTGCAGGCAGAGGCTGCTCTAGCTATAGGCAGACAGGCAGCTGCCTAAGGTTGGTGGTGATGGGGGATGAGGCTGGTTGGGCGGCTGCTAGACTGGGCTCCAAGGAGCAGGCTGCCAGCGAAGCACTTGCCTGCCTGGTGTGAGTAAGATTACAGCTGCAGCTTTGGGCTGTGCCTGCCAGCACCAAGGCTTTGACCACAAGTGCAGTGATCCGCCTGACTACATCAGCGTTGTGCCCGGGAAGTCACTACTCCAACTCAGTGTCCAGGCTTTGGAGGGGTCACCACTAAGTGGGTTATGAGTCTAAAAGGGAGGAGCTCATCCGGAAAGGTGTGGGGATGCCAGCTGGGCTAGGTGCTGGAGTTGCTGTGCAGGGCTAGGCCCCAGTGTGGAGACCCCACAACCTGTCCAGTGGGAAGGAACCTGCCACTTCCTCTGTGAGGGGGATCAGCACAGGATGGGAAGTTCATTCTGCCCATTACCTGTTAAAAGTTATGCTCAGTGTTGCTACGCCTCACTGCCCCAAGTGTCTTTGTGGATCTAGCCCTATGTGTCTAATGAACCAGTGAGCATTTCCGGGGAGTAAGAAAGCAATCCTCACATACTGGAAAGATTTATGCCTCCTATGATGGAGGTGCATTTGTTTTGCTCGTTAATTAATCAGGGTTGCGATTCCACAATTCTTATATTTTTAAAACTCCTTCACACTAATAAGAATGGATGTGAGCACTAGTGGATGCGGTGTCTTATGAAGGGGCAACATAAAGGTTACATTGCTCAGCACCTCTGGAAATCATTTTTATTCAGGAATCTAAATATGGATTGTGTCCAGCTTTAGACATTGACATCTGAAAGTTTTGACTTAAGTGACTTAATTCACTACACTTGGTGTTGCACCATTTTCCATTTGGAGAGTGAACTCTAAATCCTGTATATAAAAATTGTTGCCTCTTTGCATATTTTGGTGGACAGGTCACTTCTTATCTCAATAAAAAATATTGGAACAAAAATTAAAATAGGGGCTAGGGAGAAAGGTTACATGATATGGACATTTTTTATCAAGTGCACATATAACTCATCCCATCTATTTATTTTTCCTAGGAAAGGTGACTTCTAAAAAAAATAAGATACATTTTTCTTGGCAGCATTCCTCTCCTGCATGAGATGAGGCACCATCTTACCTGAGCATTGTACCAAAATAAGCAACATGCTCATCAAAATGATCTTTTGTTACAATTTAATGTTTTGATAGTTGCGATAAATTCTATCAGTGTAGAACGTCAGTGAATATTGACCTCATGTGTGCAGTACAAAACAGTATGTGTAAACATTATAAACATGACCTTTCTGTTCCATGTTTCAGAGTAGCGGCCGTGTTAGTCTGTATCCGCAAAAAGAACAGGAGTACTTGTGGCACCTTAGAGACTAACAAATTTATTAGAGCATAAGCTTTCGTGGACTACAGCCCACTTCTTCGGATGCATATGCATATGCATCCGAAGAAGTGGGCTGTAGTCCACGAAAGCTTTATACATCCGAAGAAGTGGGCTGTAGTCCACGAAAGCTTATGCTCTAATAAATTTGTTAGTCTCTAAGGTGCCACAAGTACTCCTGTTCTTTCTATTCCATATGCATCATGTATTCTTCAAGTAAGATGGCTGTTCAGGCCTGCTGATTGAAGACTATATATATTCAAAACAGATTTATATTGTAAGGTCTTTGAGGTAGGGACCATCTTTTGTACAAAGGAGTCCTGGTCCATGACTAGGGCTACAAGGCTAAATAACAGAAATTCCCTTTCTACTTCACCATCCATGGCCCCATTTCAGGAAAGCATTTGAAGTACAGGTTTAACTTTAAGGGTGTGTTTTCCCATTCAAGTCAATGGAATTTGAACACATGCATGCATCCCATTGACTGAAGCATGTGCAGAACCTTCACTGCTTTTCCTGAATCATGGCCAAGCCTGACATTGCAGATGACAACCACTTTGTCACTAAAAATTAGAGCAATGAAAACTTTTCCATGTAACTGTATTTTTGATGGGAAAAGGCTGATTCTGTGGGAAAAAATAATCAATGAAAACCATTCCCCCCCCCACAAAAAAGCCATTAGCTACCAGAAATGCATTTCAACAGAAATGCTTCAACCAGCTCTAATTTTCAATAAAAATGGTAATGTAACAGAAAATAAATTCATTTTAATTGATATTTTTCACTGAAAAAGAGCAAGATTCCCAACCTGATTTACCCAAAATAAAACAAATTAACTTCATGCAACATCCTCTCTCCTTCAGAATCCACCAGCCCCTGCACACCCTTGAACTTGCCAGCAGACAGTGGTGGCAAACAGCCAGTTGAAGAGCCATACAGTGACCACAGAGACATTGCTTTCTGGGACGGGAGGTGACCTCCTGCAAACACACCTCTGAGCTCTAACCAAGGACAGCCAACTGCGAGAGGGATGCAGCGGAGGCAGAGGAGAGTGACATGTTAAAAGGGACATTCGTTTGTCGACTTTCCCACTGCAAGGTGGGAAACTGAGACAAAGTACACTGCCCAGTGCATTGTGGGGTTGGGTTTGCTTATGGTTGAATGCTTTTGAATGTGGTTATGGTGTTTTTCCAAATTAATGCTCGATTCCCTTTCCCTTTTAATAAAAGTTCTCCTTTGTTCTACGCCGACTCAGCACTTGCGAGAGGGGAAGTATTGTCTCAAAGAGGCACCCAGGGATGGGGTTAAGTTTTGCCAGGTTACTGGGTGGGGGCTCGAGCCAGTTCTGTTTTGTATTGTTAAAAGGAACCCCTAGATATTGAATCCAGTCCTTGTTGCTTCCGCCTCCACCTGGCAGAAGGGTTACATAAGCCCATGCGTCAGGGCTTTGCTGAATTGGGGGCTGTGGGATCAGATGCGGTAGGTGCTCAGTGCCTCTTATAAGGTGCTATATTCCCTCCACACCTGCTGATACAAAATGTTCTTCATCTGGCTAGATTTGTCCTTATTCCATAGCTGGCTGTGTGACAGCTTCTCAGAGCCCAAGACATTTATCACTTTTGCATCATCACTCTGTGCTTTTGCTGTGCCGTAGGAAGATGTGTGCTATTTATCACCTTCAAAATACAAGAAACAATTAAAACATCCCCCTCTATTAATGAGATGGTTCTTCCCATGTCAGTTTTTAGAAGTAACTATTGCAAATTTTTTTAAGTGCGCTTGATTAGCATTCATCACTCACTGTTCTCAAGGCTCGAGGATCATGCTCCTGACACTTGCAGAATCTGCACTGAGCCTACCTATTGGGTAGCTGTCATGTTTAATTATTATCAGTCCCTGCCACTGAGTCTACTTCTAAGCCCTTGGCCAGATACAGTGAATTGCTTTTCTAGGTACGAATGTATTCACAGTGTGTGTTTCACTAACTTGTATAAATATATGACATGCCAATCTACAAAGCACGAAAGCTAGAGAAATGATTGCTTTCTTGCCATTTAAACTATTTAAATGTTGTGCATGACAAAGAATCTATCTACAATTATCTAAGCATATTGCTGGTCTTGTAAAGAAACCATTGGCATATAAGTATGACGCTGGCAGATAAAAACCCAAATAAGCACTGAAGAAAATTCAACTCTCTCATTACTCAAGCTGTGACAACTGATCATTTTCAAATACTGCTGTGTGTACTAATTGATAAATGTTGACTTTTTAAAGGCAGCCACTGTATGTATTAAAGTGACAGAGAGAAAATGTTTTGGACTCCTTAAACAAAAGGATGAATGTGGTATATTGACATCTAGTAAAGACTTGATATGGCTGATTCATGCAGAACCAGAATTATGTAAGCTCATGAAATTGCCCTAGCAGTGTTTGAAGGAGACTATTAATTTGTTGTGTTGTGGCAACAGAGACCTACTGTATCTCTTTATGAGAGCTGCATTTGTCTAAGCTACGTCTCTATTTAACCCCTTGATTTATGAAACTGTATGAATATACAATATGAAACTGGAGAAAAGCCTGTTGAGAGTCTTTGGGTTAAGTTTAGAGGCGAGAGCAACAAGGATGATGTTGTGATGTACGTCTGCTATAGACCACCAGACCAGGAGGATGAGGCTTTCTTCGGACAATTAACAGAAGTTTCCAGATCACAGGCCCTGGTTCTCATGGGGGACTTCAATCACCCTGACATCTCCTGGGAGAGTAATACAGCGGTGCACAGACAATCCAGGAAGTTATTGGAGAGTGTTGGAGACAACTTCCTGGTGCAAGTGCAGGAGGAACCAACTAGGGGCCATGCTCCTCTTGACCTGCTGCTCATAAACAGGGAAAAATTGGTAGGGGAAGTAGAAGTGGATGGCAACCTGGGCAGTGACCATGAGATGGTCAAGTTCAGGATCCTGACAAAAGGAAGAAAGGAGAGCAGCAGAATATGGACCCTGGACTTCAGTAAAGCAGACTTTGACTCCCTCAGGAAACCGATGGGCAGGATCCCCTGGGAGGCTAATATGAGGGGGAAAGGAGTCCAGGAGAGCTGGCTGTATTCTAAAGAAGCTTTATTGAGGGTGCAGGAACAAACCATCCCTATGTGCAGAAAGAATAGCAAATATGGCATGTGACCAGATTGGCTTAATAGAGAAATCTTCAGTGAGCTTAAACACAAAAAGGAAGCTTACAAGAAGTGGAAACTTGGACAGATGACTAGGGAGGAGTACAAAAATATTGCTCGAGCATTCAGGGGTGCAATCAGGAAGGCCAAAGCACAATTGGAGTAGCAGCTAGCAAGGGATGTGGAGGATAACCAGAAGGGTTACTACAGGTATGTTAGCAACAAGAAGAAGATCAGGGAAAGCGTGGGATCCTTACTGAATGGGCGAGACAACCTATTGACAGATGATGTGGAAAAAGCTGAAGTACTCAATGCTTTTTTTGCCTCGGTCTTCACAGATAACGTCAGCTCCCAGACTGCTGCACTGGGAAGCACAGTATGGGGAGGAGGTGAGCAGCCCTCAGTGGTGAAAGAACAGGTTAAGGACTATTTAGAAAAGCTGGACATGCACAAGTCCATGGGGCCGGATCTAATGCATCAGGGGTGCTGAGGGAGTTGGCTTATGCAGAGCCATTGGCCATTATCTTTGAAAAGTCGTAGCAATTGGGGGAGGTCCTGGATGATTGGAAAAAGGCTAATGTAGTGCCTTTAAAAAAGGGAAAAAGGAGAATCTGGGGAGCTACAGACTGGTCAGCCTCACCTCAGTCCCTGGAAAAATCATGGAGCAGGCCCTCAAGGAATCAATTATGAAGCACTTGGAGGAGAGGAAGGTGATCAGGAACAGTCAACATGGATTCACCAAGGGCAAATCATGCCTGACCAACCTGATTGCCTTCTATGATGAGATAACTGGCTCTGTGCAAATGAGGAAAGCAGTGGACATGATATATCTTACCTTTAGCAAAGCTTTTGATACGGTCTCCCACAGTATTCTTTCCAGCAAGTTAAAGAAGTATGGATTGGATGAATGGATTGAAAGCTGGCTAGATAGTCGGGCTCAATGGGTAGTGATCAACAGCTCGATGTCTAGTTGGCAGCCGGTATCAAGCAGAGTGCCCCAGGAGTCTGTCCTGGGGCTGGTTTTGTTCAACATATTCATTAATGATCTGAATGATTGGATGGATTGCACCCTAAGCAAGTTTGCGGATGACACTAAGCTGGGGGGAGAGGTAGATACACTGTAGGGTAGGGATAGGGTTCAGAGTGACCTAGACAAATTGGAGAATTGGGCTAAAAGAAATCTGATGAGGTTCAACAAGGACAAGTGCAGAGTCCTTAACTTAGGACAGAAGAATCTCATGCACTGCTACTGCGACTGGCTAAGAGGCAGTTCTGCAGAAAAGGACCTAGGGGTCACAGTGGATGAGAAGCTGGATATGAGTCAACAGTGTTCCCTTGTTGCCAAGAAGGCTAACAGTATATTGAGCTGCATTAGTAGGAGCATTGCCAGCATTTCGAGGGAAGTGATTATTCCCCTCTATTTGGCACTGATGAGGCCACATCTGGAGTATTGTGTCCATTTTTGGGCCCCCCCACTATAGAAGCGATATGGACAAATTGGAGAGAGTCCAGCAGAGGGCAACGAAAATTATTAGGGAGCTGGGGCACATGACTTATGAGAAGAGGCTGAGGGAACTGGGGTTATTTTATCTGCAGAAGAGAAGAGTGAGGCGGGATTTGATAGCAGCCTTCAACTAGCTAAAGGGGGGGTTCCAAAGAGGATGGAGGTTGGCTGTTCTCAGTGGGGGCAGATGACAGAACAAGGAGCAATAGTCTCAAATTGCAGTAGGGGAGGTTTAGATTGGATATTAGGAAAAACGATTTCACTAGGATGGTGGTGAAGCACTGGAATGGGTTACCTAGGGAGGTGGTGGAATCTCCATCCTTAGAGGTTTTTAAGGCCCGGCTTGACAAAGCCCTGGCTGGGATGATTTAGTTGGGGTTGGCCCTGCTTTGAGCAGGGGGTTGGACTAGATGACCTCCTGAGGTCTCTTCTAACCCTAATCTTCTATGATTCTATTTAGCCTCTGCACATAGATCCAGATTCAGGATCATGACCTAAGTTTGTAAAGTCTTTTGGGAATCTTTCAAAATGGAGAGTACTACCATATGAGTCAACAGTGTGCCCTTGTTGCCAAGAAGGCTAATGGCATTTTGGGCTGTATATGTAGGGGCATTGCCAGCAGATTGAGGGATGTGATCATTCCCCTCTATTCAGCATTGGTGAGGTCTCATCTGGAGTACTGTTTCCAGTTTTGGGCCCCACACTACAAGAAGGATGTGGAAAAACTGGAAAGAGTCCAGTGGAGGGCAACAAAAATGACTAGGGGGCTGGAGCACATGACTTATAGATTCATAGATTCTAGGACTGGAAGGGACCTCGAGAGGTCATCGAGTCCAGTCCCCTGCCCTCATGGCAGGACCAAATACTGTCTAGACCATCCCTGATAGACATTTATCTAACCTACTCTTAAATATCTCCAGAGGAAAGGCTGAGGGAACTGGGATTGTTTAGTCTGCAGAAGAGAAGAATGGGGGGGGGATTTGATAGCTGCTTTCAACTACCTGAAAGGTCCCTGTGATGGGTTAGATCACAGAACCCCTCTTGGGAACTGCCACCTGCTGTGCCAAGACTACCTCTGCTCCTCCTTTCCCTGCCAGCTCGGGACCCCAGCACCCTGTCTTGCTGAGCCAGACACGCCCGTCTGCTCCAACAAAGACCCAGGGTCTGAATTACTTGCCCCAAAGCTGCAGACTTAACTGAAAGCAGCTTACAGAAGTGTTCTTGTCTTTAACACTCAGATGCTCAACTCCCAACGGGGTCTATACCCAAATAAATCTGTTTTACCCTATATAAAGCTTATACAGGGTAAACTCATAAATTGTTCGCCCTCTATAACACTGATAGAGAGGTATGCACAGCTGTTTGCCCCACCCCGAGGTATTAATAGATACTCTGGGTTAATTAATAAGTAAAAAGTGATTTTATTAAATACAGAAAGTAGGATTTAAGTGGTAACAGACAGAACAAAGTGAGTTACCACGCAAAATAAAATAAAACATGCAAATCTAAGCCTAATACAGTAATACATTTGAGTACAGATAATATCTCACCCTGAAAGATGTTTCAATACATTTCTTTCACACAGATTTTATGCCTTTCTAGTCTGGGCACAATCCTTTCCCCTGATACAGCCCTTGTTCCAGCTCAGGTGGTAGCTAGGGGATTTCTCATGATAGCCCTTCTTTTTGTTCTGTTCCACCCATTTATATATCTTGCATAAGGCGGGAATCCTTTGTCCCTCTCTTGGTCCGTTCCCCCCCCCATACACACACGTTCTCAATGGAAAGATGGATTCCAGTTCAGGTGACATGGTCACATGTCCCTGTGAGACTACATTACCCACTTGTCAGCACACGTATACAGGAAGACTTACAGGTAAAACAGAACCATCTGCAGTCAATTATCCTGGTTAATGGGAGTTATCAAGATTCCAAACCACCATTAATGGCCCACACTTTGCATAATTACAATAGGCCCTCAGAGTTATAGTTCATATTTCTAGTTTCAGATACAAGAGTGGTACATTTATACAAATAGGATGATCACTCAGTAGATTATAAGCTTTGTAATGATACCTAACAAGAGACCTTTTGCATGAAGCATATTCCAGTTACATTAGCATATTTTCATAAAATCATAGAGTGCATCATCACAGTCCCTTCCAACCCTGATATTCTATGAAATATAATTAACATTATTATTACTACTAACTGCTAACTCATTATATCTACCAAGAAGATAACTTTATGAATGTACTGTGAATAGCATGCATAACATTGGTTATTAATAATTTTCAGCATGATGGTTGTGCACCAGCACTAAAAATATGCTGTAATTGGCTACAAAATCTGCCAAGGCCAATGAAACCCTGAACTGAACAACAACAGGAAAACAATTAGTCCAACATCGACTGAAGCAGAAGGTACCACCATGTCAGAGCTCTGTTTCCTATTTAAGAAGCATCGCCTTGATTATTCCATGACAATGTTGGCATGCTTTCGATAACCAAGGCAGGTGGTATAATGACCTCCTCTTTCTGAAAGCAATTCAAAGCCAGGGAAAGAAATGTAGATCTCCGATTGCCAAGAAACGGGTTTTACATAGTGTGATGCTACCTAGCTGGCTGCCAGCTCAGACCAAGGCAACAGGTTAATTCACTCGCATGCTAATAGAAACCAAAGAAATGAGAAAAGGTCATAATGTGTTCAAGCCGATTCGCTTGTTAGGGTAGGTCAAAGAGGGGTGTTATCACATTACATGTACATGGCATATGCCCGATAATTACATTTGCCCTAAATGCTTGAATACTAGTGAAATGCTAATATTATTGTCTTCACCCATCTGAAGATTATTGATTTACATTGTATTTAGTTAGCTCTAGATCAAATGGCTGTATTAGCATTTAGATGTGAGTTCGCTTAATATGTAAAACTTCCTGAAAACTAATGAAGGATTGTTTTGGGCTATCACATTACTCCTGTAAACTAATGAAAGATTGTCTGGATGGCCGTAACTAAATGCATTATGTATAATTACCCATGAAACGGGATTGGAGCCTTGGAACTGTAAATGAAGTCACATGTTAACATCAAAGCATGGGTCTTTGCAGTCAGCAATGGAAAATCCACAAACTTTGTCTGCATTTAGTCAACAAAGCAAGAGCCCATGCTATGCTGAGAACATTTGCCACACTGTTTTCAACTATAAGAAGGAACCCTGGGAGCGATTCTGCTTCTCTGGACTGATGGATTCTGACAGAGGGAAACCTGAGTGATTGGATAGAGATCCCCAGAGCCTTTTGGGTAACCCTGAGAGACTTATGAAAAACCAGCAGATTATTATACCCCTGGTAATCATTTGGATTTACAAATTCTGAGTCATCTGTAATGTAGTCTACCTGCTTTAACCTCTCAATAACTCTTTTTCTTAGCTAATACATCTTTAGTTAGTTTACTAGAGAAATTATCTACAGTGTTGGCTTTGGTGTGAGATCCTGAGTATACGTTGACTTAGGGTAAGTGACTGGCCCTTTGGGGCTGGGAAAAATCTAATGTGTGGTGATTTTTGATTTGAATAACCTTTCATCTCTTAGATCTCTTAGTCCAGTTTGCCTGGGTGGCAAGATGCTCCAGAGAGCCTAAAGGGGACTGTTTGTGACTCCATGGTAAGATTAATATAGTAATCCAGGAGTGCACAGCTGTCACTGGTTTATAGAATATGCCACCAGTTTGGGGCATCTGTCCTGTTTTCTGACACCCTGACCTGAGATTGGCACTCTCAGTTGTGCTACATAGTTTTTAAAATAGACCCCTACTACATAAATATAACAGTAAAAGCCATTAAGACTTTCATTGCTTTCTAAACCCCAGATTGTGTGCTTTTTAGGCTATGTTTTCCTCCAAGTTTCTGGCCCACATAAGATTATAAGAGTTTACTGCTAGCAGTTAAAGAAGTTACTCCTTACGTTCAAGTAGCAGAGGCTTATGCTTCCACTGCTGGAGGTCTCAGGTTCAGTTTCCAGTAATGACTATTTATGGTAGCTGTTACAAATAGGGATTCATCCAGAATTTGAACTGGTTCAAGTCCACAGAATGAGCTCACCCACCTGGGTAGCATGTGACCCAGTGTTCAATGTTTTATATTTCCCTCCAGTGGCTGGTCCCAGAGGATATAATCTACTATGGTTACCAAGTTGAGGGGTTACTCCTTCAGCTCCCTGGTAGAGAGTCATGATTTTCACATTGGAGGGCTTAGGTTCAGTTACTGGTGATGACCCAGGATGGAAATCATTACATAGGCACAACATTATATGAGTCTATATTACCCACAGAAACAAAGGGTTTGGGTTTTTTAAAGTTAATTTTAACAGATTATAATAATTGGTGCTCCAGAAAATGTTTGCAACAAACCTACAGTCATCAACACCTCCTCTGGGTTCAGGTTTCGTTAGAAACTCAAAACTCAGTACAGGTTCACTGAATTCCCAATGTCAGACTGGTAACATTACAGTCATGGAGAAGTAGACACTACTGGCCATGATAATAGTTTACGCATCTTGGTCTTGCTGGTCATAAATGGGATGTCTCATTCTTTGAGAAGAAAGTACAGCAATTGACGCCATCTTTGGGAGTGATTGTTTTCCTCTAGCCAAATCTTGAGGAGACCCTAATGCATGGGCCATTAAGGGGTATTATCACTCCCGCTTCTCACCCAGAGATATTATGAGGAGAAGGAAGCTTGCCATCAACATATAAGTGGCTTTGGAATTAGTTTTATGCTGAAACCTTCTGTTATGCTTCCCAGGAGTACCCATGGCTGTGAGACATCTTGCTACCACCTGCCCTTAGCACGGGGAAGCCTTGTCTGTGCTTGCTGTGGTTCAGCTCCCCAACTCCACCAGTCACAGGCATCACAAGCACCCCCCCCCCCTGGGCCTTGCAAGCTCTGCAGTCACTGTACAGGTTAGCAGTCGGCACCAACCCCCAAGCCCACTGAGCATCTCCTTGAAGTGTCAAGTCCTGTTCCTCTGGACACTTGCAGTATTAACAGATACGCTGCTTCCAAAGAAACAATACACCCCAGCTTACCAGTTCTACCCCCGATCGCTGCTCATCTTAATGCTCAGCACTGAGGTATGTTTATAGTGAAGTCAAGTATAATTAACAAAGCACAGAGATTCAAGTGATAGCAAGTAGAAGTATTGGAAACAAAGGGTTACATATAAAATCATAACACGCATTCTAGAGCCTAGGCTTCATTAACAAGCAACTCTCGTGTCTAATAAAATATTGCTTACCCCAAATCCCTGCAGTGGTTTGCAGCCAGACAGGCTGTGACCCTTCTTTCATGAGACATGCTGAATCCTTCACCTAGGTGGCAAATTGACAGCATGCATCTCTCTTTTGAGACCCATCCTTTGTCTTTATCCATAAACAGGACACCACTGTGCAGTTTATTTCATCCTGTAGATTTCCTCTTGTAGATTGCACAATTTCTCAATTCGCACAGGGCTCAGTATGCACATAGGCATACAGTGTGATGCATATAATACACAAATGGCCAGGCAGGGAGATAGGTGTCAGTTACCTCCTGCCTGAAAGGAACATCTCCGAGGTATGTCACCTCCTGGAGACCTGTCTTAATTCCAAAACCTTAAGAACATAATTTTCAGCATAGATACATAACTCCTTCAATATTATCCCTACATACATTTTGCATTATGATGACCAGTAGGCTACTGGCTCTCAGTAGAGACCTCATATGCCACTCTTTGATGAACTATTATACATATCTGACCCAGGGGATCCCTATACAACCCTTGTGCCCTTTCCCAGTTTGTGTCATGGGGTCCCTGGGTCACACTTACTATAGATTCCTTTCTTTCGTCTTCTTCTGGGGGAAAGCTCCATGTTTGTGGACCCACGCTCAGCTCCTCACAGTATTTAAACTTCTGAGGATTTGGGTCTCAAGCCCTCAGGTTATAATCTGTTGTTCCAAAGAACCATGCTAGGACTAGTATTATTTAATATAGTTAATGATCTGGGGAAGAGGGGGAAGAGTGAACTACAACATCTGCAGCTCACACAAAATTTTAGGTTGGAGAAGCCGGAGGCACTCCAAAGGAACCTAATAAAGCTAGGAGGATGGACAGCGTACAGGCAGCAGACCAGCTCAGATTTTTCTTTGACCTTTAGATTCTTCCTCACTGCCTCACCCAACCCACCACTCTAATGGCAACTTGCAAAATGTTGATGGGAAGTGAGTGAATGTAAGTGGGAAGAGAATCAATGTTTCTGAGAGAAATCCTGTAAAGTAGTTGATGAACAAGTACTTCTAATGTAATGCAGTAGAAAAAGAGAAATTGCTAAGAAACACAAAATGTCTGTGAAATCCTACAGATGATGCAATGCAGCCCCCCCCCTTTTTTTTTTAAATCAGACACCGTTCAACTGTATTTGCAGAAATCTAGGGCCAGATCCACAGCTAGTGGAAATCAGCATAACTCCAGTGACTTCAGGGGAGCTATGGCAGTTTATACTACTTGAGGATCTGGCCTGAGCTTCTGTTTATATTTCAGACATTATCAACAATGGAAATAACACGTTAGCATAGAGGAGTGACTGGACTCCTTGTGACACCCATTATCTGCATGCTCATTGTAGAGCCTCTTGCAGTTTTCATCTCAGTGCTCCCCTTAAGCTGCATCATGGCTAGCAGCTCATTGCATTGCTGCTGAGATATATTAATGATGCCCTGCTCTCAGGCGATAACGATGTCATTATTTTGTGTCACCCGAATCTTTACAGATTTCTATAAAATAGTCCCATAAAGCACAAACAGCAGTTCTAAAGATCGATATTTTCCAAGAAACATCTGCAGCACAATAGCAGTAAACTTTCCATACTTGCCATAAACTGCTCCAGTGCGCCCATTAAATTTAGTAGGAACTCAGCACACGGGAGCACTTGATTGCTTCATTACTGGTTTTATATCATTTTAAAACCTGCTCACTGCAGCAACAAACAATCAAACAAACCTTTTAAAGATAAATAGAGAAGTTCTGCAGAAGTTAATCTATCACCGGAACCTTTAACACACACTGTGTTACATATGGCATATTTGTAAGCAGAGTGTAATAAAATCACTTGGAAAGTGCGAAGGAAAACATTACATTTGACAGTTTAAAAAATCTGATTAAAACCACACAGAATTGATTGGACCATGGTACTGTTGTTTGCATGTGGTCTCCTAGACAATGATGTGTAAGAATCAGGGAGCTAACCTGGCAGACTGCAAATCCTGGTGCATAATTGCCCTGGGAGCTGTGAAGATATGGAATCCGAGAAAGGGAAAAACTTCCAAACCTGATTTTCAACTGCCAGGGTAGTTCTATTTGCTTCAGTCTGGAGAATCATGCTCCTTGTTTATCAGTTTTGAAAGACTGGTATGTTCGGTGGCAGAGCTTGCTTCATCTGAACATCTCACTTACACGATGTGATGGGGTGCAACTCACCTTGCTAGCGCCTCCTGCTGGTCCTCTTGCAGATCAGCTCCACAGGTCGGTACGCCCACTCTTGGTGGTGTCTCACCTGCCATCATTTCTACTCCTGGACCCATGTCGTTCCGAGGACCACGGCGTCCTCTTCAGGACACAGCCCTCCAGCTGTGCCACAGTGTGTGCTCCCTGCTTCTGGGGGACAGTACCAAAGTCCAATGGTCCAGCCACTTCCTCAGTGGAAAGTGGGGGTGGGGACCCAGGTCCGCCCACTACTCTGAGTCCCGGCCTAGGGACCCTGTATCTGGCAGCTGCATGCTGCGTCCCCTCCAACCCCCCAGTCTACTTCCCTAGGCCACTTCCTCACAGCCCCAGCACCATCTCCACCCTTATCTCTGGGCCCCAGCATGCCAGTCTTAGCAGCCAGCCTGGTGCTCGCTCTTGCTCCCCTGGTCCTGCTCAGAACTGCCCTGTCTTCTTCCTGCAAGGCAGCCAGTGCTCCCTCCTGGAGCTCCAGAGAGCAACTGAATCTGCTCTGCTCTGCAGCTCTTCTTATATGGGCCTACCAGGCCCTGATTGGCTGCTCCTCGCAGCCCCTCTCTAATTGGCTGTCTCCTGCACAGCCTCCCTTGGGCTCTATTAACTCCTTATGGGTCTGTGTGGGGTAGAGACTCCATTACACATGATTAAAGACATAACTGAAGGTGCTAATGTGATACAGGAGGGGATTATATCTAAAGGAAAGCAGAGATGTGAAAATGACACATCCATGAGATCACTAGGGTTGTGGAGACATGGCGCATGGGCAGTGGTGGTGAAGGCCATGATTTTGTTTCTGTAAAATATCTCTTTGTTGTTTGTCCTTTGTGTTTGTTGCTTTTTAAAACTTTGTTTTGTGATGTTATTTTCGCACTCAGTCAAGAAGCCCATCTCCAGATCTTCCTCAAATAGCAGCCCGGAGAAACACTCCTCACACCTGCAAATCACTATCCATATGTAGCTTCTCCAAAGAACCTTTAGCAGCTACTAAGAGCGCTGCAATCTCAAGTGCATCTAGTTTTTTGTTTCATAGATTTTTCTGCCTCCTGCCCCAGGGGAGACACAGCATTAGGTGTTGTGAGATTATATTATCCCTGCAATCTTTATGCTCTTTCACTTCACTCCTCATCATCCACTCCTATTATCTTCATAATAGTGATGGTCTTAATCTTCAGTATTATCTTCATGTCATCCTGGCTGAGCCATGGCTCTTAGTCAGAGACTATAAAGGGTTATAGATAGCCAAGACATTTCAAAATGACCAACCCCATTCCCATGCATATGCATGACAGGATCTTTTGTATGACAGGCCATTACCCCTTTATGGATGTGAAAAAAATTGACCAACCCAGCTATTTCAGAATAACTCTTCCACACGGACACTATTTTCCAGAATAAAACTGATTTTAATTTGGAATGATTACTTGGCTTAGTGAGCAGAGTTATTATTCTGAAATAAGGTCACTTTCATTCAAGAACAGAATGTTCACATGATAGCTATTCCAGAAGAGTTATCTGCAGTTACGTAATGGTTGGAATAGTTTTTCTGGTTAATTTCCCCATGTAGACAAGCCCATAGTGTTTCTTTCATCTTTCCATTATGAAGTAATATACAGCACCCTCACCCTCCCATATTCCACTGCATTAAGTGTATCAGACTATTTATTTGCCACAACCTAACCTAACATGGAAAGGTCCTATGTATCCATTGTGCTGCACTAGCAGATTAAAATACTTATATTGTATATTTATTCAGATCCTTCAGAATGAAAAATTCTGTAAGTGTTTTATAAGAGAGAAAGAGACACAGAGACAAGGTAGAAGCACAGGTGGGTGGGTAAGGCTCAGCACCCCCATATCTGAGCCACCCTCCTACCTGCATGCACAACCCAGGTCAGCAGGTGAAACCCTCATCTTTGGCAGTGCCAAGGCCAGATGAACAGAGAGAATCCCTGGAGCCCAGCTGTGGACAGGTGAGTCCACAAGGCCCTGGAATGGTGCTGAGAGCAGTCTGTCAGGAGGACAAGCCAGTCTTATCCCTGGCACAGCAGCAAGTCCATCCCTCCTCCATGCCTGCGAGCAGAGCTGGGACTGGTGCCAGCGAGGGAAAGAGTGAGACAGAGGAAGGAGAGGAGAGGAGAGGGAATATGGAGGAGGGAGGCAGACACAGTCAAAGTCTTCTGTGTCCAACCAGCATCGGCACCACCACACAGCTCCTTGCACTTCCAGCCACTCTGCTCGCACAGTCCTCCACCATAGCCCCTCAGCCAACCCCCACTCCAGCCAACCCACGCTGCCATAGCCTCATACCCCACAAGGATGGCCATGCTGGAGATGGGACATTGGACAGGGAGGGCCAGGGCTGTTAGGTGGGCCCAAGCAAGCGCTTGGCTGGCTGGTTCTTGTTCACATGAGATCACCAGACGCGGGGTTGGGAAAGATTTTTTCCCCAGGTCAGATTGCCAATGACTGTGGGTTGCTTTGGGTTTTTTGCCTTCCTCTGCAGTGTGTGGGTCCAGGTCACTTGCCATAATTACCTGGGTGTACCTCACTTAATTATTTCCCTGCCATGGCGGGGGTCTTGCTGTCTGTGGGCTGTAGTATTGTTGTTAATGGTGTTAGTGTGAGTGCGCTGGGTGGTGTTGGTGATCTGTAATACACAGGAGGTCAGACTAGAAGATTCCAACTCACCTCTCACAGCTCCCAACCCTCCTCCTTCAGCCCCCATCCAACCCCAAATAACCCTCCCACCCAGCCTCCACTTAAACCCATCCAACCCCCTGCTACCCTAAACCCATCCCAAACCCCTCACAAATAAACCCAAACCTCACAAAATCTCCTCCAGCCACTGCCCCCACCACACTAACCTCCATCTCCCCAAATAAACCCACCCATCCCATAACCCTGCAAATAAATGCCCCCCCATCAAATATCACTTTGCCAAAATCCTCTCCAAACTCCCCACATTGTTCACCATATTCCTAGCCCCATTCCCTGATAAACCCACCTCCTAAAATCTCCCCTACTCCCTATCCCACTATCCAAACCATACCAAACCATTCCTTCCCTCCAACCTCCCTTTTCACCCCTGCCACTCCACCACCCCTTACTCTCCCCATCCCCCCCCCCCCCGGGGCCTTTCTGCTGCTCCCAGCACCCAAATCCATCTACCCTAAAGATCACCCCAAATGCCCTCAACTGTTGGCTGCACCAACCTCACTCTCCCTTCTTCAATTGCTCCAGGCCCCTATTGGTCACCCAGGAACCCCCCTCCCCATCCCAGGACTCCTCGTCTCTTAAGCCTGGGTATCAACATCCCATCTTCACTTTGGAGTGTTAGGTGAGGCTGGTGATCTTTTTCCCCCCCTCCTCCCCTCTCCTACTTATCTTCTTGGGGCAGTCAGATGGCTAGTCATAATCTCTTTACTTGGGGTTCTTTGATCTGCTCTGGCTGTATGACTCATATTGCGCGATTCTGCAACCTTCCCCCCCACCCCCAACAGCTGCCCATTTTTCGAACAGAAAGCGCTTTCACTGTCTTATTTGTTCTGGTCACAGATGTTTGCAATGCAATTCCTCACCAGGCCTCAGAACCACCACTTTGGATGCAGATGAAAATATTTTCTTACCCTCACTACTTTCGTATCGTTTTAATTTGTCACATCTTGAAAACTGCTGCAGTCCCTGTGATCTGAAAGAAAGAATTAAAGAAATAAGAAACCCTATCATCTTATTGCCGAAATCTATCTTAGCAGAATTTCCTTAGCAATCTTGCATATGACCATGACGTCGTTGATAATACTCAGCAAAGCCTACATTCTAATCTCATATTCATCAGAAGAAAACCACAGTGACTCCAGGCTGTCAGTGGAATAATTTCCAATTTCTCCCAATGTAAGCAAAATCAGAATCTGGACTTGGTTCTTTTACTTTAATATAAATATAATTTGCTACCTATAAGGTTTCCAAAGCAATGGAGGTTATGAAGTCACCAATCCTGGTTGGATTGCTAGCTTTGCCTACAGAAAGTGGTTGATGCACCCAATATGATATTGTTTTGCCACTCTGGTGGATCCCAGTTATTTCTACAGTGCACCTATTTCTATCCTCTAACATTAGTTCCAGTCATACAAAACAAAAACACAGAAATATGTAATGATGCATACAAAACTCCAGGTCTCCTTATACATTTTATCTCATCCTGTGGCTAATCTTCTTGTTCAGCACTGACGGTCCATTAGTTTGACTCCCAACTGTATTCATAAAGCCAACTTAGAATTTCTGTGCAAGACTGAAATCTTCCACCTATCTGCTAATCTAAAAGGCTTCGCCACACAGCATTTGAAAGGAAGAAATGAATATTTATTAAAAACATTAATCTTTTCAAAGCTTTAGAAAACATTTGGATGCGATAAGAGCCATGGAATATCGAATGCTAAAATGACACTGCTGTCCCTCGTCACCTTAGTTCTCAGAAAATGCTCATGACAAGACTGAAATTCAGATAAGAGGCTTTTTTCCCCCTATTATTTTTTAATCCTCCAGATCCCAAAGACACTCTGCAGTATGTTACAGTGGTAACTGTTAATTTACCTTTGTTGGCTACCAGCTTAAACAAACATGTAGACAATCCAGCTGGGTGTTTTTATTTTAAGCTGCCATTTTGTTCCTCAGATGACTGGAGCATCTATGTCAGGATGTCCCAATTCACCTTGCTGAAACCCAAGGAGATAAATATGAGAAAAGCTATGTGTGACAGACTTCCCCGGGTTGCAACCTGGGACTGGGGTACTGCTAAGCCTTCAGTCTCACCAGCTTGGGCTCCCTTACTCAGTGTGATGCTGTGATAAGCTACAGACCTCTCCCAATCCTGCAGTCACACAAGCATTTACACAGGCAGGGACACACCCAGCTGGAGTTACATGAATGTCTTTGCTAGTCACTCAACAGTAGAGATGCTTCGGCCCCCAGCCTAGGACCCCAGAGCTGTACCGTCTTGCCCTGTTCAAAACCCTGACTAGTGTAAGTTTATTTACCAGTTTGCCCCTCCCTCAATGTGGAGAGGACAATGCACCAGCCCCTGGTCCTGAGTAGATTTCCCTTTTGCACTTCAAACACACTGCTTTAGGTAAAAAATATAAAACAGATTTATTAAATACAGAGGGATAGATTTCAAGTGATTATAAGTAATAGCGTACAGATCAAAGTTCGTTACCTAAGATATAAAACAAAATCGCAATCTAAGTTCTATATACTAGACAGGATTTGAATCAAGTAGTGTCTCACCTGATGGTACAAGCAGTTTGCAGATCTTCCATATACAGACTGGGATTCCTTCTTTCCCACCTAGAACCAACTTCCCCAGTTCAGTCTTTGTTCCTGAGGTGTTTCCAAATGTTGAGTTGTAGGAGGAGTGAGGCCCAGTGATGATGTCACTTATCCCTTTTATAGCTTCTTCCATGTGGAGGGAACTTCTTTGTTCCAAGCAAAGTCCCCAGCAGAGTCTGTGGAAAAGTACAGGCACAAGATGGAGACAAGTATCACATGATGTAGTCACATGCCCTTGCATGCTTCGATGAGTCATAGCAGCCATTACTCATATACTGGCTGAAGTATCCACAGGAAAGCCCATGAGGTGAGGATAAGCTTTTCCCATGGCCCACTGTGTTAACTGATGGGCCATTACCTTGAATGATCCACTCACAATGTGCTGGCTAGACTGGATGTAAACTAACATGTGGGAGTTACCCAGGAGCGAGCACATTTGAAATACAGATGCATAGTTAATATTCATAACTTCAGGTAAAAATGATACATGAATACATAAAGATAATCATATTTAGCAAACTATAACTTTTCCGTTGATACCCTACATGACACTTCATACAAACATATCAATCATGTCACCGTGGTAAATATGGGGGTACTAGGGTATTGCTTTGGGGTACAAAAATCACACTATGAAGATCCACAAATGGCATGAGCTGGTGGTTTGGTAGTCTCTCTGCCTATTTAATTACATTAGCCAAAGAGCAAGAACTGTTGTCTAGTGGTTTAGGCATGGGCATCATTAAGCAACAAGTTCTAATTCTGGGCCACTTATTGGTTGCGTAACTTTGGGCAAGCCCCTTAACTTCTGTTTTTCTGTTGCTAATAGAACAATAATATTTGCTTTTCCTACCTCACAGAGATGCTGTGAAAGTGAATATTGCTACAGCACTTAAATAGTATTAAAGATTCTGGCATGACTATGGGCTGGTGCAACCCCTGGAGTAAATTAGAGATACCCAGAGTGTGGTCTAGTTTGTGGTAGCTGTCTGAGCACTGCACATGAATAGGTCACAGCCCAAAATATCCATAGTGCTCTGTGCTACAGAAGCTACCTCTGACCCCTTTTTACAGTGTCCCTATTCCACGGAGGCTTGCAAAGGAAGCAGCATAGGCCTAATTATATCAGACCCACATTGTTCCTGCACCATGGGAATTCTCTCACTTCCTTGTGGTAGCTTTGTGGCCTTTGTACACTACCAGAACAGTGAATAAGGGGCCTGGCATGAGGAAGAATCCCTCCTCTGGTCTTTAGCAATTAAACAATGACAGAGTCATTGTGCAGGGTTGCTAAGGATTTAAAGTAATATTTTAATAATATTTTTGCTTTCCCTTTCCTTCTTCCGACCACCTCAGCAATGCCTTTGTTGTGAGAGGGGCTTTCTTTGAGAGGTTAGCCTTCCATGGACATATGCCTTCCCTTCATTGCACCGAACCTGCACAGTCAGAAGCAGCACCTTTTGTAACTAGTCATCTAGATTCCTATCTACTGTTCCTTTAAATTTCATCTCCTGTTTGCAGAGGCAGCAGCAGCCATTTTGTGAAGTGCGTTACACATGAAATACACACTGGCACTCTTATGGAGACATTTACTTTTCCTTTTTGTTGTTTCCTTTAAAATACAAAAGTCATTTTGACTGCAAGCTTGTGATTGTTCTTGGTCTCTGGAAAACCACACCAGAGTGCTGCCCTGGAATATTTGATTCAGCGGAGTAGAGATAACAGGGTGAATAGCAGCAGGGAACTTTACAAAACTGAGTTTCAATATTCTGAAGGATTCTTTCTGGTGTAAAAGGATCAGCACTCGCCCTGATAGCTGCATTTAGCTCATGATATTACCTCCTGAAGTTTTACAGTGGGACACTATCCCCTGTGTAAATGATAAACTGGAACTTCCTGGAGCTATGAACTAGTCAGCTGGAGCATAGAACAGTAAGCCTGGAAAGGATTAAAGCAAAGTAGGATTTATGGTGTGCAGAGCATCAGCTATTTCAGAGCGGAGGATAAGGCTTTAAGGTGTGAGGCATATTTCTTTCATAACTAATTTTCTTAAGAGACTGCCAAGTGGTCTGACAAGCACCTTCGCTCACAATTAGCTCACCAATGTAATTTTTCTTTCTCCGCATTTAATTTATGGTGTTAAAGCAGAGCCAGAGAGCAGCTAGTTTAACTAGATGAAGAGATAGTTAGCAAGAGACATGCACAGTTCAATGCATCCCAGGGTGAGAGCACTCTCATTCTGGGGCACTGGGCAGAGGAGAAGATGTGAATGAGGAAAAGCTCCAGGACCTCAGAGTCACCATTCCCATACATGTTGGAAATATGTCATTATGTCTGAAGGTAATAATGCAGGTGGCTACTAGGAAGTCAAATACCTTCCCTCCCTGCTTCACTTTTGGCACCCAATGTAGCTGTCACAGGAGCAGTTCCTTCATGTGAAAGAAGGCCTAATGCTGGAAACAGAGAGTAATTCAACAGTGCTTTCTGAAAGAGTTGTTACATTGATGATGTGCTTATTCTACGGGAAAGATCAAAAGCCACACACACAGCATTTGAATGCTCTCTTGAAACATGCCAGTAAAGCCAGAATGGCTTGCTGAAAAATTGTGAGCTTGCAGGAGAGAAATTATACACTATAATGCCTATGGAGCTGAACCTAGTAGACAAGAACGCAAACTCCTCAGGCCTCAAAGCCATGACTCCTGAATTAAAAAGACATCTGAAAGATGATCACCCATATGCAGTATGAACATTCATACTTAACCTTACACTAGCTACAGAATGACTCAAAAAAGTAATGACTCCATCTGTTCAGACAATAGCGTACCAAGTTGAAGAAGATTGCAGTGGTGTATCTTATAGCCTGGGGACAATTCTTATCCACTTTCAACATGAAAGGGAATGACAACCAATTTCCTTCTAAAAGGACTAACGGAGGTCTACTAAAGGAAGAGCATTGGTACTCGGACAACAATTACCCTCCGAGGGTCTCCACTTAAACACTCATGTCAAATGAGAAACAGGACATTGAGAAAAGAGTCATACTGATTCTGTGACCAAAAATATCCAAGCATCTACCAGCCAATTAAAACAGATGGCAGTTCAAAAGACAGAGGGCATCTGCTTATGACTCAGACTTTCCAAAAGAGCTGGGAACTTTAGACAGAACTCTCAACAGATCTGACTCTTTGTTGGCAAGAATGTAGCCATATCCATATGGCAGAAGGTCTGCTGCTGATGCAAATACAGAGTAATACCAGTCGTTGATAGAAACATTGCTACACAGATGGTACATTGGTCTATCGGGAGGATCACAAGGCACAGGTGGACAAGCTTTCTTGAGACAGTTTCAGAAAAGCTCTCTGTCCCTGAATTTAAAATGTGAATGCATAAAAGAAGTTTTGCTGTCAGAATATTTCCTCACATTACATTGTTAATCAGAGGTAGAAACAGGAAACCAATTAAGGACACATTATTTCGTAAGTGTTTTATTGTTAGTTAAAGAAATTACAACTAAACTATTCTTGACAGAGTTGTAACTCTAACAATGGTTCAATTCCCCTGATTCTGTGCTCTTTCTGCATTTTTTCCCTCTCTTCTTGAAGCATCATTGCCAGCTGAAAAAATATCATTTTGCACCATTACTAAAATAATCAAGGGATGCGTTTGTTATCAAATATGTCAAGGCATTGTTCACAGTTGGTAGTGATTTTATATATTCACAGCTGGTCTTTTTATGTTCTTCTGAAACTGAATACTTTGCTTACTTGAGTCCAACACATTCTATATGTTTATAAGCTGCCTTACAGAAAAGATACTAAGTGATATGGAAGGATAGTTTACTACCAGAATCTGTCTCTCTCCATAAGAATAGTGCAAGGGCTACTGAAATCAATGAGAGCCTTTTCCATTAATTTCAAAAGGCTTTCGATGAGACCTCACATGAATACAACACTTATTATATTGACCAAACATTTTAAAAGTCTTGTAAATTGTAATATTAATTTCATGTTTACAGGGTCTGGAGGATAATCAATGAAAGAGAGAAAGAGAGTTATACAATAATGGGTAACAGCACAAATATTGTATTTGTGGGTCCAATAATAAGAATATGTTTTGGACTGTGTCTTTTAAGTGATCTATGAGGATTTCATAGACATTGATATTCTTTATTATCTCAGCAGCTGTTGGTGCAATCTTGACTAGTAGATCCATATATTGACTGCACTGCCTCAGTCCACATTGCATCTTCCTTAACTGGGTCAGCAGCGTGGTTGACTTCTGTATCTTGGCCTCTATACATTTAATTCCCTTCTCATTGTCTTCAATTCTTCCTTCCTCCTCATTCACCATTTTGGAGTATTTTTTAACTTCCTTAGAACAATTTAAAAAGTTGTCTTTCCAGTGTTCAAACCTTGGTTGAACATGGGCTGATCTATCTGTTCTGCTAATCATAGGTCATATAAGATAAACCCTCTAAAATATCCAGCATTGGCCAGTTTCAGAAATAGGCTATCTGACCAAATGTGTCATTGGTTTGTTCTGTTATGGTACTACTGGTTACTCCATGAAAATATATGTTAATACACACACATGCCCATTGTTATATACATATTTTACAACTTGGCTTATATGCTCTGAGCAACGCTGCTCACATATAACTTCCAAAATCTTGTGGGAGATAGAAGAGTTTGTGCTGCTTATCATGATCACATATAAACAGTTTTGACTCCCAAAATAGATATATTCGTGACATGTTGTCTTGTATGAATCAGGTTAAATTAGGTAGAAATAATAGATTAACAGAAGTTTTGGACAATAATTTATACTGAAAGTTCTATCCATTTTAAAAATTAACTCCAAATACCCCCTAGATTGTGTAGGCTCTCCTAATTCATACCCATTTGGTTTGCAATAAAGCCTTTAGCACTATCCCTACTTTTGAATTGCACTCTTTCCCATAGTTAGCCATCAGATATTCTCTTTAAAGAGCTCATATTCTTTCCCCCTCCAATCCAACTGCCTCAGTATGATACATCCTTATCTTTGGTAGTGCGCCCATTAAAATAGAGGTCTCAGTCTTCTTTCTGGTAACATTCTGTGATCCCTGGGCCTCATGTTGAACTGACTACCACCTGTTTGTTTCAACTAATCTATCTGAATCAACTTCATTCTTCAGAGGGGTAGCCATGTTAGTCTGGATCTGTAAAAATCAACAAAGAGTCTTGTGGCACTTTATAGACTAACAGATTTATTGGAGCATAAGCTTTCGTGGGTGAATACCCACTTTGTCAGAAGAAGTTTACGCTCCAAAACATCTGTTAATCTATAAGGTGTCACAAGACTCTTTGTAACTTCATTCTTGTTCCTTTGGCTTGATCATGGCTACAGTCTTATGACCTCATGCCATTCTTCAGGAAAAGGCAGTCTTATGGTGCCCATCTCTCATAGCAGTATTTGACAACTATGGAGACAGAACTCTTGGCTGTTGCAATCTTGAGAGGATGAGAGGATAAGATTTTCAAAGATCTGTGAATGCATTTTTTCTCTCCCTAAGTCAAAATGGGCCCATTGCAACTTCCTGGGAGAGACTGAAATCTTTTTGGTTTCCTTTTCAGGATGTGTTTTGTGAAGTTTATTTCTGGTGTTGGGCTGTGAAATAATAATAGATTTCATCTTGGATTCTTTATTTGATTACTGAGCCTGTTGCCTTTTCAGAGTTTTCTAGTTGTAACTTAGTTCTGGGTAGCACTCAGATGAGTCCAACTGAGAGAATTCTAGCATTTGTTAATTGATTAATTTTTCCAATTTATTGTAGTTATTCTTCAGTCTCTTTCACATGTTCATTGCAAAACTAAAAATCACTCCACTGCAAGTTTTTTTCTCATTGAGCCATTGATTTCAGCAGGTTCTGAGTGAGGCCCACTATGCACAAAGTCCACTCCTCTCTTCTTTGAAGGTGCTCATAGCCTACTGAAAGCAGAAGTGGTGGAAGGATGGTGTAACATTTGGATGGGGAGCCATGCAGTTCTGATTCTTTGAAGCTTCCTGTGAGTCAGAAAGAGGGATCAACATGGGAAGGGGGGGGGGGTAAGATCTACTGGAAAACAACCTTTCTGATCCTCCTCCCCCAACTCCAGTAGAAGGGGTATGTTAGGCCCCCTAAGGCCAACACAGCCTTCAGGGTGCAGTAGCAGCTGTAGAGATTATCTACAGCCTAGGATAGGAGGACTGTAGAAGGTCTGGACTCACCCCTGCGACGCCTCCTGCTGGTCGTCCAGGGAATTAGCTCACCAGCCTCTGGCGCGCCCTCTGCAGGCCGGTGATCCACCTTGTCCTCTTCTGTACTAGCCACCGTGTCCCTCCCAGGACCCTGGTGCCCTTTGCTCTGGGTGCTGCCCCCTGGCAGTACCCACACACGCTGGGTTTCCTCTCCCTGGGGAACCCCCACCCACTATCCCCACCTCACCTCAGGATAAGGCCACTGCCAGTCACCAACTAGCCCCCACTCTCTGGGGCAGACTGCAGTATAGGCCACTCATCATTGGCAAGGTTTGGTTTGGACCTGCTGCCTTGGCCTAGCCCTGGGCTGCCCTCTGCAAACCCCAGTACCCCTTGGCCTATTACCAGGCCGCAGCCTGGGCTATCCAGGCTGGAGCTCCTCAGCCTTTCCCCAGCCCTGCTCCACTACAGGTACCCTGTCTAGCTCCCTGCAGCCAGGCCCTTCTCTCTGAACGCAGAGAGAGACACCGAGTGCCTGGCTCCCAGCCTTCTTATACAGGCCAGCTGGAGCCTGATTGGGGCGTGACCCAGCTGTGGCTACTTCTCCAATCAGCCCAGTAGCTTTTCCCTTTTCCCCAGCCCTCTGCCAGAGCTGTTTTAAACCCTCAGGCAGGAGCGGGGTAACCACCCCGTTACAAGGACCCCTTGCAAAAATCATGTCAGAGGATTGTAACGAGGTCCAGGCTGCGCCTCTCGGTATTCGGCCCCTGGGCCTCCCTCTTTAATGAGTCAGGGACACTTCAGTCTGGTGCAACACCTGTACTCTTTATTCCTTTATGCCACAAGGATATATATATCTCAAGACAGCTCAGTGGTAACCTGTCATCTGCCTACCAAAGCATCTCCTCTGCATAGTCTATTAA
Organism: Malaclemys terrapin pileata; assembly: GCF_027887155.1. Classification (NCBI taxonomy): domain Eukaryota; kingdom Metazoa; phylum Chordata; order Testudines; family Emydidae; genus Malaclemys; species Malaclemys terrapin. The sequence continues at coordinate 329,502,767 of NC_071505.1, forward strand.
CTCTGTTTCATTCTAGAAATGGGCAAAACTCAAAAGGTTGGGAGCTTGGATGTGGTCCAACAGTTGGCACAGTCAGCAGGAACACCAGAACTTCTTAATTCTGTAAAACTGGGCTGAATGTCTCATGAGAGCTGGCTTTTCTTGTGAGGTTTCCACCACTCCCGGCAGGGAATAGAAATGTCACAGCCAATTACTGATATGTACGTGCATATACAGTTATACGTAAGAATGACCAGGAGTATTTTCTAACCCTTTTGGCTCATCTCATTATTATGTATTGTACAACAATAATGAACATCTCATTATAGAAAGTATAATAAAAACATTCTACAGGAGTGCATATAAATCAAAGGAGAGAAATATACCAAATGGCAGCTATCCCTGCTGATGATTAATACTATTTGTTTAAAAGTTACAGGTACACATAACAATTAAGAGATTATTCTATTCTTCAGGCACTGGCTGATTCCTTAATACCAATAAAAGGAATAAATAATACTGTCTACTCTCAATTGATTTGAAAGGAGAGCGCTCAGGTGTGCAGACATGAGTTCTGAATAACTTTAGCATTTCTTTTGCCTGGCATTAAGACCATGTAATATAATAGGCAATTACAGGAAAACCTTCAAGGCTATTGCTTTTGTAAAAATATACTAGCACAAAACAAATATGGATTGCAGTTTTCCCTGGGGAAAAAAATATGATTGAAAAACTTATTAATCTAGTTGACACAACAGATGAGAGCATTATGTAAGATCTGCAGATAATTGGGAGAAATTACTATAGAACAACAGTACTGCATTTGATAGACAGAAAATTGACGGGATTAATCTGAAATGTTTTTGTCTCAGAGTTCCAAAATAATTACAAGAGATAATATTCAATTTTCAAATTACTGGTGAAAAATTGAATCAGTAAAAGCCACATCTTTATCACACTTTTATGAAAAAATTAAATCCTTCTCTATAAGCACAGATAGTGGAACAGAATATGCATATACACAAAACAAAATGTTTAGAGATTCAGATTATAACTGATAGCTATCATTTAGCATGAAAGGGATAGAATCCCAGACTAAACCCACCCACAACTGAAATCACAGTGTAATCTGTGCACCCAAAAGAAAAGCATGCAGACTAGTTGCACCTGCAAAGACATTCATCGTTCAGTGCAAACTATTGGTATATGCAGCTACGATTTTGCATGCGCTATTTTTTCAGGTAATTTGGGTAAGTTGGGGGAGGGGTAGGAAAACCTGTTATGCTCAGGTTTGAAAATTTGGGCCTTAGAATGAAGTCTGAGACACTATCTTTAGGAGAGTGACCATTGTGCAAGTATTTCAGCAAACATCACCCTTTGCTCATAAAAGCGTTAGGCCTAGATGCACAAACGGAATTGGGTATTGCAATGGTCAATGTCCTGGCAATTTTTAGGCAACTAGAAAAAAAAAAATCACAGGAACACACTACAATTCACAAAGCCTGAGTTAGGCAGCTAAACTCTCAATGCACATTCTGGGGAGAGAAAGGAATGTTAGAATGTGGCTCACCAAAGCCAACATGCTAGATGGGGAGACATCTAAGCTAGCCAATAGGAGATGCTGAGGAGGTGTGCTGAGCCCCGCCCCTTTCATGGAGACAGGCACTTGGCTGCAGAGTGGTGCCAACCTCAGCTTGCAATTCTTAGTTGTGAACCCTCTCCTGGAGTTAGGCACTTTTTACAAGAAGCTGGGGTGGGGGAGAGTGAAAAGGAAAAAGAAGAGCACCTCCCTGCTAACTTTTAGCCCAGGGGTATGGGTACTCCTCTGGGATGTGGGAGACCCCCAGTGCAAGCCCTCCATCCATCTGATTAGGAGAAAGGATTTGAATGGAGATTTACTACTTCTACAGTGCATGCCCTAGCCACTGGCTATAGGATACTCTGACGACTGTCATGTGTGTTGCCTTCCCGTTCTGATTCCTGTTCCTGTTTAAGGTTCATTGGGTGTGTGCAGCTACTCAGGGCCCCCTGATTCATATTTGCTGTTTGGACTATTCTGTTCCGTCCAGACTATTGGCTGACCTAAGTGGTTCGTGGTTATTGCAGGTTTTGATTGACAACCTACCTGCATGTCTTGCTTCATATTTGGTGTGTTTGGGGATTGCTATTCTGGGGTGCATCACAGTGTAACAGAGGTCCTCCTTTACAACACTCCTCCCCAGGCATTTTGGGAGAGCTCGCCCACAGGGCTCAATCCTTAGGCATGTTCTGAGCATATCTACTGTATCGGGCCATGTCATAAGGCAGGCTGTCTGGAAATGCCCCCTTGAAATCAAGTGTGGCACCACAGATAAGCCTTGATTTCCCCTCACTCAGGGTATAAGCAAGCCCAAACACACCTTTACTTACCAAACAAAGCCTCCTTTTGAAGGGTCTCATTTATTAACAGAAAATCCAAAACAAAGTGTAAACAAAATCTTTTTCCCAAGTACCTTGGTTAGCAAGCTGAGACAGTCTTGATTTTTCTGTCCTACCTGAGTCTGCTACTTTCCTCTGTCCAGACCCTCCTCTCCCAGTGTCCTCTTGACTCAGGTCTTGTGTCTAGAGCCAGTTCTCTTATCACCAGGTGAGTAGAGTCCATGTTTGGAGTCAGGGATCTGTGGAGACCTGTCAATGACTGCTCTTCCCCAGGGCAGCATGTATGAGCTTCCTACCAATGTCTAGAAAAACCCCTTCTGAAACCGGGCCCTCCTGAATGCCTGCCAACTGCAGTTCTTCCTCTAGGGAAGTACATCTTCCTCCTATCTCTAGGAGCACATCCTCCAGGCTTCTCTGGTCCAGGCTCCCCAGTGAGCAATTTGTCCCTAGGTTCATTCCTTCTAGCTCCCTGTCCTAGGAGCACACTTTCTTCTCAACCCTCCTGGAAGCTTCCTTTCTCCTTGGGAGTGCTTCTCCCAACTGAGCTTGGATAGCCTTTATTAGGTCAAGGTGCTCATTTACTAATTAATCATTAATCAGTTATCTGGGACAGTCAATTACTCTCAGGTGGGCCTTCATAAAGCAGTTGTGGCAGACTAGACCTTAACGCTCCATAAAGAGACCCCCGACAGGCCCTGCAGGTTAGGCAACAGAACAGCTATCTTTCCCTGGTTCATGCATTTGTGTGGGGCTTAGGTATGACATAGGCATACAGATGCCTAGAGGGAGGCAGCAGTGTACATGCCCAGAGACAGAAATATAGGTGCCTAGGGAACTTTTACTGCAAAAAAGTAGCTGTGTTGGGAATTTTCACAGTGGAATTGTAGGTACATCCTGAGTTTAGGCACCCACAGGGTTAAGCGGCAAGTAGCGGGGTATGCATCCTGGTGGTGTCAAACCTGGGATTTAGGTACCTAACTCCCTTTGTTTATCTAGGCCTTAATATCAAATATATTACCAAAGGACCAGTTTTGAAGTCTTGTTCAGGTAGAACTTCCACAGAAATCCACACACGTTCTTGCTTGAACAAGAACTGCAGGAATGGACCCACTGTGCTGCATGCTTTGTATTGTTTATACATGTAACATGCATGTTAACAATTGTATGTACTTTAACATTGTGCGAGTGGATTAGAATATTATTTCTGTAGCTCCTAAAGTTTTATAGACACCTCCAGAACACAGAATGTAGGAACACGGGACTGGCAGGGGCCTCCTGGGTCATTGAATCCAGTCTGCTGGTATCACAGGCACCTCCCTAATATAATTGTAAATTTTAAAACTAGTTAGGTTGTTTTCCCCCACTACTCCTATTGGAAGGCCATTCCAGAGCCTTATTCCTTTGATGGTTAGAAACCTCTAATTTCCAGACTAAATTTATTCTTGACCAGTTAATACTCATTTTTTCTTGCATCAGCATTGTCTTTAGCTTAAATAGCTCTTCTCCTTACCTACTGTTTAGCTTCCTGATATATGTATAAAGAGTAATCATATTCCCTCAGCCTTCATTTGGCTAGACTAAACAAGCCAAGTTCTCTTAGGGTATGTCTATGGCCACCAATGCATATGGCTGAGAAAGAGGCAAATACAATTCTAGGATGTATCAGGCAAAGTATTTCCAATTGAGACAGGGAAGTATTAATGCCATTGTACAAGGCACCATCTGGAATATTGTGTACAGTTCTGGTCACTCACGTGCAAGAAAGATGAATTCAAACTGGAACAGGTACAGAAAAGAGCCACAAGGATGATTGGCGATGAAGGGTATGTCTACACAGCATAGTGAGTAGCACTTTACTTAACTTTCATTGTAGATACATTCATATGAAATTGTTCTTGGACAGATCACAATCAGAAATAAGGTCTAAATTCACCAGTATGTGTGTGCATGGACAGTGCGCAAAATTTTCTAAAGCACCTAAGTGACTTAGGAGTCTAAGTTTCATTGGGTATGTCTACACTGCTTCTGGGAGTGAGCCTCCCAGCCCAGGTCCGCAGACTCATGACAGTGGGTCTCACGTTAGCATGCTAAAAAGTACATGTGAAGGCACTGTGGCTCGAGTTGCAGTCAAGCCTGGCAATGCTAAAGCAATGTCTACCCAACTAGTTTTAGAGTGCCAGCATAAGCCCTGATAACATGGGTCTGTGGACCTGGGCTTGGATACTTGCTCCCAGATTAGGTGTAGACATGCCAATTGACTTTCAATGGGACTTAGGCATTTTTGAAAAAAAATATTCAGTTTATTCACAAAATAATTCACATATTCCTACTGAGGAGTTTCCATGTTAACCACCACTTAATGATATAGGTTTTACTAGATTTTAGGGCAAATGTGAATAACTCGGAAAAATTCACAAAAAAATCTCTAAGGAAACAAATCCCTGAATTAAAATGTACTGAACCACAAGAAGAAAAGGCCTCACACCTGGAGTCATTCCATTCATGGGCTGCTGAGAAAGCAACAAAGGAAAAATTGTTTACAACCAGACCTTACTTCTGGATGCCAGAATCCAAAAAAATTAAGTTTAATTTGAGCAATTAGTGTTCCAGTTAACCCCTGTTAAATTTAAGGGGGGTATTTATGCATATTTCCCCAACCATATAGCATATGAACAGTATTTAGGCATTTCATATAACTCTGGCTCATTCTTCTATATTCCATCAACGATTTTCAAGCAATCCCTGGTTTGACCTTGTATGCCAGGTTTTAGCTCAAAGCAAAGTTAACATCCTGAATTATAAAATCCTGATAACTGGGAATTATAATGGGAAAGCTGATGGTCCCTTAGCTATATTTATGCTATTGGGCATGATTAATATAACATTCTAAAGATAGACAAATTAGAGAGGGAATAATACTGCAACCAGTTCTCTGAATAATTAATCAGAGGAAAGTGATATCACTGGAAACTCACCTGAAAGGCTTTAGCTAAACTAGTCAGTCTATGGATGCACTGAAGACTGAAATCACTGCAGAATCATAGAAATTAGAAATGGAATGGACCTTTTAGGCTATCTTATCTGATTTTCTGCCAGTCCCAGAATCCAATCCATTTTAAGCAAAAAGCAGACAGAAAACTCCACGAAGTGAGAAATATTTCACTACTTCCAAGTTAAGGCTGTCTGGATATATGATGGTATCCACAATTTGGAACACTGCAGTTGGTCAGGACTTTGCAGTTGGTATGATGAAGGATAAGGATTTGAATGTTTTTATTCATCTCCACAAATCTATAGAACACTGCAACAACTATCAGTTTTGCAATGGAATAGACCATCACTTGAACCTCTGTCCTACATGGTTCATTTACAACAGGTCATCGATGTATCTAGAAGATCTGTGAGTAAAAGAAGATTGCAGAAGATGAGCATATATTTGAGAAAAATCATATCCAAATTCTATAAACTATGCAACCACTGGTGAATGCCTCATTCAAAGGCCTGAAGGCAGTTTTTAACCAACTTCAAACAAAACAGAATGGCAACTACTTGCTTTCATTTCCTGAGACCTCACACATGGAAAGGAGAGCTAGGAACATATTAAAAACAACAAACAGCCCCCCTGGCCCGCTTACCCCTCCCCCCCCATCAGCTTACAAAGGCATTCAACTTGATTGCATGGGTATGTAGTTTACTATCAAATTAGAGTCCGATGTTGAGTGACTTTACTTCCAGATATGTTTGGATGAATTTCATCCTTCAAAAAAAAAAAAAAAAAAAGCTGCATTAGATATCTGTACTTTTTCCTTCAATAATACTACGTATTCCAGGAAAGAATTATACAACAGATTAGAATTTCTGAAGAAGAACGTGGCTTTAAAAAATGATTGGAAGTGGGTATTGAATGCATGACTGACAATATACTCAAATCCATCTCCAATGACAAGAGATAATTGCAGTTCAAAAGATAGACAGCATTAACCTGTGACTATACAGAGCTTGCAAAAGAGACTAGAAACATAGAACAGACTTGTCAAATGATTTGACGTTTCATTGGAAGGAATGAGGACCACAGTAAAAAGTCTGCTTTGATGCAACAACTGGAAATGCTACCGTTCTTTCCTGGTAAAGTTGCTCATGAAAAGTGAAGAGTGACACCAGTACATAAAGAGGACTGGAATATGGGCTCTTCACTTCATTGTGAGACTAAAAAAAATATATATGATTTCACCGATCAAAAAGAGGAATGATGTGAGAAACAGATGTTTGCCATTAGTAATGGACTGCTGTCCGATGTAGAAAAAAATGTTCTAGACTTTCAAGACATCAAAGATTCTCCAGGAGTAATAAAATGATCGCAGAAAATGAACATATATATGAAAAAAATAAACAAGCAACCTTGTACAATCTATGCAACCATTCAATCAGTTAATGGTTCCACCTGTTCTGGAATGAGGGAGACCGAAGTGATGCAGATGGTAGAGATGATGCTTCCTCATATATTTTGGGAGCAGTTTTTAACTAATGGCTAAACAAAGAGCAAGCAAGAGAGACAATTGTTGCTTTCATTTCTTGAAGAAAGAGGAGTGATATGAACATATGGGGGAGGGAAGCGCTCTATAGCACGTCAAGACATTCAGTTATATTGCCTGGATATAGAAGTCTAACTAAAATATTGGAGAGAGATAAACATATTGAAAAAGCACTCTTCAGCATTCCAAGGCATTCAGATTTATTGCATGGGTTTGGAGTTCACTATCAAAAATTATCACAAGACTACATTTGCCCTCCTTTCAGAAGTAATGCTTGGATGAACTTCTTCCCCACAAAAAGAAAAAAGTGTTGCCTTAAACAGTTGCATTACATGGACTGGAATCTGATACTGAGGGTGAAAAAATTGGTCAAAGACATTCCAAACATCAAAGAAACTCCAGAAATAATAAGATGACTGCAAAAGGCGAGCATATTTCTGAGGAAAAATGAAATTCAACCTCTACAAGCTAAGCAACCACTCAAAAGGCTCATGACTCTGCCTGTTTTGTAGTGAGAGAGACCCAAGTTACGCATATGGTAAAGAGGCATGCCTCTTCATATGGCCTGGGCTAAGTCTGCCAATTTCAAAACAAAAATGGGAGTGGCAAACAGTTGTATTCACTTCCTAAGGCCTAACAGAAGGAATGGAGAAATATACAGAAATATATTGGAAAATAAACACTCATGAGTATGTCAAGGCATTCAACTTTACTGCTTTGATATAAAGATTACTATAGAAACAACTGGATGATGCTTCTGTCACAGACATGTTTGAAGGATCTTCTGCCTTCCAAAATAATCATTTTACAACTGAACATGTCAAGAGAGTTATTGGCAACACAAATGTCTTTTTTTATAATTAAGAAGGACTATGAGAAATGATTCCAAGTGCATGTTGACTCTGACAGAGAATATTTCCAAATCCACCTCTAATCACAACACAGAACTGCAGTACCAAGAAAGACAATATAAGCCTGTGGCTACTGTAATCTTTAAAAAGAGACTAAGGAAATAAGAAAGGACGGTCTATTGATTTTACACCTCAGTGGAAACAATTTGGACCATTTAAAATGTCAGTTTATAATGCAACAAAAGAGAATGTTATCATTTGTTCCTAGTAAAGATGCTATTGAAAACTGAGGAGACATTTCAGTGCATAAAGAAGTGTAGCATGAGAGCTCTTTAGCTCTATGCGGAAAAAAAATAAATTCACAATCAGAAATTGGATGTGAGGAGACATGCTTTGTACTAGTAATGGACTGATATCTGATTTAAAAAAGTGGCCACAGACTTTTCAGACATCAAAAATACTCCAGAAGTAATAAGACAGTTGCGGGTCATGAGCATTATATCTAACCTTCTAAAAGCATGTCAAATATTCAGATTTATTGCATGAGTATGGAGTTCACTGTCAAATCAGAGTATAAGCCTTGATTGGCTTTTTTTCCATAAAAAAAGCTTGGACAAATTTCTGCCTGCCTTAAAAATAAATAATAATAATAATAATAAAAGTAATATTGCCTTTTGCAAGAATATATTGTCTACAATCGTACTACATTGTAAATTAACGTCAGTAGACTTTTGCAACAATATTGATTTTTCTGAAAAACAGGTCTTTGAGAAATGAGTCCAAGTGTATGTTGTCTCAAAGACAAAATATCACAAAATCCACATCCAATCACAATAAATGATTGTTGTTCCTAAGACAGAAAACATCAGCCTGTGGCTACCATATCTTTCAATAAAGGCAGGGTCAAAGGACAGAACTGTTCATTGATTTCATTCTTCATTGGAAGCAATGACAACTATGATGAAACACAGAACACGGTCTTCTTAGTAAAACTGGTATTGAAAACTGAAGAGAGATTCCAGTGCATAAAGAAGCAGCATGGCTCAGAGGTTCTTCATCTCATTGTAAAAAACAAATTACTAAATAGATTAAATAACCAAAGAGAAATTGGATGTGAGGAACTCATGGTCTACACTAATAGTGGACTAGTAGCTGATCTGGAGAGAGAAAAAAGTGGTTCCAGACAGAGATACTACAGGAGTAATAAGAAGATTACAAACAAAATGAGCAAATAAATTATATACAACATTCCATAACAGCACCTTTTTAAAGACTAACAGGACTTTGAGTAATGATTGTAAATGTGTGTTCGATTCTCACAGAAAATATCTCCCCAAATCCACCCACAATGACAATAGATAACAGCAGTTCCAAAGACAGACAACATCAGCCTGTGAGTACCCAGATGTTTTGAAGAGGCTGTAGACATAAGAAAGAGCTAATTGTTGATTTCATACCCCACTGGCAGAAAAGTAGACTATGGTTGAAGGTCTGCTTCTGATGCAACAAAAGAAAATGCTACCAACTTTTCCTAGTACTATTGCCATTGAAAAATGCATAAATTGGGGCATAAAGAAGTGTGACCTGTGGGCTCCTCTTCTCTTGGGGAGAGGGGAGGAGAGAATTCAAAGAGAAATCAGATATCAGGATCACATGCTCAATCAGTAATGGACTGATAACTGAACTAGAAAAAGAAAACCTGGTCAGAGCCCGTCCAGAGATCAAAGATACCCCAGGAAAAATAGGACTGTAGAAAATGAGCATATATTTAAAACTCATATCCAACCTTCTACAGGTATGTGACCTCTCAGAAAGCTAAGAACTCCACATGTTCTGGAGTGAGGGAGACTAAGGTGCTGAAGATGGTAGAAATACATTCCTCGTTGTACAGCCTAGGCAGAGTTCTAAAGAAACTTAAAAATGAAAAAGTGTGGCAGCCAGTTCCCTTCACTTCCTGAGGCCTAACAGAAGAAGAGTTCTCAGCACCCATAATGTGGGCTGTCTGGCCTAGTGGTTGGAGCCAGGAGTATCATTAGGAACAGAGTCACGCCACGGGTCAAAGCCAGAGCCAGTAATTGGGGTCGGGGTCAGGGCAAGGAAGCAGGAAGCAGGAATAAGGTGTGGTAACAAGAGCAGGGGCGAGGCATGGTAGGTAGAAGGAACAGAGACAAGGAGCAGTGACCAGGTGAGGAAGCAGTGACTTGGTCTCAGAGATCTGGGCAGCAACAGGACTAGCAACTAGTCTTTTTAGTTCTTCGCAAAGGCTGAGCCAAAACTGATGGAGAAGTGTGGCATCATTTCAGGCAGCATCTCTGGCCAAACGTCTGAACTGGGTGACACAGAAAGGGGCTGATCCCAGGGTTTGGTAGAGCTTTTGTAAGGCTGTCTTTGTCATGCAGGCATTGTGAGGGTCATCCAAAATACAGGCAAATGATAGTAAAAATGAGACCCAGTTGGTTAGTACCAAGCAATTCTGTTCTAAAAAGGGAGAGGCCCATGCGAGGGCCTCCCCACCGTAAGTAGCCTCAGTACTTGCCCCACCTTAATTTGATCTGTGACATACGCCTGGGGCTGGAGCATACGCAGGAGTTTGTATTGGATAATGAACCTGTGAAACTTACTGTGGGTGTTTTTTACCCACGAAAGACTAAATCTGTTAGTCTTTAAGGTGCTACCGGACTCTGTTGTTTTTGTGGGTACCATCATATCTCTCCAGCAAAGAAACTCTGGGGCTAATCACCCGAGCTAGAGAGAGAAGCAGAGAGTGGTTACCTGCAGCCGGTCCAAGCATTGTAGCTTGCTCCTGCAAGGAACAATTTCTGGTCTGCAGCTGTCATACGTGGTCCCTTGGTTTCTGGTCTCATGCGCATGTGGGCATGGGCATGCCTTTAACGTTACTGGATTGGCATGAAGTTCACTATGGAACTAAGCACAAGACTTACTTGGATATTTTGAATGAAAATTGTGCTTGGATGAACTTCCGCCTACAGTACAAACATTTCATCTGAGATACTTGCACTTTGCATCCAAATATAGCAAACATGTTGTTAGAGGGCTTTCCCTCAACCCTCCCATTTCCCTGGTTCTTGTCACGCAGACAGCAAGCAGCAAAAGACCAGAAGTCCGAAGCACAGACAATGCGATGTTTATTGGGGTTAGTTTCCAAGCAAGCATATTTGAAGCCCTTCAAACCAGTCAGGCTTATCTCTATACGCCGATAGAGCCCGTTACCCTGTGTTCCCGTGTGTTCCCTTCCCAGATCTGACACCGCAGAGCGTTTACCCTGTGTCCCCCTTGCCTGTGTCCCTGTTTCCTGTTCCCTATTCCTGTTCGCCCCCTTAGCAAGCATAATTCCAATTTCCCTTCCCCCCCCCATTTCCTGTGTGACCCCAGTTTATATAGTAATATTCTCAGCTATACCTTAACCAATCATTTTACTGAAATTTAACTAACCAATCCTAACATATTGTAATACAATTCTCTAACCAATTAAATCCCACTATCCTAATTAACTTACACCTAGCAAAATTAATTATACAGCAGACAGAAACAATTAGAGAACCAGATAGGTTAACAATAGAAAAGTGGGGGCCTTAAAGATAAAACATACAGAAATGAGGGTTTCACAACCACAACCATTGATAAGCGATTTCTTGCCAGACAGGATACTATTAAACAAAGTTTTCTTTAACCATCTTAAGATCCGTTTCTTTATCTGGCAGGGATGGGCACTATCAGGACAGGATCGTTTCCTAACAGCCAATAGCACCTTATTTCACTGTGACTGGTTTGGGATGTGAGGATGTGACTACGCTTCCCAGCGTATGGCTGCCCCTGCTGCTTAGCCAAAGGCCTTAGGCTACGAACAAGGCCCCAGACTGTCCTAGTGAGAGACGGCCCAGACACCGGCAGACTGTGATTTTGATTCTTTGTTTTATACCTCTGTAACTAGCTAAGTGATAAAAATACACCTAAGTTCTTAAAATATAGGCCTTTACAGGCAGGCCTGAAATATCTATATTCTAACACATGCCAAGAGAGACACTGACAATTGCAATATCTATTGCTAGTCCTGTACTTCTGAAGTCTTTGTCAACAGAGGAACAGGAGATTGAGAAATGTGGCCATGTGCATATTTGCTGCATTACAGAGAATATTCCAAAATCAAACAAGTAACAGTACTATCACATCACCTAGAGTTTTGAATCATTATGAGTATCCGAGGTGGTGCTGAAAATTTACAAAGGTCACAAATGCATAAGCAAGTGTCTAAAGTATCATCACTGCTTGTTGGATGCAACTTTTGCTGATTTTCTAAAGACTTTCATCTAAAACACATGACCATCATTCCTCAGGGTAACAAGAAAATGGACAATGAGAATTTTGAAACACTTCTAAAACTGCCAAGAGAGCAGTATCTGATTTTGTCACATGTAGAAATTCTCTAGCAGAATTCTTTCTGGGAACAAGTCTGTACACTTTCATAAGTGGCTTCAAACAAATTACAGCTTAAGTGGTCAAAACTGGCATCCTTCATAAAGAAAGATGCGGAAATAAAATGACAACAAAGACTCAACTACAATATCATCCACTGAGTTAAACACAGTCTCGGAGCCCCAGGAAAACAAGTTTCCAAAAGTTCACTATTTCTAAACAAATCTAAGACCTGAGAATAGTGTTGTACCCTGTTATGTTATATTTACCTCCTGTTTAATATAATTACTGTGTTAAATATATTGAATGCGCTTGTGTTATTTCTTAGGCGTCTCCAACTATCTGGCAAATAAGTGGGGGTTACCCTGTGATTAGAATTTTTCTCCCAAGCTGCGTGGGTGACCCTGCCAGGAAGAAATGAGTGTACATTCATAAGGGAAAAAAATAAAGATGTTACACCCTGCTGAGCGGTAGGCGGAATCAGGGCCGGCTCTAACTTTTTTGCCGCCCCAGGCAAAAAAGAAGAAAGCCGCCCTGCCGTCCGTGCCCATCCCCCCCCCACGAGCGCCGCAGAAATGCCCCCCCTAGCACCACGCCACCCGAAGCCCCACCCCCCTCTGAGCGCCACACTGCGCCAGCCCCCGCTCCCCCAAGGCCCCGCCCCCAAGCACCACGCCACCCAAAGCCCCTGCGCCCCCCTCCAAGCACCATGCCGCCTGAAGCCCCCCAGCACCACGCCACCCGAAGCCCCACTCCCCTCAGAGCGCCGCACCGCACCAGTCCCCGTTCCCCCAAGGCCCCGCCCCCCAAGCACCACGCCGCCCGAAGCCCCGTCCCCCCAAGCACCACGCCGCCTGAAGCCCCCGTGCCCCCCTCCAAGCACCACGCCGCCCGAAGCCCCTGTGCCCCTCTCTGAGCACCATGCCCCCCGAAGCCCCCGCCCCAAGCGCCGCGCCGCCGAATCAAAAAAAAAATTAAAAATAAAAAAATCAAGCGCCGCCCTGCCCCAAGGTGCCGCCCCAAGCACGTGCTTGGTCGGCTGGTGCCTGGAGCCGGCCCTGGGCAGAATCCAGAAGAACCCAAGCCTGTCCATCAAAACCAATAAGGAGATTGGCGTTAAAGATTCATAGATTCTAGGACTGGAAGGGACCTTGAGAGGTCATTGAGTCCAGTCCCCTGCCCGCATGGCAGGACCAAATACTGTCTAGACCATCCCTGATAGACATTTATCTAACCGACTCTTAAATATCTCCAGAGACATTTGTGGAGCACTTTGCATTTGTCTTTGTTAAACTTCATCCTATTTAACTCAGACCATTTCTCCTATTTGTCCAGATCATTTTGAATTATGAATTATCCTCCAAAGCAGTTGCAATCCCTCCCAGTTTGGCATCATCCGTAAACTTAATAAGCGTACTTTCTATGCCAATATCTAAGTTGTTAATGAAGATATTGAACAGAGTCCCAAAACAGATCCCTGCAGAACCCCACTCGTTATGCCTTTCCAGCAGGATTGGGAACCATTAACAACAACTTTGAGTACGGTTAGCCAGCCAGTTATGCACCCACCTTATAGTAGCCCCATCTAAATTGTATTTGCCTAGTTTATCGATAAGAATATCATGCGAGACTGTATCAAATGCCTTACTAAAGTCTAGGTATACCACATCCACAGCTTCTCCCTTATCCACAAGACTCGTTATCCTATCGAAGAAAGCTATCAGATTGGTTTGACATGATTTGTTCTTCACAAATCCATGCTGGCTGTTCCCTATCACCTTACCACCTTCCAAGTGTTTGCAGATGATTTCCTTAATTACTTGCTCCATTATCTTCCCTGGCACAGAAGTTAAACTAACTGGTCTTTAGTTTCCTGGGTTGTTTTTATTTCCCTTTTTATAGATGGGCACTATATTTGCCCTTTTCCAGTCTTCTGGAATCTCTCTTGTCTCCCATGATTTTCCAAAGATAATAGCTAGAGGCTCAAATACCTCCTCTATTAGCTCCTTGAGTATTCTAGGATGCATTTCATCAGGCCCTGGTGACTTGCAGGCATCTAACTTTTCTAAGTGATTTTTAACTTGTTCTTCTTTTATTTTATCTGCTAAACCTACCCCCTTCCCATTAGCATTCACTATGTTAGGCATTCCTTCAGACTTCTCGGTGAAGACCGAAACAAAGAAGTCATTAAGCATCTCTGCCATTTCCAAGTTTCCTGTTACTGTTTCTCCCTCTTCACTAAGCAGTGGGCCTACCTTGTCTTTGGTCTTCCTCTTGCTTCTAATGTATTGATAAAAAGTCTTCTTGTTTCCCTTTATTCCTGTAGCTAGTTTGAGCTCATTTTGTGCCTTTGCCTTTCTAATCTTGCCCCTGCATTCCTGTGTTGTTTGCCTATATTCATCCTTTGTAATCTGTCGTAGTTTCCATTTTTTATATGACTCCTTTTCATTTTTTAGATCATGCAAGATCTCGTGGTTAAGCCAAGGTGGTCTTTTGCCACATTTTCTATCTTTCCTAACCAGCTTGCTTTTGGGCCCTTAATAGTGTCCCTTTGAAAAACTGCCAACTCTCCTCAGTTGTTTTTCCCCTCAGTCTTGATTCCCATGGGACCTTACCTATCAGCTTTCGGAGCTTACCAAAATCTGCTTTCCTAAAATCCATTGTCTCTATTTTGCTATTCTACCCTTCCTTAGAATTGCAAACTCTATGATTTCATGATCACTTTCACCCAAGCTGCCTTCTACTTTCAAATTCTCAACGAGTTCCTTCCTATTTGTTAAAATCAAGTCTAGAACAGCTTCCCCCCTAGTAGCTTTTTCAACCTTCTGAAATAAAAAGTTGTCTGCAATGCAGTCCAAGAATTTGTTGCATAGTCTGTGCCCCGCTATGTTATTTTCCCAACATATATCCGGATAGTTGAAGTCCCCCATCACCACCAAATCTTGGGCTTTGGATGATTTTGTTAGTTGTTTAAAAAAAGCCTCATCCACCTCTTCCACCTGGTTAGGTGGCCTGTAGTAGACTCCTAGCACAACATCACCCTTGTTTTTTACCCCTTTTAGCCTAACCCAGAGACTCTCAACACTTCCGTCTCCTATGTCCATCTCTACCTCAGTCCAAGTGTGTACATTTTTAATATATAAGGCAACACCTCCTCCCTTTTCCCCCTGTCTATCCTTCCTGAGCAAGCTGTACCCATCCACACCAACATTCCAATCATGTGTATTATCCCACCAAGTTTCAGTGATGCCAACAATGTCATAGTTGTATTTATTTATTAGCACTTCCAGTTCTTCCTGCTTATTACCCATACTTCTCACATTTGTATATAGGCATCTAAGATACTGATTTGATCTTTCCTCCCAGTTTTGTCCTGACCCTCCTTTCTCTCTGCCAATATAGCCCACACTTCCTCTCATTTCCAACCCATCTCCCAGGTCTCCATGTTCCCCACTTACCTGTGGGCTTTGCTCACCTGTCCCTGTCGAACCTAGTTTAAAGCCCTCCTCACTAGGTTAGCCAGTCTGTGTCCAAATAGGGTCTTTCCCCTCCTCAAAAGGTGAACACCATCTCGGCCTAGCAGTCCTTCCTCGAATAGCATCCAGTGGTCTAGTCAGCTTTGGCCTCTTGTTAAAATTGAGAAGAAACTTGGTGACTGTAGTGGGGCAGCTGCCCCACTCACTGAATTTGGGCTGCAGCAGGCCAGTGGGCCTGCACAGACAGAGAGCCAATCAGGGAAGGCCTTATAGGGAATCAATCAGGGCCCAGATTGGAGGGAGCCAATCAGGGCCAGGCTCAGCCCTATAAGAAGGCTGCTCAGGACAGGCGCAGACAGTCTGTCCCAGGCCTTTCACAGGGGAAGGTCTGTCTCCAGCCTGGGAAGACTAGCACCCAGGACAGCACAGTGCTGGGCCGGCCCAGAGGAACAGAGGGTAATTCCAGCCTGGAGTCCGTTAGGCTGCAGGCCCTGAAGGGAAGGGCCTAGCTGGTGCGAGGGGCTGAAGAGGAAGCGGCCCAGGGACGTGGACAGACAGAGGGAGAGAAGGAGGGCAGGATGGCTGCCACTAGAGGGTCCCTGGGTTGGGACCCAGAGTAGTGGGTGGGCCTGGGTCCCCACCTTTCCTCCTTGCCTTGCACCTGGCTGAGCTGCACCAACCCCCTGCCAAGAGGGGAGTGACTTTCAGGGTGCAGTTGGCCACATCGGCCAGGATGCAGAGAGGCAGCTGATTGATTTCCCCCCCCCCAGAAGGGGGTGAGGATGGACTAAGGGGCACTGCCGGAGGGCAGTGGCTTGAAAAGGACGCCGTGAGTTTGGGAGCAATGCAGGTCCGGACACGCCAACCGAGGGCGAGATGATGGATGGGACACCACCACAAGGGGGCGCTCCACTATACAGAGCTAATTCCCGAGACAACCAGTAAAAGGTGCCAGGTGCTGAGTCCCAACTCCATCACAGTGATTCTGAAAGGAATAGCAGCAACTTTCTCATAGAAATTTCCTATTTCCCTCCCAAAATCTATTCTGTTTTTTTTCTACAGCTATAGATGCTGAACTGCTGTCTCCACTTGGAAAATCTGAAGAGTCATTTGAGAAAGAGAGCACAAGTGTAAGAATGACTCGATATCCTAGTGGTTAAATATAATATGAGACAATATGAGAGACTCAAGGTACAGTCTCCCTGATCTAATGACTCTTCCATTAGTTAATCCAGAGTGCAACAACTTCAACAGGAGAGATTGAGGGTGCTCTACATGTGACCATCCCATAGCACAATGGTTTGGACTCTCCTCTGAGAGGTGGCAGATTCCCTGTTCAAATTCCTTCTTCCCCCTCAGACACAACAGGGCTTGAACTGGAGGGCTTCTCATATCTTACAACCCCAGACTAAAAGTTATGAGGAAGGTCCTTCTCCTCCCCAGCTTCTTGCAAAAAACATAGGCACCTTACTACAAAGAGGGTTCCCAGCTGTGAATCTGTGGCAGAGATAGGTGCCTCCTTTCAGTCTAGACGTAGGCACCTGTATTTGAGAGGGGGGCGGGGCTTAGCACACATCCCGCTGGTTGGCATCTCTGATTGGATAGCTTATGCAGCTCCCTGTCTAGCATGCTGGGTTTTGTGAATCTCATTCTCAGGCGCCTATCTCTCCCCATTTATCTTATAGGGAGCCTATGTGCCTAACTTGGGCAGTGTATTTCTGTGATTTTTCTAGTCACTTAATTTCTTCTGTTCATCCAACCATTGGCTAAAAATGTAGAGATTCATCAACCAACTTTTCAAAGATTACTATTTCTTTTGCATACCTCTATTTTTGGATACCCAAAATGACACTGAAATAAGCCTGATTTTCAGAAAGTGATGAGCATTATCTTTTGAAAATCGGGGCCCCCTCAGGCATCTCAAGAGAGCACCTAAAAATTTGGGCACCAAAATCACTTGGCACTTTTGAAAATGTAGGCCCCTGCTCATAGTTCTGGAGGTCTTTGTTCAATCCCCTGTGACCATGATGACAAGGCATTACATTTTCACAGGACTAAGCACACTGTTGTGGTACTCAATAAATAATATTTAGGAGTTGAAGCTCAACAATTGGTTATCTGTTTAACAGATATGTACAGTATCTGTGCAAGTGTAAATGTGCATACAGAATAGATGGAAAATACAGCATCAGAAATATTCTATTTTATATCAGTAAGCCTTTACACTAAAGATGGGCCCACAAGTCAAGGTTCAATTATCCTTGCAAACATTTCCACTTAAAATTTGCAAATTTTGGAATCATAATGGCTCTGTAATCACTTATGGTTGCAGATTTATAGCCCAGATGAGCGTGACTGCCATCAGCCAAGACAAGGTATGATTTAGTTTTTTATAAAAATGAATGTTAAGAGGTTAAGGAAAATGTGTTTAACAAGTTTTCAAATGAAAAGGACAAAGCCTTTCACCTCTAGGTCACCAATTCAAATTCTGCCCTGTTCAGCAGTGAATCATAGCTTGTTACAATCTGAGAGCTGTTCAGTGGCCAATGGGAAATGAAATGGCTCCTCTGGCCAGTGGTCCTAAGAGCCAGATGTCTCCACTATAAAACACACTATTTGGTGCATTAGCTGACAGTCTCAGCAGAAAAGTCACTTTGCAATTGTTCATGTCATATACTGTTGCAAACTGCATCTGGTACATCATGAAATTTTAGCATCTGGAAGACACTTCTTTTAAATTTTCACAAATTGATCAGCAGTCTTGTGGAAAAACATATCTTGGATTCATGAACCATGATGCTTTTTATGATAAGAGGAGATTGCTTGAATTTATCTGTATCCAATAAATAGAAAGGATGCCAAGACTCCTAGGGTAAAAATAATCTGGGGCCTGATTTGGCAAACCCTTAAACATACAAGTACACCGGACTCTCGTTAAAATGGGTGACCACGTTATAGCAGGGACTGCGTTACCATGGATTCCTGTCATAACTATAAAGGGAAGGGTAACAGCTCTCCGGTGTACAGTACTATAAAATCCCTCCTGGCCAGAGACTCCAAAATCCTTTTACCTATAAAGGGTTAAGAAGCTCAGGTAACCTGTCTGACACCTGACCCAAAGGACCAATAAGGGGACAAGATACTTTCAAATCTTGTGGGGGGGGGGGAGAGGCTTTTGTTTGTGCTCTTTGTTTGGGAAGTTGTTCGCTCTTGGGACTGAGAGGGACCAGACATCAATCCAGGTTCTCCAAATCTTTCTGAACAAGTCTCTCATATTTCAAACTTGTAAGTAAACAGTCAGGCAAGGCATTAGTTTATCTTTGTTTTCTCAACTTGTAAATGTACCTTTTCCTAGGGTGTTTATCTCTGTTTGCTGTACTTTGAACCTAAGGTTAGAAGGGGGTCCTCTGAGTTCTTTAAGTTTGATTACCCTGTAAAGTTATTTTCCCATCCTGATTTTACAGGGAGGATTTTTACCTTTTTCTTTAATTAAAAGCCTTCTTTTTAAGAACCTGATTGATTTTCCTTGTTTTTAGATCCAAGGGGGTTGGATCTTGATCCACCAGGAGTTGGTGGGAGGAAGGAGTGGGGATGGTTAATTTCTCCTTGTTTTAAGATCCAAGGGGTTTGGATCTGTATTCACCAGGGAATTGGTGAAGGTCTCTCAAGGCTACCCAGGGAAGGGAATTAGCTTTGGGATGGTGGCAGCGGACCAGATCTAAACTGGTAGTTAAGCTTAGAAGTTTTCATGCAGGCCCCCACATTTGTACCCTAAAGTTCAAAGTTGGGAAGCAGCCTTGACAATTCCAATGAGGGTAATTAAATTTGGGATCCATGCGCGGTCCCGCGCTATCAGCGAATTCGTGCTATATAGACGCGCGTTCTAGCGAGGGTCCGCTGTAGTCTCTACTCATGTGAGTAGTTCTGGACCCAAATGAGTTAGGGTTTGCAGGACTGAGTACCATGAATCAGTCCTCCTTTCCTTCCTTTCAGATTAAAAATCCTTCAGATAAAAATTACATGATTGCTCTTTGTCAATGAAAAAATAAAACAACACACCACCTAAATTTATTTGCCAATTATTCACACTTTTAAATCATTCAGCAGTCCACTCCTTCTTTTTGCATACATTGCTATTCACATTTTTAATGTTACAGCAGCAATGTTAGATGTGCATTACAATAAAGCATTCTATGTATTTCACCACCAAGTTTAGAAATATAAACAGAAGCAGAGCAGAATATATCAAGTGACATCCGATTACAATTTTGATTCAAACAAAATTCATTCAGATGCAGCATTTTCTGTAACTGGTCCCTATATAATGCTGTGTCTACTGATTAGAACTAGACATACTGACATTTTGAAGTGGAATTGGAACAAATAGCTGAATTTTCCATAGGATGAAAATTAAAAAAATTTTCGATTCAGGACTATAGAATCATGTTTCAACTTACTCATTTATATTCAGTTACTTTCAACTTTGACATTATATTAAAACATATAACATATAATATCGAATATAATTTAAAATATATTAATTTAATATAATATACAAGTCAAAAGGAAACAAAATGATAAAGGAAAAAAACTTGGTTACCTTATCAAAACAATGTTTTGCTATTATCAAAATATGAGAAAATGAAAACAATTAATTTTGACTTTTCCCAACAACACATTCCAGCAAGCCATCAATTTCGACAAAACTGCATTTTCTGAAAGAAAACTACTGTGGAAAAATTTTCAGCCAGCTGTACTATTGACCAGTACTGGACATGGGACAAAAGATTGCACCTTAAAAATCAAAGGGAAATTGGGACTACAGCTACTACTAAAATGGTCAAGGTATCAAAACTGATTTGTTCGACATTGATTCCATGTGTGTCTGCTTGCTTCTCTATACCAGGCATGCTTTGCTACATGCAGTAAGTATGATGAAAGGGCTGAGCCTGTATTGGATCACCTTGAATATGAAACATCTCTTAGCAGAGAATTCTTGAGAGCATTCAGGAACAAAGGAATTAATAGTGATATGAAATGTTTCTACACTAATTCTTATAAAGGAAACAGATTAAAGAGATTAGAGTAGCCCACATCAGAACTGTCACTGAGATATAATATACCAGGTGATAATAACTCACTTGCATTGAACGTGTAATCTTAATTGGATGTGACATTATTATTCAAGAGTAAGGTGTCTTATTTTGAGATTGCACCTCCTTTCTGTGTCTGCCATGTCTCACCATGCATCAACTCCTTTGAATTTCGATTGTTGCTTTCTGTATATTTTATAAAAATAAAGTAGTACTACAGGCTAGATCCTCAGATGGCATAAATTAGGGAAGCTTCCAGGAAATCAATGAGGCTATGCTGATTTACAACAGCTAAGAATCTAGCCCTATATTTAACTTAATGTTGATTGACTTTGTTTTAAAGTAAGGTTTTGTTTTCATACATTTTGTTTTGCACAACGTCCAAATATACATGAGATAATCTCTGCAGACTAAATACATATATAACAAGAAAATGTACATTTTAGCTAGAGTTTCCCATACCATACAGTAGTGATAGACATGTGATAAGTTGTACACCTATGTAATAAACATTTATTAAATAAGTTTGATATCCTCACCTTTATTCTGAACCATTTATCTGCCTCCATCCAGACTACTGATCCATTCCACACCTGTGAGAACCTTCACACACAAAAAATACTGTAGAAGAAATGTTTCCCTCCACCCATCAAAAGAGAACCTGCTTCTACCGCTCGTCCATTATAAGATGTTCTTATTTGAATTTATTTTTATCAGCTACTTGGATGGTAAAGAGATTTATCCAAATTATGAAAAGACAATTTGCCTCTCGAAATAATAGGGAAATAGGGAGCTTTTCCAGGACAAGGCTACCACTTCCTATCCATGTGCAAAGTGTGTTGAAGGCACTCTGGAAATACAAATAAATATTAATAATCTCCTGGTTTTGGGAAGGTCTTTGATTTAGCAGGAAATGGTTATTTTTGTGCTTCATGTGCATTATAGCTGTCTCTCAGACCTGATATAATTTGAATGATAAATAAAGAAGGGGAAGTCTGTTCACCTATAGGTTAATACACATTTGTAAGAGGATAGGAGACTATATATGCCTTCAAATTCAGAAAATTGCGAAGTAGCACTGCTTGCATTAAGGGTGAGAGCTAATTTAGACCCTGAATTCCTGCCATAGAACACCAGTTTTAAATATCCTCCACTGGATTCAGATTACTGGTGACATTGATTTCCAAGTCTTGCTAATACAATTTGTAAAGCCCTCTATGACCTTAAATAGTCATAATACACTTCATAATTTATTTATTTACAGTGATGAACACAACACATTAATTAATTAAATCATCAGATCATGTGTTACTGTAAGTTTCCAGCAATGGGCCATCTTATCATACGGCATCTACCACAATTCTTACTTGGGCTACTGGATAATACTGTAATGTAAAGAATAACACCATTGTTTTATAGTTACATCACTGTATAGTTACCCAGCAGCTCTTGCAAGCCAGTGTGCTTTGCTTCACATTAATTCTGTAAATAATTATAAAGCTTTACATTTATCCTGAGATGCAAGGCACGATTATATAGACACAATTCTGATTGACAGCAATGGGATTTTTAAATTTTCCGAGCATTTTCAGTTAATTTGACCTTGGTTGATGTCTAAGACTAGGTTTCTGAGTCGACTCAGTAGAACTTTAATTGGTGGGTGGTAAATCTATACAAACTTCCCCTATGAAGATGAGAATGTTTATATGGAATCTACATGAAAACATATTTCCAGTTTCTAACTTCTAAACAGTTTTACTAAAAAACTAGTTTAATAATAACACTGAGTCTTTCATATTTTTAAGACCTGTGAAATCTAGCAGCAACATCTTACATGTTACTTCAGAGAATGCAATATGTAGGAGCTGAGATTTGCTTGGGGTGTTAGAAACACCACTGTTTGCAGAAACCTACAGTACAAAAATATTTACAAGCTTCCCTCATTTGAAATTTTAATAAAATTTCAGCAATGTAGAGGCTCAAAGCAACTTCCCTAATCATCAGTGCACACTGCTAGTGAAATTAGAAAGAAAGACGGAACAAGTCAAAGCTTAGGTGAAAACTAATTGCTATTTAACTGTCTTACTGTGTGTGGGGAAAAAATTGAAAAGGTCATTACTAAGAGATATATATCTAAAAGCTCCCTCACAGTCTGTTCCAGGGGCACTCTGCTCATCTAAGGATGACAAGTGGATTATCTGTATATCAACCATATTATTCCTTAGATCCTTAACTTGAAAGGCCAAAGGAGCATAGCTAAGGGGCATCCGTGCAAGCAAGAGAGATTCATTTCATCTCACAAAGCAATCGATCTCTTAATAAATATCACTTGCTGGAAGTACTGAAAATTAGTTTATTTTGTTCTGTTTGCATCATGGAAAGGCAGGAAATATTAATCCTTCCATTCAATAAAAGGTGCAGCAGTTTTTTGTTTGTTTGTTTTGTTTTCAAATGTAGCATTCTGAACTGTGAAGCAGATTTCTAGGACAAGCCATAGGGTTCTTACTACAGGTGTTTTCTCAGATAGAAGGTCTAATGAAGTGCATAGGCCAAGTCTTGAGATCCTTGCTCAGTATGAAAGAAGTAGAGATTTACGTTTGGCAAGAGGAGTTGCCTGTTTATGTGATTAAATAAAACATTGAGTAAGAACATCGGAATTTGACGTAATTAGAATTTTTGCCTCAATAAGGATGAAGAAAAGAACACAGGTTTAGGTCTTTGGTGGTACAATACTGGGAATGGGAGACATGATTTAAGACAGTGGTTCTCAACTAAGGGTATGTGTACCCCTGGGGTACACAGAGGGCTTCCAGGGGGTGCATCAACTCATCTAGATATTTGCCTAGTTTTACAACAGGCTCCATAAAAATCACTAGCAAAGTCAGTACAAACTAAAATTTCATACAATGACTTGTTTATATTGCTCTATATACTGTACACGGACATGTGAGTACAATATTTATATTCCAATTGATTTATTTTATAATTATGTGGTAAAAATGAGAAAGTAAGCATTTCTTCAGTAATAATGGGCTGTGACACTTGTATTTTTATCTCTGATTTTGTAAGCAGGTGGTTTGTAAGTGAGGTGTAACTTGGGGGCTCACAAGACAAATCAAACTCCTGAAAGAGGTACAGTATTCTGGAAAGGTTGAGAGTCACTGATTTATGGGAAAAAAGATAATTTGAAGGGAAGGAAACCTTCCAACCATTAGTGAGGTTCTAAGAAGCTTTGGGATTGTTTCTAACAGTTTGTCAGCAATGGGTGAATCAATACTGAATCAATTGCTGAATACAACCAGTATCAGTCATATTCAACCAGACCAATATTAAACTTCCAGATTCTGGGGAGCTTGCATAGCAAAACCTCCAAGCCTCATAAGAGTATCCCAGTCAACCAGTATGTGGGTTAGTCAGTCCGTCCTCTAAACTATGTAACTTAGCAATTTTACAGCAACTTTTGGATCAGGAGGGTGGGAACTTTTTCAAGTGCCACCAACTTATGTTGTACATTAAAATCCCAAAATGTTATTTTAGCTTAGTATGACACACAATGCTCACTTCTTTTCAGCAGGCCATTGCAGAGGGAGGATATCTAGAGCCATGTGGAAACATTGCCAATGAAAAGGTGGTGAATTTGAAGCTGCCCCATTTCCAACCATACGATCTGTATATCCTGCAGACTGCTCAATATCATTAAGGTTGTGAAGTCTTTGTGGAAGAGGGTGCTGCCTGGGTTCTTGGAGGCACTGGGCAAAATCTTCCAATCCCAAGGAAAGACTCCAGGATTTGACCCTGAAATGAATAAAGCCACATCCAACAGGCAGTTCTGGAGAATCTCCAGAGTTCGGCATGAATGTGCTGCAGTTATGAGCACTCTCTTTCCAACAATTTTGGTGATAACTGTTGCTGAAATCTTGATGGCCAGCCAAGTTCAAAACCATGAACAGCTCATTTCAAGGGAGTGTGTTCCTGAGGTGTCGTATACGCTTTTTTTGTGAGTTGCTCATCTTTTAGGGGCCTTCGGGGAATCATGGAACTTGACTTCTGGGGGATCCCACACAAGGCTAATTGGAATGGAGCTCCTTAAAGTTTGTCATACCTTGTTCATGTCAGAAGATGCATATTATGTTTGCACCCATAGAACTGAGAAAAGAGCTATTTTAAAGTGTTTACTTTTTTTTTGCACCATCTGTGCACCCTCCTTATCCTATCTTGTACAAACAGGCATAGTTTATATGTCCTTCAGACTTAGTTACCACCCTCATAAGACAAATGGCTGTTCTCTTGTAAAAAACAAAACAAAACAAAACAAAAAAATACATGCTAAAATGCACATCCTAATCCTGTCCTCAGAAGGAAAAACTTCCCATAATATACAATTCCCACATCTCACAAATGCCAATATTTTTCTGAACATCTAAAGGATTTTTTAAAACAGAGATACACAACAGAGATTGTCTTTTCAATGGAGGGAAAATATCCTATCACTGCAAAAAGAAGTCTGATCACTTTCTTAACCCAGGACACCTCTTTTGGAAACTGTGGGAGGCAGATAAAACCCATTTCTGAAAAGACATAGCAAGATAAACACCAGCAAAACCCACACAACTGCAGGAATTCTGTGGGGACTGCCACCACTGCTAAATGCACGCATATAATAGCATACCACAGCTGTATGAAAAGAAATGAGGCATTTATGAGTAACAGGGCAGTTAATTTCAGGGAGGATAGGGACAGATTTGCAGCAATTCTCTAATAAACCACGGCACTGGAAGTGGTTTACCCACTGTTTACTGTGCATAAAAGTGCCTAGCACTGTTGGCAGTATATATAGTATTAGAATTGAAACCAAGAAGGGATGAATTAAACTTTTGAGGGCTGGACAATATAGAGTCCCCAAATTCTCATGACATTCTCTTTAAAAATAATCAGTTGATGCAGCTAATTGAGTCATCCTGAACTGTCTGCATAGTTTTTTATATAATTTCTCCTTTATTAGCTCCCCTAGAATCAATTAGAAGTTCACTTTTGTAGTTGTGTTTATCAGAGTGTGACCCTAGTATAATAATAGTATCATATTAGATACAAAAAGAAATTAACATCTGGTTGGGCGAGTTTGTGAAGGCCTTACACTCAACCCAACAGCATTGCTGTGTTTGTCTATTTGTCTGTAAGTATATGACACGATAACTTTTGACAACCACATCTGATCAATTCCAAAAGTTCAGGGTAAATTCAAGGCATCAGAACCATATGATTTTGGAGGAAATCAGAAATCCAAAAGTGGAAGATGAGAGATACAAGGAGCCCCTGCCAGCGGTTTAGCACGGCCATAACTTCAAGAACCTCTGCCATTGTCTATTGATCAAACAACCAATTGATGGCACCCTTTAATGCCATCCAGGATATACTACTATCTCAACTCTGCCTGTGCTCTCAACAGAGTTTAACCCGTTGACACCCTGAATGACTTATCTCCGAGACAGAAAGGAGAATTATGGTAGAGCGGAAAGGGGAATTGAGATATGCGAGTAGCCCCTGGCCTGGAGGGTACAACAGGGAAGACGGGGAGGGAGGAATGAGGCACACATCACTCCTGGCAGTGGGGGGAAGTTGTAATGGGTACATAAAGGGAAGACAGAGCCTCTGGCATGGGGGAGGAGTATGGGGGTAATGAGTGTTCATACAGAGCCTCTGCTATGAAGGTAGGGGAAATTGGGCGCACACAGAGCCCCTGCCATGGGGGAGATGGGGAATCCTGGAATAGTAGGAAGGGGCAATGAGGGCAAAAGAGATATGGGTATACACACAGAGTCCTGCATGGGGGGAAGAATGCAGGAACTTGGTATGGGGCATACAAAGCCCCAGGCATGGGGGGGGGATAGGGCAGAGTTCCTGGGAGTCCCTGAAAAAAAGAGGGAGATGGGAAGGCAGCACACAGGAAACTTGAGAGGGGGGATGGAAGGATGCCAGGAGTTCCTGGAGTGTGCAGTGAGCTCAGCCTACACAATAGTTGCATTTAAACCACTGAATCTTATTTTTCCTCCCTATTAATATGAACACAGGCCAATACCTCTAATACTGTGTCTCTTTTCCATATATTACTCTTTATAGATGGGATCCTTCAGTAAGTTATGGAATGCACCATTTTTCTGTCTTGTACCTGCACTTGCCTTAATGAAAATAATTCTTAAGAAGAAATATTATCAACAAGTTACCCAGCTGTGCCGCGTTAATCTCTTTCAGTTAATGCATAGGTCCCAAACAGCTACAGATTGCAGATAGGTTTAAACTAGGATACACAATGGTTGATTCAGTTGTAAATTTGTGTATCCTGAAGACATCTGTGTCACCTAATCTTAACCCCTGTATGTACTGGACACTAGTTGATCAGAAATGAAAATGGTGTTTGGTAGAGGCTGGTAGGTGGTTCCCCCAATGTTTTATTATGAATCATAGCAGTAGAACTATTTACGTACGGAGGATGTGGCTGGCAATGTACAAGAATTAAAGGAAATACAGTTTCTAGTTTGGAGAACTTACAACCTATAGATGTAGAACAAAGCCCTGATCCCTTGAAATAACCCAAATGGGTGGACTGCTGGATCTGAGCAGAATTAATGGAGCTCCATGCAGATGTCATTCTGTGAGGAATAACCAGCAGTATCAGGACCTAAAACAGGATGCACAAGAAAATCCATAGGAGGGAAATTAGACTTTTGGAGGGATTTGAGTAAGGAAAACTAGCTGCTTAGTAAACCAAGACTAACTATCCATCTATGGTACCTAAACAGCCCCCATTAAGGTAGTGCCTGAGAACCTCACAGTCTTTAATGTATTTATCCGCACACCTTTAGGAGGTAGGGAAGTGCTTTGAGTCCTAGATTACAGAGAGGGAACTGAGTCACTAAGTGATTTGCCCAACTTCACACAGAAAAATCTGGTGCAGCAAGGAATTGAATCTGGGTCTCCTAAGTGCCAGGCATGTGCCCCTAAGCACTGTACCATCCTTGTTGGTAGGACATAGGTGGTTGGGGTCCTTCCACACAGAAAGATGACTCATTCCGGAAACCATCTTCCAAAAACAGTCAGAGTAGCAGTGGAAGGCGAGACAATAATCTGTGACGAGAAACAGATGGGAAGGACCTCCAAGAACATGGACAAGTTCAGAATAACCAACATAGGTGACCATAAGAAACTGCAACTACAAAGGGTGCAGAGATTGGGCAGACAATAGGGGTAGCATAGATCCCAGGGTGATGAATGCTACATAAAAATCTAAAGCAGTGAGAGCTTTAATACAGAACCAAAGGCAAAAGATCTATTTTGCCCAAAGTGAAGTTTACCATCTAGGGTGGGATTTTCAAAAGCTCTCAACACTGTCTTAACTCTGCTCTCACTGAAGTCAGTTGGAGTTTTGTCATTGACTCTGACGGGAGCTGCTGAGTAAACATGTATTGCTTTGAAAAAATCCCACTCCAGATCAGAATACTGTAGGTCGAACAGTTACTCAGAGTTCAGTTTCTTTATCATCATGGTCGGGGTCTACCCATCTATATACAGTTCAAAGAAAAATACTCAAACCTTTGCAAGAGGCATATTTAGAACATTAAATGTCTCTGGAATGCTCTTGTAATTAGCAAATGGATAAAGAAAAATTAAGGACACAACATGACTAGACTCCCAAGCAGGTTATTATTATAGCTTTTATTTTTCTTATTGTATTTTCAGAAGAGATTCTAATATGGGACTTGATTCCTGTCAAGAGAGCACCTCAATAGAGTAATGCTTGTACACAGTGTTTTTATCTCATAATGCTGTCTATTTAGACATAGTTGATACTTTATGTAAGGCTGATATTGGGACCTTGAAAAATAACAGCATGATTCTCATTTATTTTCTTCTCAGGAAACCTGTTTTCTTCCAAGAATTAAAAAAAAAAAATACACTCAGTCCTTCCGGCTGTGTTGGTGTATTCTAGATTTATAAAACGCAATACTTGCTCTTTTTTGTTACCAGGCATTGCAAAAATTTAAGTGACCCAGCAGTCAAGATTTCCCACTGTGGCAAAAACAATTTGGTAATTGTCCTGTGAATTAGGGAAGTGAACACTGGTAGGATTCTTGAATTGGGTATTTTCTTGGGCGATGATGTGGAAATAATAGATTTAATGAGAACTGTGTAACGATGTGGAATACAATTTCATTCTTGAATAAATTTCACATCTTTTCTAACTACACAATAGATTAACGTAAAGAATCAAGTACTGCAGGGAACAAGCCAGGAGAACCTGCTGCTAAACACAAAGAGAGTATTGCCAGATTTGAGTTGCAGTAGATTTTGTGCAGAACAACAAAAGAAAGACAAATAGAAGGAAAGGAATGGTGGTTATAGACAGAAAGGGTTGAATTTTAACACAGTCCCAAGGAATTCACCCATGCTTTCACTTCCCTGCCCTCCCCACCCCAACCCCTCGCATCTTCCCCTTCAATTGCCAATAATGAAAATTGCTTCATTAAATCTCTGAGCACCCCACTGAAAAAAAAAATACCTCAACATGTGCAGTAATAGCTAGGCATTATGTTTTTAGAAATCCTTTACCCAGAGAGTGACTCTACTTTAATTACACAGTGCCTATATGTGGTGAAAGGCAAAGGATTAAGAATCACAGATTGCCCTCTACTGCTGTCTTGACATATTGCAACATGGTTTTCACATGATTGCAGTCCGTGAGTGGTGCATTAGCCATTCCAGTGCAGTCAAAAGGCTCAATGATACATGTGCATAGACAAACTAAAGGCTGATAGAGTATGCTTGTTATGGCATGCCCAGTCCAACATTAGGGCACAGCTACAAAGGCCTGGAGAGGAGCCTCCCTGAGCTCCCCAGTGTATAAAGTCACTTTTACACTCCTTACTGGTATTACAGCCTGCTCTTCCCTGCAAACTGAACCTGCTCCATCTGCCAGGCCCCCTGCCTTTTCCCTCCATCACCTTCAGGGCTGTGTCTGCCCCAAGAGAATTGGGACAAGGCAGTCTGCTCTCGCTGAACAGGGACTGTAATTCTTTCATGGCTCTTAATGGGTGCTGTGCAAACTGAGGGATGGGGACGAGGAAGGGGCTAAGGCAGAGGTAGGCAACCTATGGCATGCGTGCCAAAGGCGGCACGCGAGCTGATTTTCAGTGGCACTCACACTGCCCGGGTCCTGGCCACCAGTCCGGGTGGCTCTGCCTTTTAATTTAATTTTAAATGAAGCTTCTTAAACGTTTTAAAAACCTTATTTACTTTACATACAAGAATATTACAGACTTA
Organism: Malaclemys terrapin pileata; assembly: GCF_027887155.1. Taxonomy (NCBI): domain Eukaryota; kingdom Metazoa; phylum Chordata; order Testudines; family Emydidae; genus Malaclemys; species Malaclemys terrapin. Next base: position 329,532,865 of record NC_071505.1, read on the forward strand.
TAGAAAGAGACCTTCTAAAAACATTAAAATATATCACTGGCACGTGAAACTTAAATTAGAGTGAATACATGAAGACTCGGCACACCACTTCTGAAAGGTTGCCGACCCCTGAGCTCAGGCTTAGTACATCCTATCTCCCGTCTGCTGTACACCTTGGAAAGGTCAGGCAGAATCTTTTCCAAAGAAGTTAAACAACCATTCGCACTGGAGGTTTGTCAGGTGTAGGCTATTGTACTTTGTATCTGAGGTTGTGTTACAGAACACACCTTTATGGTCAGGAACTACAGAAGGAAACTAAAGGAGTAAAAAGGAAGACCCATGAATACATGAACCAGAGGTTTGGTCAGAGGGATAGCCAAAATAGTGTGTGATGTGGCAAACATTTCAAAAATGTTAGCTGGCAGATGTAAGCACAGGGCAACTCCTGGTTCCTGATAGTAGAGATGGCTCTGGGGCCTGAGACAAGGTGAGGGAAATTTAGCCAAGACAGCTTTCATTACCACCCAGTATGATATCATCTGAATATGCTGATTTCAAAAAAATTGCAGTTGAGCATAAGAATTAAAGGGACAATGTCAGTCCTGAGGTAAACGTGTACAAATCCATTGACCTCATGAAAATTGACTCCGTTGATCTCAGTGGAGTTGCATCCACTTACCTCAGATCTGAATTTGGCCAGAGGAACCTGGGATGGGCAGAAAAGAGGGAGACTCTCAGGAGATATAATATAGATTTTGGTGTTATTTGCATAGAAGTCAGACAGCTGGATTCACATACTGAGAGGGAAAATGTGTTCATTTTATATAACAGAATGGAAATTATAAAAATATTGGTGAACTACCTAGCCATCTACACTACACAAATCACTGTGATATCAGAGCAGCACTGCACTGATACACCTTTGCAGCCCTAATATGTATAAACCTATGCTTATGGAGAACAGAGAAGTGGTTAATGTAGGCCTGGCAAGAGGCAGGAAGTGGAGCAGCTGAGTTTATGTTCAACTCCACAGGTGTGATGTTAGCACATGTGGGCTAACATGTTTTAAAAGTCTAGTTTAAACAAGGCCACACTTCCATGTTAAAGTGGTAAGTTAAACTCCAACGGAGAGCCTTGGCTTTAAGTCAAGCAATTTATTATGTGCTGAAGGCAACATACCTTGTCTAGATAGACTAGACTTTTCAAACATGTTAGGCAACATGTGCTAATATCATACCTTTACATCTGAGTCTAGGCAAGGCCAAAGAGGGTGTCCTCCAGAGCAGAGACGCTTGGAGAGCAGCAAGAAGGAACCTGAGGAAAGGGCTCAGGGCTCTCAAGTCAAAAAAATCTCAGCTAAGAGCAGAATTTCTCAGTGTGGACAGACCACTTTTCTGACCCACTACATGCTTCTTTGGAGGGGCACTAGCTGCAGATGGGCTGGGCTGCAATCCAAGAGTGTGTGCTATCTTCTCTTCTCTTCTCCTTGGTGAGAATGTTCAAGTGTCCCAGGATCATAAGTCTTGGCGACTCTGCCAAGACAACCAACAGCACTCAGAAACCTGCATTCTTTGGAAGCCTAATAGGAAAGATACTCTAAAAGGGTTTCCCTACCCTCACCCCAACCCCGTATGAAGGGATCTCTCATGCATGTGAAGTTGAATGGAAATAGAAGGACTCTGTCCTTGCACTCTGAAGAAAACTTAATCTCTAGTTATAGATTGGGGAGTGTAGATTTGTGAGCATATATTTATATGCAACAAGCCAATGGATTTTTTTTAAACCTTCCTTTCCACTAGCACCAGCTGCTGAGTCTTCCTTGACATCCTCCCCTGTGCATCTCAGTGCATGTTCAACAGTTGATCTCAAGGGGGGAGGGGGGAAGAAGAGAGAGAGCAGCCCACTAGCAAGTAGTCTGACTGCATTAATAGTTCAACTCCAGCCCATAAGGCTATTTTCAGACTCAATTCAGGAGATAAAGTTATAGACCTGCATTATACGGGACTCTGGCCATGTGATGGATATCTTAGCATTTTGTGCTGCTCACAAGGCTTTAATTCTATCAGTGATCAAACTCACAGTAGAAGAATCCCTATTCTTCCCTTAAGATATTTTTCTCTTTGATTATTACCTTCTGCCAGGGAAAGTATCCATGTGGTCATGCAGACAACAATCCCTGAACAGCTTTTATAGTTCTCTGAGTCCTCTTGTGGCAAATTAGTGGTATACTGCATAGCAGAATCAAATCACCCCTTTTAATGTAATGAAAGCCTTTTTGATGCCTGTGGGGATTTTCACCAGGAAGTACTCAGATCCCAAAGCAGCAGCTCTAGTGCTTGCACTATAAGACTCTCCAAATAGCTGTCAACTGTAATAGCAGAAATATCCTTTTCCCCAGCCCTCTTGCCAGTAGCAGGCAAGACCATCGTGATTTGCTGATAACTAACATGTTAATTCAAACTAGCATCAAAATGGGCATCTCTCAGATCTCTAGTGGCCTGAGCGTATGAGCTGAGATTCAAGTAAATCACAGCAGCTATCCACAGCATTACACTTTCAAAGTAGGACTTAAGCGCTGCAAGAAATAATGCTTTGTGTCTGATATTGCAAACTGAAATTAGAATTGAAAATTCTACTGTAAGTTGTAGGGTTTTGTGTATAGACCCCATTCTGGCCTGGCAACCAAAGAGTTAATGGAGCATCTACCAGCCAGTGGCTGATTGACAGCCTCATAGCAGCTAGGAGAATAAAATTGCTGAGAAGCGGAGAGGTGGAGTAGCTGCCAGAGGAGCAAGCAGACAAGGAAAGTCCTGCCAGCCAGCTGGCGAGAAGCTGCTCAGAAACTACACCGCAGAGAAGGGGCAACCAGATCTACAGGCTGGAGAAATTTACAGCACCATGGGAGGTGGGAAGGAGTTCAGGCCACAGCAGGAGGAGGTGTTGAGGCTTCAATCTGCCTGCCTGCCTGGACTAAAGGTCCTGAGCTGGAATCCAGTGGAGTGGGTGGGCTGGGGTTCCCCTACTGATCCATCAACAGAGACTTAAGAACCAAACAGGTCTCCACCCCCTGAGGATCAGGACCAGCTATCCCCACAAAGTAAAAGGGGAAACCTCTACATCCCAGTCGGACTGAAAATAACACCATCCATAGCCCCAAACAGGACTACCATAGAGACCTAGGCAAGAGAGGCTGACTGACTAAACTGGGAGGAGTGGTAGATACGCTGGAGGGTATGAATAGAATACAGAGGGAGCTAGACAAATTAGAGGATTGGGCCGAAAGAAATCTAATGAGGTTCAACAAGGTCAAGTGCAAAGTCCTGTACTTAGGACAGAAGAATCCCCTGCACTGCTACAGACTAGGGACCGAGTGGCTAGGCAGCAGTTCTGCAGAAAAGGACCTAGGGGTCACAGTGGATGAGAAGCTGGATATGAGTCAACAGTGTGCCCAGGAAGGCTAACGGCATTTTGGGCTGTATAAGTAGGGGCACTGCCAGCAGATCGAGGGACGTGATCATTCCCCTCTATCAGCATTGGTGAGGCCTCATCTGGAGTACTGTGCCCAGTTTTGGGCACCAAACTACAAGAAGGATGTGGAAAAATTGGAAAGAGTCCAGCAGAGGGCAACAAAAATGATTAGGGGGCTGGAGCACATGACTTATGAGGAGAAGCTGAGGGGACTGGGATTATTTAGTCTGCAGAAAAGAAGAATGAGGGGGGATTTGATAGCTGCTTTCAACTACTGAAAGGGGGATCCAAAGAGGATGGATCTAGGCTGTTCTCAGTGGTAGCAGATGACAGAACAAGGAGTAATGGTCTCAAGTTGCAGTGGGGGAGGTTTGTAGGTTGGATATTAGAAAAAACTTTTTCACTAGGAAGGTGGTGAAGCACTGGAATGGGTTACCTAGGGAGGTTTTTAAGGTCAGGCTTGACAAAGCCCTGGCTGGAATGATTTAGTTGGGGATTGGTCCTGCTTTGAGCAGGGGGTTGGACTAAATGACCTCCTGAGGACTCTTCCAACCCTGATATTCTATTGTTCTATGGCTGCTGCACCAGCCCAAGCAGACTCTGTGCAAAGCTCTGTCTGAAGAAAGGGGGCGCTGTCACATTAGCACACCACCTCACAGGTCTACAAGACCATTCTTCATTAAATCATTAAATCAAAGTGTTAAAAAAGAAAACCATAAAAAACTTTAGCCAGTTCTTTTATAGTTTCATTAAGGTAATTCATTAATGCTCTTCAAATAAAACAATGTAATATTCCAGTCACATGACTTATGAACAACAATAAATCCAATGGCTTATAGTAATTAACATGCATCGCTAGAGTATATCAGATAAGGCTATTTCCATGCAATGAATTTACCATTCAGTTTTGTGGTTCTTGCACACAGTGGGCCTGCTTCAGATTTCACTTACATTGATGTAAATCAGGAATAACTCCCAATGAAATCAGTTGAGTAACACTCATGTAAAACCAGAAGGGACAAAAAGAGTCATACAATATAGCCTAATAACTGGAAGTTTACTGAGAAACACCATTGTGGTGCTTCTGGATGACATTAATTCTTCCGATACTGAAACAAAACCATTTGCTTCCCAATTTATGTTTGCCCCTGAATTATAAGGTTCAAGATAGATAATAATCAATTTGATGTAACCACCCCTCACACTTTTCATCTTCAGAGCATTTTACTGCTGTTACTAAACTAAACATAATCATTAGTCCCCTGCAAAGTAGGTACAGTCAGTTTAGTTCACTGAGCAAAAGTCCAGCTAATAATCAGTATTCATATTAAAGCCTAATTTCACAGAATCGTAGGACTGGAGGGTACCTCAAGAGGTCATCTAGTCCAGTTCCCTGCACTCATGACAGGACTAAGTATTACCTAGACCATTCCTGACAGGTGTTTTCTAACCTGCTCTTAAAAATCTCCAATGGAAATTCCAAAACATCCCTAGGCACTTTATCCCATTGCTTAACCACCCTGACAGTTAGGAAGTTTTTCCTAATGTTCAACCTAAACCGCCCTTGCTGCAATTGAAGCCCATAGCTTCTTGTCCCGTCCTCAGAGGTTAAGGAGAACAATTTTTCTCCCTCCTCCTTGTAACAAATTTTTAAGATTGAGTTATGAAAAAATAAGGCTCATCTAGCGGCATAATTTGTACAAGCAAGTCCTTTAAAGAAGAGCTTGAATATATCAAAAATTAGACGAGAAACTATCAAATTAAATTTCACAATTTTAAATTGAAAATTATCTGAGGTCAAATTCTTCGTGTTCGTTCCCCTCTAATCATCATCTTTTTGTAAATGGAGAGACAAGCTATGCGATTAAGGCCTCCAACTCTGCCAAACACATCAACGCACACAAGTAGTCCCACTGAAGTCAATGGGATTTCTCGCATGCTTAAAGGTATAGAAGATCAGGGCTTAAGCCCAAGGTCATAGAAAGCTAAAGTCACTGCCAGAATTTCCTGCTCCCAATCCTGTACTTGACTTCAAAGAGAATTTTCCCTGGGTAAACTATGCATTAGCTCTTGGTCATTTATGTGTAATAAATGCCTTACTATGCTCTGCCTCTCAGTTCTAGACATTGTGGATGAAATCCTAAACCCACTGAAATCAATGACAAGATTCCCTTGGACTTCAACAGGGCCAGGACTTCACCCAGTCATCTTGCTCTGCATACTTGCAAGTAAAGCATATTTAAACCAAAAGATTCTTGCCATATGACATGCTTATGATAATTGATAAATTAATGCATAACATCTCATTAACTAAGCAGCCGTTCACCACAACACCACCCCTGCTTTCATTAATTGCGATAATAATGAACATCTGCAGTTTGCCACAAGAGCACTGTACAATAATGTATACACATTTATATTAGACTTGGATTTTAAGAGAGACGTTTTCTCAGAACCAAACCTATAGTCTTCTCCCAGCACCCTAATGGTCCAAAAAGGCTGAAATGTCACTTCAAATTGTGCTTTATTTTCCTGATATGTTTTGTAAAATCCTTTTAAAGAAATTGAACAGCCTACACAATGACTCATGACCAGCTTTTCCCATTTTTTTTTTTTTTTTAAAGATGCCCAGTGGTGTTAAATAAAGAGCATTTCTCCTCCTCCTCCCAGGTTAATTTTCCATATGTAAAATCTTCTATTTTATGGGAGATGGTTCTTATGAAACAAATCTCACCCACCCACCCTGGAATTTAAAACAACAACAACCCTGAAGCATAAACAATATGGAATAACAAGATAAGATTCCAGTGAAGATTATTAAACATGCTTTTAGTTTATAAGAAAAAATGCAAAAAAAAAATGATTTTGATAAATTCTGACACATGCTTTTTTTTTTTTTTTTTCCCCCAAGCTGGATTACATATTTACTATTTCCCAAAGGCATTTGCCAATAAGTAAAAGTGGAGGCTAAATTATGCTTGTCCAAACAAGCTTCAATTTGTTGAAGCATGTCAGGGATGGAATTAGAAATGAAATGTGGAGACAATGGTTTAGTAGCGAGTAAGAGATAGGTCAAGAGACAATCAATTAAAGAAGCTAAAGCCCAATCCTGTAATCAGGAAAAACTTCCACTTGATAAAAAGGATAGTCTGCCTGGCCCTTAGACAGATGTATGGCGAGGGCCAAGGGAGTACAGAGATTGGTGTATCTCCACTTCCCCTCTGCACTGGCCTACAGAGTGGGATCAGTGCTAGCGGTGTGTACCAACCTCCCTGTAGAGATGTAGTAGCTGGTGCGTTCACCCTGCAGTCCAGTGAGCTCAAGGAGACATTGTGTTACATGCCTGATGCTGTTCCTGAACCCCGCAACTCCACACGGCTCATGACTGTGGGCTATGTCTAACAAGCACGGTCTAGCCCATAATCACGAGAGCTGGCTAAAAAATGCAAAACTAGTTTCATGAAAAATTTCAAATGTTTTCATTTGAAAGGGATCAAAAGGCCCATTTTTGTTTTTTTGTTAAATTGAATACTTTGAAAATGTTTTCAAGACGATTAGCTCTTATTTTACTTAGCAAAATCTCAGTTTAAAATAAACGATGCTGACATTTAGTTTTTGATAACCATTTAATTTTATTAAATAAAGTTTTTTGAAAAAATGAAAATGACATTTCTTTACCAAAAACTCAGTTTTTGAAAAACAGCAGTTTTTGGATTAAAAAAATATAATTTGAAATATGTTGATGTTGACAACCTCTAAGAATTACCTTCTAACCAATGGGACTGTTGTCATATAAGAACCTGGGGTCCAGTTGGTTGTGACACGGGGCTCAAAGATGTAAAGATCCCAACTTATTTTCTATTGCACATTGAACTGTTAATTGTTCTTCATAGATTTTGTGCAAAGAAACTCTGGCCTGCTTTTACCATAGCAACCAGATCATAAAATATTTTCTGAACAGTTAGCAAGACACCCAGAGCAAAAACACATAGAATTCAAAGGGCTAATGATTTTTCATTGTGGGGGAAGTTGCTTTATATTGCAGGGGAAATTGGTGTTTAAAAGTCTCCCACTGGTGCCAAAATATTTTCATGGAGAAGAGTCACAATCCTCTACAAATCCTTTTGGCTCAGTTATAGATCTTACAATGGTACCTGCTGTCACAACACTGCTCCACAAGAGCAGAAGAGAAAAGACAGGGGAAAAAGTAAACTTCTCTCTCCCTGATGTTTGCTTCATTCACATGCTGTAGGTGTGATACAGTATGAAGACATGTCGGTCATGAACAAAAATGCTTTAGACTCTGGACCCTGGGATGATACGTGGTTATATAGAGAGACATGCCGGTAGAATGGAGGCTGTATGCACTTAGGCCCTGGTGAAGTCCACACCTCAGAGCTATTGTTTCTGCAAACTCAGGCAGACACCTCTGTATCAGTTGTATTAACTTCACATTTTGAAGATTTTCTTCGCAACCATAAGAGCTAGAGATGGAAATGAAAGCCATGAGACACCGGAGAACAATGGAGAGGCCCGAGGCTGTCCCGGAGAGTGTTTCATGTACTACATGCTGGTTAATAACACGAAAGGACTTCATTCTTCTTTAAACTAAACTGGCCATTTAATAAAGCAACCATTTAAAGAGCTGCTCCAACTGCAGCCGTGTGCACATGGACTGAATTCCGAGTGCCTCCTCCGAATTGCTCCCTCTGCAACCCATGTAATTGAAGCTATGTCAAAATGTAAATCAACCAGTATGGTAAAATAAACTGTCCTTACGTCTTAAAGAAAAATTACCCACCAAGAGATAAAGTAAAACTTTTTACACTGACAAATTTTGCTGTACAAATGTATGAGTGCGATTGTGTGATGGAGGTGCTTGTGATGGTAGGGGACAAGGCTCAGCAGCCCTGGGGCTCACTTCGGTTTATGGCTTATGTTCCTAAATGCTCATGCTTCAGGTTTTCAGCTGGCCACCTGTAGGAGTCAGGCGGGGATTCCCCCTGCCCCCCACCCCCATGTATTCCCCCATGTTTTCTGATTATTTATTTATCTCCTTCCTCTGAAGTGTAAAGGATAGCTGTGGCCTGAGATGAAACATTGGATGGGGAGGACCAGAGCTCTGACATGGCAATGAGCATTCTCTCTCTCAGGTGCATGGCTGGCTGGTTCCTGCTCAAATGCTCAGAATCTAATTCATCACCACATGTGGGGTCAGGAAGGAATTTTCCCCCAGGTCAGACCTTGGGTTGGAGTGGGGGTAGTTCAACTTCCTCTGCTGTGCGTGGGTCCAGGTAAATTGACAGGATTATCTGGGTATATCTCACTTAGGGTATGTACTACCCGCCTGATCAGCGGGTAGTGTTCGATGTATCAGGGATCGATTTATGGTGTCTTGTCTGGATGCGATAAATCAATCCGCTAATCAACACCCGTACTCCACCTCGGCAGGAGGAGTAAGCAGAGTCGACGGGGGAGCTACGGCAGTCGACTCGCCGCCGTGAGGACGGCCAGGTAAGTCGAACTAAGATACTTCGACTTCAGCTACACAAATAGAATAGCTGAAGTTGCGTATCTTAATTCAAACCCCCCCGCTAGTGTAGCCCAGACCTTACTCATTTCCCTACCATTGCAGGGGCCTCAGGCACTGGTTCACCTCGGTCCCTGTTATTCCCTGCCTGTGGCACATAATAGTCTAGTCTCCAGAGAGAGGGGACCAAATCTACTGCAATCACTAAATTTGAGTGAACTGGCAACACCTTGGGAGTGGGCAGGGGAGTTCAAAAGCTTTTAAATTGTTTTTTAAAAGTCTTTGATTTTGGAGCCAGTCTTATGAGACTTTAGGGTGTGATTCATGAGTTCTGAACTCTTGGGGTTGGTGATAGTGACTGTGTTATGTCTTCTCAGTTATGAAGGACACTTCGCTTGAGCCGAGGATGTAGTAAGGGAACCTTCATAGCAAGTGAGGGGGGGCCCTCCCCACCCTTTCCGCTTGCATTCCCACCCCCGTTCCATCCCTTCCGCCTCTGGCCCCCAGGTACAGCCCCTATTCCACCCATGGTCCCACCCGCTTCCACTACCACCCCACTGCTGCCAGCAACCCATTTTCTCCTTTCTGTCCCCACCCCCAAGACCAGAAAAGCTCTGTTCCCCACGCTACAACCTCAGGGCCACAGAGGGTAGTGAGACCTCCCCCCAGCCCTGAGGCTGTGACAGGGAGCGAAAGCACCTCCAGTCCTGGGGGTGGGAGCGGGGTAGAGAGAAGCCAGGATTTGAGGATGGGGGTGGATAATCATCCCAGTTTGATGCTGTGGCCAAAAGGGCAAATGTAATCCTTGGATGCATAAACAGGGGAACTTTGAGTAGGAGAAGAGAGGTTATTTTACCTCTGTAGATGGCATTGGTGTGACCACTGTTGGAATACTGTGTCCATTTCTGGTGTCTGCAATTCAAGAAGTATGTTGATACACTGGAGAGAGTTCAGAGAAGAGCCACAAGAGGGATTAAAGGATTAGAAAATATGCTTTATAGTGATTGAGCTGTTTGGATCTATCTATTTAGCTTAACAAAGAGAAGATTAAGAGGTGATACAATCATACAATAAAATGGGGGCTAATTTAGCTACAACTAATCAGGAAAGAGATCTTGTCGTCATCGTGGATAGTTCTCTGAAGATGTTAAGAATCATTAAAAAAGGGATAGAGAATAAGATGAAGAATATCTTATTGCCCTTATATAAATCCATGGTACGCCCATATCTTGAATACTGCGTACAGATGTGGTCTCCTCATCTCAAAAAAGATATACTGGTATTAGAAAAGGTTCAGAGAAGGGCAACTAAAATGATTAGGGATTTGGAACGGGTCCCATATGAGGAGAGATTAAAGAGACTAGGACTTTTCATCTTGGAAAAGAGGAGATTAAGGGGGGATATGACAGAGGTATATAAAATCATGAGTGGTGTGGAGAAAGTGAATAAGGAAAAGTTATTTACTTGTTCCCATAATATAAGAACTAGGGGCCATCAAATTAAATTAATGGGCAGCAGGTTTAAAACAAATAAAAGGAAGTTCTTCTTCACACAGCACACAGTCAACCCATGGAACTCCTTGCCTGAGGAGGTTGTGAAGGCTAGGACTATAACAGGGTTTAAAAGAGAACTAGATAAATTCATGGAGGTTAAGTCCATTAATGGCTATTAGCCAGGATGGGTAAAGAATGGTGTCCCTACCCTCTGTTTGTCAGAGGGTGGAGATGGATGGCAGGAGAGAGATCACTTGATCATTACCTGTTAGATTCACTCCCTCTGGGGCACCTGGCATTGGCCACTATTGGCAGACAGGATACTGGGCTAGATGGACCTTTGGTTTGACCCAGTATGACAATTCTTATGTTTTTAGGTGACTTATTTGCAGTCTGAGTACTTACGTGGGAACAAATATTTAATAATGGATTCTGATCCACTGGCTGGAAGCTGAAGCTAGACAAATTCAGATTGGAAATAATGAGTACATTAAGTGAGAGTAACCATTGGAACAGTTTACCAACAGTTGTGATGGATTTAAATTTAAAATAAAGATTGGATTTTTTTTTCTAAAACAATGTGTTTGGAGATTATTTTGTTCACGGGACTGCGTTGGAGGTCAGATTAGAAGGTACCAGTGGCCTCTTCTTACCTAGGAATCTACTATGCTCAGTGTGTTACAATAGTCTAATCTCCTGGTTGCAAAGACATGGATAATTTTTTGGCCCAACCTACAATCAAACTAGTCACTGTCAGTCAGTCAACCAAAATCTGAAGATCTTTAAAATGTAGAAAAAAGAAAAAATGATTTTACAGTAAACCCCTTTTTATGATGATTGAGGAGTTCATAAAAATCAAAAAATCTCAAAATGTAGTAGGTCTGGCACATAAGAGGCAGTATGGTGCACTGTATCACTTTCTTCTTGTCCTTCAAACCACTGCAAAGCAATTTCCAGAACACTGAAGGCATCGGAATGTGAAGGGCTGTCGACTTGTTCTTCATCAACATCATTTTTGTCCCTATTCCCTCGCCGCCGCCCTCCCCCCCCGGCCGTTGGTAAACAATGGTTGATATAACTGGTCGTTCATAAGAATTAATGTTTATAAAATCAACTTGCAACAGTACTCGGCATCACATAGATTAGCATATTGTATGTCCGTTTAAAACAAGAGTTTTAAGGACCTCTTGAACTCCTTGAACCCACTTAGAGAACAAGATTTTCGCCACTATATTTCCCTATTATTAATTATATTGATTTAGCACCAACAAAGCTCAGCTACACGAACACAAAATAAAGCTAAAGGTTCCAGCTCCAAACAGCTTGCAATCAAAGACAAATTAGTTGTTCTAAGCTGAACAGTTCTAGTAAAGGTGCTTGAAAACGTCTGTGTAAATCATTACATTGCCCGTTTAACACCATAATTCACACATTTTTTATTTTAAACTTATATCCTTCCTTCTCTAGTTTCAGGCCATTACCAGAGGCAATATGTAGCAAAAGTGGTATTAATTATTCCTTCTCAACCCCCTTCAGCTACCAAGAACAATTCCTACCCCACCTTCTATATTTAATAGATCATCAAATCTCCTAGCAACTGCCACATTACCAAGTTATTCAGGTGTTCCAAGATTTGCTATGAAAATGGTATTAGGTGACTGCCAGATAAAGCAAATCTTGAAGCATCTTTCTATTTTATCATTCTCCCTTCTAGCAGCAGTGACAAAAACTGGATCCCAGTTGCTGTTTTAATGTTACTAATTTTGCCACATATCTTTGCTCTTGTTCTACTTGCACAACTACAAAAGTTAATGGGAGTTTCGCATAAAATCAGTGGCAGAACATGACCATTCCTGCTAAATTCACATTCCCATAATTTAATTTAATTACATCTCTAATTGGTCACCCATGGCAAAGATCTTGTTATATAACACGTCTACTATTTTATTTAGGTGGATGCATGGGAAGGTTTTAGCATTTTCTCACAAAAGCAATACACATGCTGAGTGATGGTTTAAATGTTTCTCTAAAGCTGTGGTGGAAAAATATGAATAATAGGAGACCAAGATGTAAAAAACATTGCAACTACCTCAAACACCTCTTAAAATAAAAAATTATCAAGTTTGGACCTCATAAAAGGTCCTAAAATCTTAAGAACTAATACAAATAAGTACAAAGAGTCTGGTGGCACCTTAAAGACTAACAGATTTATTTGGGCATAAGCTTTCGTGAGTATAAACCTCACTTCCTAAATCCTTCCCATGCCAAATAATTCCATAGGAGTCTTCCCCACTTTTCTGCATCGTTAAAATGCACAATACATTACCACTTAATTTGAAAAAGGACAGTTCACAGAAGCAGTTGGCACCGGTATTGTCACTAATCACTTTAAGAAAGTAGACTTTAAACATGCTTCATAGATTCATAGATTCATAAATTCTAGGATTGGAAGGGACCTCGAGAGGTCATCGAGTCGAGTCCCCTGCCCGCATGGCAGGACCAAATACTGTCTAGACCATCCCTGATAGACATTTCTCTAACCTACTCTTAAATATCTCCAGAGATGGAGATTCCATAACCTCCCTAGGCAATTTATTCCAGTGTTTAACCACCCTGACAGTTGGGAACTTTTTCCTAATGTCCAACCTAGACCTCCCTTGCTGCAGTTTAAGCTCATTGCTTCTTGTTCTATCCTTAGAGGCTAAGGTGAACAAGTTTTCTCCCTCCTCCTTATGACACCCTTTTAGATACCTGAAAACTGCTATCATGTCCCCTCTCAGTCTTCTCTTTTCCAAACTAAACAAACCCAATTCCTTCAGCCTTCCTTCATAGGTCATGTTCTCAAGACCTTTAATCATTCTTGTTGCTCTTCTCTGGACCCTTTCCAATTTCTCCACATCTTTCTTGAAATGCGGTGCCCAGAACTGGACACAATACTCCAGCTGAGGCCTAACCAGAGCAGAGTAGAGTGGAAGAATGACTTCTTGTGTCTTGCTCACAGCACACCTGTTAATACATCCCAGAATCATGTTTGCTTTTTTTGCAACAACATCACACTGTTGACTCATATTTAGCTTGTGGTCCACTATAACCCCTAGATCCCTTTCTGCCGTACTCCTTCCTAGACAGTCTCTTCCCATTCTGTATGTGTGAAACTGATTTTTTCTTCCTAAGTGGAGCACTTTGCATTTGTCTTTGTTAAACTTCATCCTGTTTACCTCAGACCATTTCTCCAATTTGTCCAGATCATTTTAAATTATGACCCTGTCCTCCAAAGCAGTTGCAATCCCTCCCAGGTGGTATCATCCGCAAACTTAATAAGCATACTTTTTATGCCAATATCTAAGTCGTTAATGAAGATATTGAACAGAGCTGGTCCCAAAACAGACCCCTGCGGAACCCCACTCGTTATGCCTTTCCAGCAGGATTGGGAACCATTAATAACAACTCTCTGAGTACGGTTATCCAGCCAGTTATGCACCCACCTTATAGTATCCCCATCTAAATTGTATTTGCCTAGTTTATCGATAAGAATATCATGCGAGACCGTATCAAATGCCTCACTAAAGTCTAGGTATACCACATCCACAGCTTCTCCCTTATCCACAAGACTCGTTATCCTATCGAAGAAAGCTATCAGATTGGTTTGACATGATTTGTTCTTCACAAATCCATGCTGGCTGTTCCCTATCACCTTACCACCTTCCAAGTGTTTGCAGATGATTTCCCTAATTACTTGCTCCATTATCTTCCCTGGCACAGAAGTTAAACTAACTGGTCTGTAGTTTCCTGGGTTGTTTTTATTTCCCTTTTTATAGATGGGCACTATATTTGCCCTTTTCCAGTCTTCTGGAATCTCTCCCGTATCCCATGATTTTCCAAAGATAATAGCTAGAGGCTCAGATACTCCTCTATTAGCTCCCTGAGTATTCTAGGATGCATTTCATCAGGCCCTGGTGACTTGCAGGCATCTAACTTTTCTAAGTGATTTTTAACTTGTTCTTTTTTTATTTTATCTGCTAAACCTACCCCCTTCCCATTAGCATTCACTATGTTAGGCATTCCTTCAGACTTCTTGGTGAAGACCGAAACAAAGAAGCCATTAAGCATCTCTGCCATTTCCAAGTTTCCTGTTACTGTTTCTCCCTCTTCACTAAGCAGTGGGCCTACCTTGTCTTTGGTCTTCCTCTTGCTTCTAATGTATTGATAAAAAGTCTTCTTGTTTCCCTTTATTCCTGTAGCTAGTTTGAGCTCATTTTGTGCCTTTGCCTTTCTAATCTTGCCCCTGCATTCCTGTGTTGTTTGCCTATATTCATCCTTTGTAATCTGTCCTAGTTTCCATTTTTTATATGACTCCTTTTTATTTTTTAGATCATGGAAGATCTCGTGGTTAAGCCAAGGTGATCTTTCGCCACATTTTCTATCTTTCCTAACCAGCGGAATAGCTTGCTTTTGGGCCCTTAATAGTGTCCCTTTGAAAAACTGCCAACTCTCCTCAGTTGTTTTTCCCCTCAGTCTTGATTCCCATAGGACCTTACCTATCAGCTCTCTGAGCTTACCAAAATCCACCTTCCTGAAATCCATTGTCTCTATTTTGCTGTTCTCCCTTCGATAATCAGAGATGCTTGGGTAATAAAATATTCACTCCCTGCCTTCTTACATGATTCATCTTCTGTTATCTGCCCCTCTCTGAATATTTCAAGTTTTGCTTCTGAAAGTCAGCATTTCCAGAAAGAAATTTGAATTTCAACAAAATAGCATTTCTGGGTCAGAAACATGGAATCATAGAAATGAAGGGGTGGAAGGGAGCTCAGGAAGTCCATTCCCCTGCGCTCGGTCAGAATTAGTTATACCTAGACATACATCATGTCCATCCAACATTGTGGAACAGTCTGAGCCTGTGGCACTGTCTATGTGTCTGAAAGGAGGAGCTCAGGGACTGAGTTTGACTCAGTCACAAAAATCAGTTTCTGCCAAATCCTCTAATTGAGCTGCAACTTCCAATGTAGATGACTTTCCAGGCTGACCTGTGCACTTCTTGTAAAACAGCCATACTGATTGCAAGGAGGGGGGTAAAGAGCTACAGTCAGAGATTGTCAAAAATTCAAGGTTCCATTCCGTGGGAAATTCTAACATTTAGAAGTTCTCTTTCATCCCAAATCAGAAAAGGGTTTAAACTTCCTGTGAAACAAAACGCCAAAAAATATTGTGTCAGAATGTGACATTACCCAGGGCACAATCTGTAGCATTTAACAGTCATGTCCCCTCAATTCTCCAGATTGGAGTTCAGGAGACAAAGTCTGTAGGGATGGGAACCTCCAGATGTTTCTTTCCCAACATGTAAATTTCTCGCTCACACCCTTTTCCCTGCTAAAGAATGGCCACTTAGTCAGGCAATAGTCTATTTGATTTTGTTCAATCAGGCTGAGGCATCAGTTTGCCTTTTGTCTCCGAGGAAATGGTTTGTGGCTGCTCTCCGTAATATCATATATTAGAATCTTACAACTTTACATACAATGTTGCCACACATATTTTACCAGGACGGTAATTATCAGCAAGTCATGATTTTTCAAATGATACCTCACAAAGCATAGTTTGTACAAAATCTATTATATCATCATGCAAAAGGGGTGAACGTAGGTTACAGACTGTCACACAGAAATATCTAGCTGAAGCACCTCATTGTGACTTTAAACTATAATTTATTTTATAGTTTAATGCAGAGGTTCTCAAACTGTGGTCCGTGGACCACCAGTGGTCCGTGAGCTCCATTCAGGTGGTCCATGGATAGTTCCCTCTAAGGTGCGTGCCTGGCGGCCGCACACAAGCAAATAAAGGGCCACCCACCGAATTAGTGGAGCCGCGCAGGTGTGGCTTCACTAATTAGGTGCCTGGACCCTGGAGAAGAGTGGGGTGAGAAGAGGGGGTGGGGGGAATTTGGGATGTGCAGCGCTGTGGCGGCCAGAGAAAGAGGTGACTTTCCCCAGCTCCAGGGCTGTGGCTGCCAGGTAGAGACAGCCCTCCTTCACAGCCCCAACTTGGGGGGCTGCCATGGTGCGGGAGAGAGGGCACATCCATCCGCATTAGAAAGGTAAGACTACTGATATTAAAATATGAGTTGTGTGCTTTTATTTGTAGAACAAAAAATGTTTATTATTAAGTTTTTTTTAATTTTGCGCTTTTATCTAAAGTGCTTTACAGTAGTTAGCTAATAATACAAACAACATTTGGAAAGATCATTAAGTGGTCCACCGAGACCCTCAGCAATTTTCAAGTGGTCCGCGAAAAAAAAGTTTGAGAACCACTGGCTTAATGTATTATGTAACAATTGAAAATATCAGGTCAAAGAGCTTCATTTTGACTTTATCAAAACCTTTTGTTTTGATAATTTTGTCAGAATCCATACTTCCCATGAAATATTTCAGTGCTGTCAAATCAGCATTTTCTGATAGTACATTATTCCATAGGAAAACTTTCAGCCAGTTTGTAGGGGGGCAGGGACTCCCTCAACCCTCAGACCCTGTTGTCATCATTCGTACTGCCTTTCGCCCTGCACACTACCAGTTTGTAGCACACAAGGGGTTCTTTGAGTCGAACAACAGGCAAAAAAAGGGTCCTCTCCTCTTTTTCCCTTATGAGAGAAGGGTGAAAACAAAGAAAAGCAAAGGTGGTCTGTCTCTCAGGCAGTCTTTCTGGATTCAGCAATATGAGGTTGGTGTATCAGAGTCTATTGTCCCTTAGTGGGGCCTACCCTGAGGCCCTCCTCCTGGGGCGTACTGCTTTACAGCCGGTCTGTGCAGCTCTGGGAGTGGTAGAACCTCCGACTGTCTCCTTCCTCTGAGGTGGAGCAGCCCTCCTTCTGATCACCACCCCCCTTCCTGGTTTCCTTTTTTAAGCTCCTCCTTCTCCAGGCAGAACAGGTGCAGGCGTGCCCATTAGTGCTGAGCAGGCCCAGAAGAGCTTGCTAGTCTCTTCTCCACCAGAGTGAGGGCGTGACCCTTCACACAGCTTTAGGTGCTGGGTATAAGAACCTGAATAGAACAGTGTAGTAGACTCCTCAGAGGGCCAGGTGGCCTAGTGGTTAATGCATTTGGTTTCCAGTCTCTCGCCTCCCAGCAGGAAGGGCCTTCTGTCCAGTTCCTAGGGTTACCATTCGTCCAGATTCTCCCGGACATGTCCGGCTTTTTGAGTTTAAAAATAGCGTCCGGGGGGAATTTGTAAATGTCCGGATTTTTCCCCCCCCATGCAGAGCACGGCACAGCTGACACAGCAGCCAGCTGGATCGAGCCACTTGCATGGGGCTCTGGCAGCCAGAGCCCTCCTCCGCTTCCCGCCTCCTCTCCCCTGCAGCTTCAGATCACTCCCCTCCTCTCTCTCCCCTCCTCCTCCCTGCATTCGCAGATCGCCGGCCATTCTCATAGGGCCTTGTAGTAGGTCCTAGCCGGGGCTCGACCCTTCCGGACAGGAGGGGAGCCACACCGACTTACTACTGTGGGAACAAGTAGTCAGTTAGTCCCGAAACTCCGGCTTTTTAGTGCAGAGTCGGAGCAACCACAGTTAAAGCTCAGGCCCTTGTTTGCAGGGGCTGAGCGAGCAAAGAGTTTAAAGCCCAGGCCCTGGATCAGGGCGGGGCAAACACAGTTAGGCTCAGGCCCTTGTTGCAGGGGCTGAGCGAGCAAATAGTTTAAAGCCCAGGCCCTGGATCAGGGCGGGGCAAACACAGTTAGGCTCAGGCCCTTGTTGCAGGGGCGGAGCGAGTGAATAGTTTAAAGCCCAGGCCCTGGATCAGGACGGGGCAAACACAGTTAGGCTCAGGCCCTTGTTGCAGGGGCTGAGCGAGCAAATAGTTTAAAGCCCAGGCCCTGGATCAGGGCGGGGCAAACACAGTTAGGCTCAGGCCCTTGTTGCAGGGGCTGAGCGAGCAAAGAGTTCAAGCCCAGGCCCTGGATCAAGGCGGGGCAAACACAGTAAGGCTCAGGCCCTTGTTGCAGGGGCTGAGCGAGCAAATAGTTCAAAGCCCAGGCCCTGGATCAGGGCGGGGCAAACACAGTAAGGCTCAGGCCCTTGTTGCAGGGGCTGAGCGAGCAAATAGTTCAAAGGTACGCCTAGGCTTGCTGTAGCCGAGCGTTGGGTGAGGGGGAAGCCTGCCACCCGTGCAGGGGGTGGCAGGGGGGAACGCAGGCCCACCCACTCCACTGCGTTTCAGCCCGGGGCCCTAACAGCGGTTGCTGCCGCTGCTGGTCAGTGGGGTATCCAGGCCGCAACACACTGACATAGGCTCACACTCAGTTGCAGCCGGACCGGGGTCGGCTACCCCCGGGCTACTTTCGTGATTCCCCTCAAAGCCTACCTCGTTTGTTGCGCCGGGATCGGGCCAGTCCACCTGCATGGGCTCCTCTCTGCCCGGGCTCGGCGGCAAGTCTGGTAGCTTTGCCGGGAAGTCCGGCCAATGGTCCTCAGGCGGCTTTTCTGGATAGCAGCAGGGGCGAAGGGGTTCGGGTCCAGTCTTACCCTCAGGGTTAGTGGGGTCCGGTTCCCAGGGGTTCTCCCAGTGGCGGGCGTGAACGGGCTTCGGCGGCTCCTCCTCGTAGCGGGCCCGGGGTAGCTCAGGCCAGCCAGGGTCCAAGCCCCGGTCTTTGACGGTCTCCTGGCCAGGAGCTCCCGGCCGCACGTCTGCTTCCTGTGGTGGCTGAGACCCAACTGAGCTCTGGCGGCCGGCCTTTATACTTCCTGTCCCGCCCCTTGACTTCCGGGGGGCGGGGACAGGCGGTGGTGGTTCCACCCACTCTGGTGCCGGCACGTGGGCTCCCTCTTCTGCATAGGAGGGGAGCCACACCGACTCACTACACACCCCCCCCCTTAAGACTGGCTTCCGCCTGTCGGGGCCAGGTCCTGCCATTTTTTCCATGCGGGATAGGAAGTCCGCATTTGTATGGTTCTTACCAGCTCGATGCTGGACCGTAAATGCGTAGGGTTGTAAGGCGAGGTACCACCGCATAATGCGGGCATTATTATTTTTCATTTGCATTAGCCACCGGAGGGGGGCGTGGTCTGTGACGAGGGTGAACGGGGCCCCGAGGAGGTAGAAGCGCAGGGCATTGCAGGCCCACTTTACCGCGAGGGCCTCTTTTTTCACCACGGCGTAATTTTTTTTACGGGGGAACAGCTTTCGGCTGAGATATATTACGGGGTGGTCCTTTTCCTTCACTTTTTGGGACAGGACTGCCCCTAATCCTACGCCGGAGGCGTCGGTCTGCAAGATGAATGGGCGTTTAAAGTCCGGGCTATAGAGAACCGGCTCCTGGCAGAGGCACTTTTGCAGTGTTCGGAAGGCCGCCTTACATTTGGGGGACCATCGTACCTGCCGGGGGCTGTCCTTCGTCAGAAGCCCAGTTAAGGGTGCTGCGATGGTTGCGAACTGGGGGATGAACCGTCTGTAATACCCAACGAGGCCCAGGAACTGCCGAACGTGCCGTTTGGTCGATGGGGT
The DNA here is from genome assembly GCF_027887155.1 of Malaclemys terrapin pileata. NCBI lineage: Eukaryota > Metazoa > Chordata > Testudines > Emydidae > Malaclemys > Malaclemys terrapin. The sequence continues at coordinate 329,552,825 of NC_071505.1, forward strand.
GGGACAGTCCAGGAGGGCCTGGACTTTCCCGACGAGGGGCTTGACCCGCCCGCCCCCGACGGTATAGCCAAGATAGTTGGTCTTTTGCCAGGCAATTCGGCACTTTTTGGGGTTGGCGGTCAGGCCCGCCTGTCGTAGGGACCTTAGGACCGCCGCAACCCGGGGCAGATGATCCTTCCAGCCGCGGCTATAGATGACCACGTCGTTTAGGTACGCCGCCGCATAGTCCTGATGGGGCTGCAGAAGTTGGTCCATCAGCCGCTGGAAGGTGGCCGGGGCTCCATGGAGACCGAATGGCATTTGTGTGAATTGGTACAGCCCCGTTGGAGTGGCAAAGGCGGTCTTCTTTTTTGAGGTCTCCTCGAGGGGGATCTGCCAGTAGCCTTTGCTCAGATCCAAGGTGGTGATATACTGGGCCTCCCCCAGGCGGCCCAGTAACTCGTCTACACGGGGCATTGGGTAGGCATCGAAGCGCGAGATGGCGTTTACCCTCCGAAAGTCGATGCAGAAGCGGCGGGTACCGTCCGGCTTGGGCACCAGGACCACCGGACTACGCCACTCGCTCTGGGATGGTTTGATGACGCCCAGAGCCAGCATGGCTCTTACTTTCTTCTCGACCGCACCCCGCATTTGATAGGGCAGGGGCCGGGTTGTTTTTTGAACCACCTTTCCCGGCTCGGTCTGGATGGAGTGTTTGACCAGGGACGTGTGGCCCGGTACGGCCGTGAAGGTTCGCTTGAAGGTTTGCAGCAGGCAGTTAGTCTGTTTACATTGCTCTTTTGTGAGCGATTGTTCTAATTGGGGTGCCGGGGGGTTATCCGTCGAGGGTACCTGGGGTTCCAATTCCGGCTTGGGCGGGCATGGGTTGATTAAGAGGCCCTCCCGGTCCTGCCACCGTTTTAGCAGGTTGACGTGATACCGCTGAGTTCCCTTTCGCTTGTCCGGTTGCCGCACCTCGTAGGTGACGGGACCGACCTTACGCACGACTTTGTAAGGTCCCTGCCACCGGGCTAACAATTTTGACTTACTAGACGGGAGGAGGAGTAGGACACGGTCTCCTGGTTGGAACTTCCGGACTTGGGCTCCCTGATTGTAGGTCCGTTTTTGCCGTTTTTGCGCCGTTTTTAAATTTTCGCGGGCCAGGGCTCCGGCCTGGGCAAGGTACTCCTGTAACTGGATGACATATTTTAGGAGGCCCTGGGCTGGGGACACTGACTGTTTCCAGGTTTTTTTTATTAGGTCTAAGAGGCCCCGCGGTCTGCGTCCATACAGCAGCTTGAAAGGGGAAAATTTTGTTGAGGTCTGCGGGACTTCTCGGATGGCTAGCAGCAAGGGTGGAAGGAATTGGTCCCAGTGGCGGAGGTCCTCTGCGGGAAATTTCCGCAACATGCTTTTCAAAGTGCGGTTAAACCGCTTTACCAACCCGTCCGTCTGCGGGTGGTACACGGACGTCCGGAGTTGTTTGATGCCTAAGAGGGCACAGACCTGTCGCAACAATTGGGACGTGAAGTTTGTTTTTTGGTTGGTCAGTATTTTTCTAGGCAGTTCTACTTGGGCGAAGATTTTCAGCAATTTCCCCGTGATAGACCGGGCGGTAATACTTCGCAGGGGAATGGCTTCGGGGAACCGAGAGGCATAGTCCACCAAGACCAGGATGTATTGAAACCCCGCGGCACTTTTCGGGAGGGGGCCCACGAGGTCCATGGCGACCCGTTTAAAGGGCGTTTTCATTACTGGCATGGGGACCAGGGGTGCCTTGGGGATCCCGGGCGGGGCGACCCTCTGACACTCTGGGCAGGAGGCGCAATATTCTTTTACCTCCTGAGAGATTCCTGGCCAAAAGAAGCGCGCCAGGATTCGAGCGAGGGTCTTTTCTCGCCCCAGGTGCCCGGCGGCTGGCACATCGTGGGCCAACTTCATTACCGCCCTCCGGTGACACAGGGGCACTAACAGTTGGGTTTGTGGTTCCTGGGTGCGGGGGTCACGGTCCAGGCGGTAGAGCCGGTCCCGGCGCAGCTCAAAATGGGGCCACAGGGTGGCCCGCTGGGGGTCCACAACACTCCCATCTACTGCCGCGAGCTGCTTGTAGAAGCGGCTAAGGGTGGGATTCTCTTGCTGGTCCCGACAGAAATCGGTATCGAAGCGGGGCTGAGGGGCCGGCTTCGGTGGCAGTCCCGCTGCGTCCGTGTTGTCTATTTCGGTCGCCGGGCCCTGCTCGGGGGTCTTGGAGGAGGACCCCAACCGATCAGCCCCCAGGGCCGGCGTGGACCGTAGGACTTTCTTAAAGGCCGGCCAGTCCCGACCGAGGATTACAGGGTATGCAAGATGGGGAGCTACCCCAACCACCAGGTGTCGGGTGATTCCCGCAATGGTTAGGGGGACCCGGGCGCTGGGGTATGGTCGGACGTCCCCATGGATGCATTGCAGATGAATGCATCCGAGGCGGGTATCACCCGGCGGTACCAGGTCCTTACGGACCAACGTCTGACCACAACCCGAGTCGATCAAGGCCCGCGTAGTCCGCCCTCCGACGGCCGCCGGGACGGTCAGCTTGGGGTTCATGGCTGGCCTGGCTCGAGTGTGGCCCGCCCACACTTGCCCATAGCTGCAATTCATCTCCGGACAGTCTTGCCGGAGGTGTCCCATTTTCCCACAACTGAAGCAGGGTCCGAGTTCAGGTCGTCTGCTCCGGGGGCCTTTTCGGCTTGGGCTCCGCGGGGGGCTTCGCCGAGCCCTTGGGGGCCCCTGGCCCGGGGCCACTGGTCCGGTCCGAGGAGTCGGGTCCGCGTGCCGGGTCCGGATCTCGCGGCGGGGGTCGGGCCTCGGTGCGGGGTGTCGTGGTCCGCTCGGGGTTTCCCCTTTCTTTTCGCCGCGGGCTGGTTCGGGCCCGGGGCGGCGGAAGGTGGGCCCTACTGCATCTTCGGCGGCCAGGAAGTCCTCCATTAGTGACACCGCCTGGGCCAGCGCCGTCGGCCGGTGGCGAAGCACCCAGGCGCGCCCTCGGGAGGGTAGGGTGTGCACGAACTGTTCCAACACCACCTGCTCGGTTACCTCCTCCGCCGTCCGGGTGCCGGGCTGTAGCCACCGTCGGCAAGCTTCTTTTAAGGTTTGGGCCACTACCCGCGGTCGGGCCCCGGTGGGGTAAGTCTGGCCCCGAAACCTTTGTCGGAAAGTCTCGGGACTGACGTCGAGGGCGTCCAATATCGCGGCCTTCACCAGGTCGTAGTCCCGTGCTTCCTCAGCCGCCAATCCACGATAGGCCACCTGGGCCGCCCCTGTCAGGTAGGGGGCTAAGAGGGTAGCCCACTGGTCCCTGGGCCACCCGGCGACGAGGGCTACCCGCTTGAACGTGACCAGGAATGCCTCCGGGTCGTCGTCTGGGCTCATCTTAGTCAAGCGAAGGGGGGCAGCTAACCGCGGCATCTCCGCAGCCTCCCCTGCCGGCCCCGGTGCGGGGCGAGGGAGCGTGACCAGCAGCTGCTGCAGCTGGACTTCCAACTGCCGCACCAGCTGTTGCTGTTGCTCGAGCTGGGCTGTGTGCTGCTCCTGCTGCAACTGGAGTTGGGCGGCATCTCGCTGCTGTTGCTGTGCGAGCTGAGCGGCCTGCTGTTGCTGTTGCTGCTGCAGCTGGGCCGTCTGCTGCCGCTCCTGGCTCTCCGTGAGCAGCTGAAACAGCCGCTCCATATCCATTTCTTAGAACGGGGGGGGGCAACTGCCACTCCCCCTCTAGCCCCTTTTTACAGGGGTAGGGGCTCGTGCCCCACGTTGGGCGCCAAATGTAGTAGGTCCTAGCCGGGGCTCGACCCTTCCGGACAGGAGGGGAGCCACACCGACTTACTACTGTGGGAACAAGTAGTCAGTTAGTCCCGAAACTCCGGCTTTTTAGTGCAGAGTCGGAGCAACCACAGTTAAAGCTCAGGCCCTTGACTGCAGGGGCTGAGTGAGCAAATAGTTCAGAGCCCAGACCCTGGATCAGGGCGGGGCAAACACCGTTAGGCTCAGGCCCTTGTTTGCAGGGGCTGAGCGAGCAAAGAGTTCAAAGCCCAGGCCCTGGATCAGGGCGGGGCAAACACAGTTAGGCTCAGGCCCTTGTTGCAGGGGCTGAGCGAGCAAATAGTTTAAAGCCCAGGCCCTGGATCAGGGCGGGGCAAACACAGTTAGGCTCAGGCCCTTGTTGCAGGGGCTGAGCGAGCAAATAGTTCAAAGCCCAGGCCCTGGATCAGGGCGGGGCAAACACAGTAAGGCTCAGGCCCTTGTTGCAGGGGCTGAGCGAGCAAATAGTTCAAAGGTACGCCTAGGCTTGCTGTAGCCGAGCGTTGGGTGAGGGGGAAGCCTGCCACCCGTGCAGGGGGTGGCAGGGGGGAACGCAGGCCCACCCACTCCACTGTGTTTCAGCCCGGGGCCCTAACAGCGGTTGCTGCCGCTGCTGGTCAGTGGGGTATCCAGGCCGCAACACACTGACATAGGCTCACACTCAGTTGCAGCCGGACCGGGGTCGGCTACCTCCGGGCTACTTCCGTGATTCCCCTCAAAGCCTACCTCGTTTGTTGCGCCAGGATCGGGCCAGTCCACCTGCATGGGCTCCTCTCTGCCCGGGCTCGGCGGCAAGTCTGGTAGCTTTGCCGGGAAGTCCGGCCAATGGTCCTCAGGCGGCTTCTCTGGATAGCAGCAGGGGCGAAGGGGTTCGGGTCCAGTCTTACCCTCAGGGTTAGTGGGGTCCGGTTCCCAGGGGTTCTCCCAGTGGCGGGCGTGAACGGGCTTCGGCGGCTCCTCCTCGTAGCGGGCCCGGGGTAGCTCAGGCCAGCCAGGGTCCAAGCCCCGGTCTTTGACGGTCTCCTGGCCAGGAGCTCCCGGCCGCACGTCTGCTTCCTGTGGTGGCTGAGACCCAACTGAGCTCTGGCGGCCGGCCTTTATACTTCCTGTCCCGCCCCTTGACTTCCGGGGGGCGGGGACAGGCGGTGGTGGTTCCACCCACTCTGGTGCCGGCACGTGGGCTCCCTCTTCTGGATAGGAGGGGAGCCACACCGACTCACTACAGGCCTCCAGCAGTCTGGAGCTCCTCCCTCTGGTCCCCCTTCCCCTGCTGCCCAGTGCGCCGCTCAGCAGCACTCTGCGAAGGCGGGAACCGGGCTATGCGCTCCGTGGGGGAGCGCAGCAGCGTGTCGGGCTCTGTGTGGAGCCCGACACACTGTTCTGAGCGGCACGGTAAGGGTGCCAGGGGGTCGGAGAAGAGGCAGGGGGGTTCTGGAGGGGACAGTCAAGAGACGGGGAGCAGGGGGAGGGTTGGATGGGTCAGGAGTTCTGGGGGGGGCTGTCAGGAGGCGGGGGTGTGGATAAGGTTTGGGGCAGTCAGGGAACAGGTACGGGGTATGGTCCTAAGGAGGAAGTTAGGATGGGGGGGTCTCAGGAGGGGGCAATCAGGGGACAAAGAGTTGGGAGTTCTGGGGGGGGCTGTCAGGGGGCAGGGATGGGGAGAGGGATTGGAGCAGTCAGGGGTCAGGGAGCAGGGGGCTTCAGATGGGTCGGGAGTTCTGGGGTGGGGGTCTGTCAGGAGGTGGGGAGTGGTTGGAGGGATGTGCAAGTCCCGGAGGTCAGTCAGGGGGTGGGGGTGTGGATAAGGTTTTGTGCAGTCAGGGGACAGGTAGGGGGTAGGGTCCTATGGGGGCAGTTAGGATGGGGGGGTCTCAGGAGGGGGCAGTCAGGGGACAAGGAGCAGAGAGACTTAGGTAGGGGGAGAGGTCCTGGGGGGCAGTTAGGGGCAGGGTTCCCAGGAGGGGTCAGTCAGGGGACAAGGAGCGGGAGGGGGTTGGGGGTTCTGAGGGGGCAGTCAGGGAGCGGGAAGTGGGAGGGGTAGGGGCGAGGTTCCCACCGTCCTCTTTTTTGATTGTTGAACTATGGTAACCCTACCAGTTCCTAACACTTGTATGTGGCTTATCCTCACATCAGGGTTTTCAGTGTCCTTACCAGAGGAGGAAGAATGGTGGAAATGAGGATTATTTCCCACCTGCAACAAGGACAGTCGGTAGGGAAGTCCAGGCCCTCCCTCTCCACCAGGCTCTGACCCAGAACCCTATGAGAGAAAACAACATCCCATAGCTGCCTCCATGGGTCACTTCTTACTATCCGTCTCCCCCAAAGTCTCCAAGTTCAATATAAGATAGCAAAGGGGCAGGGCTACCTGGGCGCAGTATTGTCCTTTAATCCTTTCAGGCCCAGTGGGGTGTTTGTACACCCCCTCACAAACAGAAAAACAGAACTCATGCTGTTGAACTGACACCAGAGTGTGAGACCCTAGAGAATGAGAAGGGAAAATAATAATGCTGGTTGTGGTTAGTGGGAGGAGAAGGAGGATATGCATCCTTCCTATAGCTGGTGGTGCTGCTATTTCAGCATCCACTATGACTAATACTTGTTTCCATGGTTGCTGCAGAATCTGCCCTTGCTTCTACTGCATGTGCCATTAATGCATCTGCTCAGGACTTGTTTTCAACCCCCTATTTAAAATAGCAGGAGCTCTTCCCCTCCGCTCCCATCCCCCAAGGTGCTGGGTTACAGAGGAAGGTTTCATTGCTATTCTTTGCCCTCTCTCATTTCATTCCTCGTGATATTTTATGCACAGGGCCTGCCTTACTGAAAATGGAGCCCTGGGCAAACTTGTATTTTGGTACCCTTCCTCCCTCATCACTCCTGGCTCTTACGGGCTCCCTCCCCGCCCCACCCCATCACTTCCGGGCCATAACCTATACTTCATATGGAATATCCACAGGAAAATCCATTCAATGTAAATGGGCATCTCCCATGGTCCAATGTGAGTTAAGTGTCCCTTGATGAGCCACTTACTTTGACTAGTCTCTTCAAGTTGTGCTGGCTAACTACCTTGTGGGCGTTACCCCAGGAGCAAACATTTGAAATATAGGCATAAAGCCAAAACTCATAACTTCAAATACAAAAATGATACATGCGTACAAATAGCATAAACATATTCAGCAAATTATAACCTTTTCCTAGACATCTTATATGCCACATTTTGTACAAAATTTGTTGCAAATATATAACAGTGGTTGCAACAATGATCTACATGTTCATGTTTTAATCAGATAACGTCAAAATGAGTAACTGATACAACTAGCAAATTCCTAGGCCACTGTCAGCAGAAGCGCAGAAGAAAGGGTGGCATGGTATATGGCAGGGGTCGGCAATGTTCGGCACGCGGCTCACCAGGGTAAGCACCCTGGCGGGCCGGGCCAGTTTTATTTACCTGCAGAAGCGGCAGGTTCGGCCGATCGCGGCCCCCACTGGCCGTGGTTCGCCGTCCCGGGCCAATGGGGGCGGCGAGAAGCTGCGGCCAGCACATTCCTTGCCCGCGCCACTTCTCGCCGCCTCCATTGGCCCGGGATGGAGAACCGCGGCCAGTGGTGGCCGCGATCGGCCAAACCTGCCGCGTCAGCAGGTAAATAAAACTGGCCCGGCACACCAAGGTGCTTACCCTGGCAAGCCGCGTGCCGAACGTTGCCGACCCCTGGTATATGGTGTATTACCACACTTGCTTCTGTGCTGCTGCAGTGACTTGTGGTGCCTAGCGCTTGGTCTGCGGCTCAAGGCAAGCTTCGCGCTGTCACATGGGGACTGCATCTTGCCAGAGCCCATGGCCCTCCTGCAGCCCCTAGCCACTCCTGGCTCACCACGAGCATTCTGACAGGAAGTACCAAAAGTAATAACAACAATAATAATACAAGTGTGTGTGGGTGTGTATGAGAGAGAGAGACAGTGTGTCAGAGAGAGACAGAGAGAGAGACAGTGTGTGTGTGTGACTGTGTGTTGGGGGATTGTGTGAGAGACAGTGTATGTGGGTGTGAGAGCCTTTGTGTGTGTGTAGGTTTGAGAGACAGTGAGCACACTGTCACTTTAAGTGCCCCCTCCCTGCCTCCTTCCCCCCTGCTCAGCCCAGCTTCCCCCCCCCCCAAGTTGAAGTTTCGCTCCTCCTTGCCCGGCCCGTCTGGCCCCCGCCGGAGACCAAGCGGTGCAGGGCCCTAGTCAGGGAGGGACTGCAGCTCTGGGCTCCCCAGGGTTGGGGCAGAGCCAGAGCCCTTCGCAGGCCATCTGAGGAGCGAGTGAGGAAGGGACCAGGGGGTCAGGGAGAAGCCCACCAGCCCAGTGCGGGGGAGGGGCCAGAGAAGAGAGGATTTGGCCACAGACAGCCAGGGGAAGCCCGAGCCCCTTGTTGCACCCCCCTTGCTATGGAGCCCTGAGCGTGGGCCCCATTTGCCTGGCCCTAAGGCTGGCCCTGTTTATGCATGCTTTATTGGGGGAGGCCTCCTTTCTTCCAGCTATTTTGCCAGACACCTTCAGCTTTCCACGTGAGTGTGAGATAGATCATATCAGTACATATGTTGCAAGAAAACAGCCTACTGGTATTTTGCATTAAGACATAGTCTGTAGATGGAGTTCCCTGTTAAAATCCTGGCCCTCGGTTGAAGGGAGGATTGGAAGTATTCCCCTGCCTTTGATGGAGCTCAGCCCTTCTCTGCAGTATTGTCAACCCCAAGTGTTCAAAAATCATGAGTCAGGCTCCAAAACACATGAAATTGGCTTAAAATCATGCAATTTTTAAAAAGCGTCAAGTTCTTTTTATTTGACTTTGGGGGTTGAAAGTGTGAGCCCTGAACATTCCAAGCTTTTTCTGCAGCCATTAGGGTTATAAACTATCATAAAACAGTAACAGATTCCAACAGCTGTAAGTCTAAGAAAAACAAAAAACAACTGCTGCAAGACTCACAATATAATTGTGAAAGTTGGCAAGACTGAAACAGTTGAATCAGCCCTGGCAGAGATTAGTTACTTGAGAGACTGATGCAAACAATTTACTTTCCGGAATTATTTGTCTTTGGAAGGGACCAGATTGTATCAGCTGACAAGTGTTTAAGGACAGATATCCACTGAGTCCAACCCTTCCCTCTACCCCCTTGTAGACAGGTCTGGGGATTAGTTCTCACCCAGTCTGGCACCCCTTTCTGTCAGCTGACCACACTGCAGCTTCTCTCTGGAACTAGGGGTGCTCCCTCTTCATGACTTAGACTTCCAGCCTGGTCATTATTTTGTCAACTACTTCGGGGACATCAAAGTGCCACTGGACAAGCTAGCCATATGCTGTGTCAGACAGTCTTCTAGCCCAAGTCCAGGTCCAGTGCCACCTTCCCAGCAACTCGTAGGAGAACCTGGGCCCACCCTCTACTCAGAGTTCCAGCCCAGGTACCCTATGCCTAACAACCAGGGTCTACTCAATCTGAGACCCTGTTTCTGTTTCCCTGGGCTCCTTCCTATCTCACTTCTTTATCTCTTGACCCACCTCTGGGTTTAACCAGCCCAAGCTTCCTCTGCTCCCAGTGGCTACTCCACTGCTTGACAAACTTTGTAGTTCCAGACAGGATCCCAGGGTTTACTTGCCCCTAGCCAAGTCCCCCCTTTTTGGGGGGGGTGGGGAAAGAGAAGATATACCTATCTCATAGAGCTGGAAGGGAGTCTGAAAGGTCATCAAGTCCAGCCCCCTGCCTTCACTAGCAGGACCAAGTACTGATTTTTGCCCCAGATCCCTGAGTGGCCCCCCTCAAGGATTGAACTCACAACCCTGGGTTTAGCAGGCCAATGCTCAAACCACTGAGTTATCCCTCCCCCTTTCTCCCTGGGGAATGACTGCAGACTTCCTCCCTGCAGCTCCATCTTGCTCTCAGCTTCCTAGCTTCATACAAGCCCAGCCTGTCCCTGCCCAGCTGAGCTTCTTCTTCAATTAGGCTGTATTCATCCTGGCTCTCCTCCAGATGCTGCCTATAAGGTTAATTGACCCCCTTTAACCTGCTCAGGTCTTTGGGTGAAATGGACACCCTGTCACACCCCTCCACAATATCTTCACACCAGTTTCACATGACACTGTGCTACACTATAAATACACTCAACATATTGTAAAGGGCAAAACATGCACATTTTCCCCGAAGCACATCTCCATATACAGTTTGGTTTCCCCAGAGGCATTGCATCCACTTTGGATACAGCAGTGAAGGTGGTTTTGCTTAAATGTGAACAAATCCCCTGGTCCCTCACTCCTTCTCTTTGCAACCCCACAATAGTACTGGGTTGTTACAGGCAAAGGGAGAATATTTTTATAGGAGCCTGTGTCTGTGTTTCATGTAGCACAATGCTAGGTAATCACGAGAGGATGCTGTCTTGTAAAACTCAAACTGGCTCTTAATTAGGACAGAGATACTGCTACCCGTCATATGCTTACAGACTGATTTCCTGGTGTTCCCGTCAAACTTTTCCCTCCTGCAAGCTGTGCTCCTCCCTCCGAGTTCCACATGGATTGCTATAGTCTGTTCCACCATTGTCAACCCCACAACAGCCGCCATGTTGAAAAGGGTTACAACCAAGAATGAGATTTTACTGGGTCCTGGAGGGGAAATTTCCTTTAGTGCATTTCCCCTGTCCTGCCACCTATTTAGAGGCTGGGAGGATGTTCATTTCCAAACTGACATTGGCCACTCTGCCTTGAGAAGGAGCTGCTGAAGGCAATTCACATGAAATGGGGATCAGAGTATTAGACCTTGGTATGGACCAAGAGCCACCAAAAGCTCATCAATACGTGAGCAGAGGGCTGGGTACAAATTATCAAAGCATCTAACCCCAATTGCAGAGTGAGTCTACAATTGAACTTGCAGTAGGACTCTCTAGATGATGCATCTATGTCCTTTCCTCTTCCCCTGCTCCATATTCTCATGGCTTCCTCTACCTAAAGCAATATAAAAATTGTACAGGTCAGCACCTAACAAGGGAGGAGCCTTCTACAAGGCAGTGAACAAACTGGATGAAACAGAAAGTGACTGAAGAGTTAAGGGCCAAGGGACAATGCCTCTTGACTCTTCTTAATTGGGTATCTCATACCTAGTGTAACCAGAAGAGGCATTACCAGTCAGCATGCCCCAGAGGAATGAGTCGGACATTAAAGAAACTGGAACAGCTCTAATTGCATGCTTCTGTGACATTCTGTCTCTCTTAGGATATTGCCTCCTGGTTGTCAGGATAGAGTACCAAAGAGGGAGTGTCACGAAGTGACTGCCTGGTGGGCTAGGATGACCTGAGCAGCACAGGAAAAAAGAAAAGGAGGAAGGGGGGGGAGGTAGGAAAAAATAAAGGAGCCAGAGAGAAAGTAGTAATAATTATAAAAGGGTGTATCAGTATGTAGTTTATCATCATCTATAGTCTTTAGTCCCATTTCCCCATAGTTCTTTTACATTTATGGCAAATCACAATTTTCCTAGTGAGGCAAATCCTATTGATAGCCCATGCTCCCCAGACTGAATACCTTTTCCCCAAGATGTTTGTTTCTTCCACTGCCTCTTTCTGGAGCTGTCTGCTTGTGGGATGTAGCCCACGAAAGCTTATGCTCAAAAAAATTTGTTAGTCTCTAAGGTGCCACAAGTACTCCTGTTCTTTTTGATTTTCCTAGGCACTCTTTCCACCCCCGTCTTCTTGAGTGTAACCTCATCCTTCCCTCCTCCTTGGAATGAGCTGGGTCTGGCTTTTACAGATGCCCTCCCACTCCCAGCAGCCTCTCAGAGGACTGGGGAATCAGCTGCTTGGGTGTCCCCCCCCCCCATGTGACACATAACTCTGTCACAAGGGGGTTATTAACTCTGTTCCACACCAAGACCAATGACTCAGTACTCTAGAAGTCTAGATGGTGGTAAACTGGAAGCCTTTAGAGAAGTTTAGAGGATTGCTACACAATAGCAATAAGTAGGGAAGAAACAGAGCACAATGGTAATATCTAGCCAGTGAAGGGAAAATCTTGGCAACAATGTTTTATTTACAGAGATATCCAGATGAAATAGTAGATTTAGAGTCTGATCCAAAGCCAAGCCAGGAAGTCCTTACTCAGCCTTTTGACTAAGTATGTGAGCAGTGAGAACTGAACAAAAGATTTAAGAATTTGGCCCAAGAGAAGCCAAAGTTACATGCAAGCTAATTAACAAACATGACTGCACTAATAGAAACACTCACTGAATGTTAAAAGTTCAACTTCTCTCTTGAATGTCCCTAGTGACAGAAGATGCTCTTTACAGAGTTGCACTTTTAAACAATCCCTAATTAAAGAAATTTGAAAAGATCATTTCCTCTGGATTTTTTTCCACTAAAAAGGCTTTAAATGTAATTTTGTAATTTGCATGAATACTTTTAAAAGGTGTAGTTAAGATAGGTTGGCAATTTCCCCTCTCCCCATTTCAAATTTGATAATCCTTTCTGAATAAAAAAGAAACATTCATCGAGTGTTTTTTGTTTGTTTGTTTGTTTGTTTCACCCTCCATAGCTCCCCCATCCCCGGCCATAGAGCTTAAGGCCAGAAGGGATCATTTGATCATTTAGTCTGACCTCCAGTATAACACCAGCCATTAAATTTCACCCAGTTACCTCTATATGGAATGCAATAACTTGGGTTAGACTGAATCATTTCAGTTCTCAGGAGACTAAACTGTTCTATGCCTCAGGCAGACAGTAGGAGAGATGAAGGTGCCATCGATACTTGAAGCTTCTGCAATGGCAGGGAATTGATTAGGTGAGATATGTTCAGATGATCCACAGCCAACCTACAGAGAAGGGGAAAAAAAAAAAACCAAGGTCCCTGCTAATATGACTCATGGAAAAATTCTTTCACGACCCCAGAACTGGCCATCAGCTTGACCCTCAATATATGAACAAGACACAACAGCAAGGCTCCGAGAAAAAGAATTCTCTGTCCCACCAAAGAGCATGAGCCCACCCTGTGTGGAATCTTGTCTACATCTGTGGCCAATCCCTGATATCCACAATTTTAAGTGTTACAGTGGTGTGCACAGATCCCAATGTGATGCATGTGGTATAAGAAATTAGGTAGAATAGGTTCATTTCAACTGTATTTCAAAACAAATCTTACTGTACTGTAGTGAAATATATCCAATTTCTGTAGATGTACTGCTATAAACCTCATTAATAGTCAAAGATGCCAAGGTTAATATACTGTTAAATGTCAGCTGACTGTAAAATTTAAAAGGCCTGATTCTCCTTTTTCTTATGCTGGTTTTAAACAAGTGTAATTCCACTGGCTTCAGTGGAGTTAATCCTGATTTACCGTAGTGCTAGTGAGAAGAGAATCGAAAGTGCTTTCTGCCTTCTACATTAGTCATCCCACTCAATGAGGCTCTAGAGCAGTGGTGGGCAACTTGCAGCCCGCCGCTTCCTGCAGCTCCCATTGGCTGGGAATGGCGAACTGTGGCCACTGGGAGCTGCGGGGGGCCATGCCTGCGGACGGTCAACGTCAGCAAAATGTCTCGTAGCCCACAATCAGATTACCCTGATGGGCCGCATGTGGCCCGTGGGCCGCAGGTTGCCCACCACTGCTCTAGAAGGTGAGAATCAGGAAAGCCTGCCACAGATTTTTAGTTGAAAACACATTCATTTTATACAATCATGCTCTGTAATTCTGAGGTTGTTCCTAGATGTCTGACACCAGCACTTTGTGAGATCGAGCTGGAAGAGCTAGCTGGGTTATTTGGCTTGAAGGGGGGATAATTATATAATTTGGTGTGCTTGTTTTCATACCAACCCCAGAATGCTTTTCCAGCCAATGCTGGTGTCTGAACTCTGCGTACACGCTCCGGAGAGTGAGTCACAGTCAGGAGAGCACAAAGTTGCTTTTGATAGGATGCTATAGGGCATGTAAATAGCCATGTTGTGCCATTAGCTTTTTTAAAACTAGTTTATCAACATCCATGCAATCACTGTAACAAATTAATATCAAAACAAAAACTATCATCCCCAGACTATGGTTGACAAGCTCCAGAAGGGACCCCATTGTCTTAAACCACCATATTAAAATAACTCCAAGCAGGGCCGGCTCCAGGCACCAGCTGAGCAAGCTGGTGCTTGGGGTGGCAGATTGTTGGAGGAGGCATTCTGCCCAATCCTAGGGGGGCACGGCCGCTTTTTTGTTGTTGTTGTTCTTGTTCCGCTCCGGCCGCGGAGAACCAGAGCGTCCTGCAGGGCAGTCCTCTTCCTTCCCTCCCCGCCGACCGGAGCGGGGAGGGAAGGCGCAGCAGGAGGGGCCCCATGGCAGCGCCCCTGCTGTAGCCCTGGCCGCCCCCTTCTCTCTCTCTACCGCCTGCTCCCTCCCCCTCCCGCCCCAGCCGGTCCCCCTGCACCCGTGCTCCGGCCGCGCTGCAGTTTTTTTTTTTTTTTTGCTTTGCCGTTCTGGCCACCCCATTTTTTTTTTTTTTTTTGCTTGGGGTGGCCAAAAAGCCAGAGCCGGCCCTGACTCCAAGGATGCCAGTATAATTTTGTTTGACCTGTTAAAAGCACATCTCTGCAGGCAACTGATTTTAGCAGTTCCCTTGGGTGAGTGCTTGCTTAAAACAGGTTTCACTGTATTATAAAAGACTTACAGCAAGATATTATGTCTAATTACTTCTTATCACAGTTTAACTTTTCGATGTTAATTAAATGCATTCATTTCTGTTGCCAGCCAACATGATCTTAGTTGTTGGGTGAAAGTTACAAGTTTCTTATTATTATAAATTGGGTTCATGGGTATTAAAATCTGTCATTTTCCATGGACTTCATCAGTATTTATTACCCTCAATAAATAAATATTGTCATTAGCATACAACTGACACTTGATATACATCAGCCACTTTATAAATATATCTTTGCCATAGCTGTAAGAAAATGGGAGTCTGTGGTACTTCTTTATAAAGCACAGAAAAATAGACTGTAGGTTATTATGTATGCTGTTTTAATGGCATGGCAGAGTGAAATGGATTTAAATAAAATTAGAACCCCACTAAATTTCCTGTCATGCTGTCTGGAGTGGCTCACGAGTGTGAATGACAACCTCAGGGCAGACTGTTAAGCAGGGCACAAAGACCAAACTGGTTGTGAGTTCTATACTTGGATTTCACCTAACATGTATCAAGTGTAAACTCCTCAGGCATTATAACAGCCTAATCATGGAGTCACAGACAGTACCCTGGGATACTCCCATTTTACCTTGGCAAGCTTGCCTTTGGTCCCATACTCCAAAAATCACAGCGATATTCAGGTTACTCCCAGTCCCAAAGGATAAGTCACTTACCCCAGGTCAATTACACCTTAGATCTCACACCAAAGACAATACCTATGGCTATATATGTGGGGAAGGAGGGATAGCTCAGTGGTTTGAGCATTGGCCTGCTAAACCCAGGGTTGTGAGTTCAATCCTTGAGGGGGCCACTTAGGGATCTGGGGCAAAATCAGTACTTGGTCCTGCTAGTGAAGGCAGGGGGCTGGACTCAATGACCTTTCAAGGTCCCTTCCAGTTCTAGGAGATGGATATCTCCATTATTTAAAATAATAAAAAAAAAATAAGAGAGTTGTTTGCAATGTTAAGCAGATAAACATACATGTACCCATGATTTACAGTCTTAGGTTTCAGAAGATGATAGAAGCTGGTATAATAAGCAAGCTCTATATATCTGTTAGGGCTAACCCAGACTAAACAGCTGGAAATCTCTTGCTTATGCTTAGAAATCTTGTTTTCTTACAGTCCAAGCACCTCTATAGCCACTGTCACTTATGGCAGATCTTTCTTCTCTTACACCCCTCCCCCTGAGCCAGCTCCCAAGGATCACAGTGGGAGAATCAGGCATTTACTTTCCCACTTCTGCCACTTTGCCACTTCCTCCCATTCAGTTCCTGCTCCTTTTGAGCATCACTCTGATTCTTCTCCTCTCTCCCCCTCCCTACCGCTGCCATCTACCCAGTGATTCATCTCAGTCACCCAACTACATCCTTAGTGACCTCAGCTTCCACTTTCAAGTCCCATCTGATCCATTAGCCACCTTTGTCCTCAGTTGATCTTCAGCCCTGAATTAACTTTTCCACTCACCAATGTAACTGCTCACCTGACATTGTCATGCTATTCATAGATTCCAAGGCCAGAAGGGACCATTATGATCAAACAAAGATGGGCAAAAGGCTGAGACTTAATCAAATATGATCCTGGATGTGTGAGGATGTAAGGAAAAAAGGGTTATAAAAGATTGTGAGGCCAACCTCTCATTGGGCTATCAGGATGACAGGACAATGGAAACCTTATTGTCCTTCCCTCTTATGGTGCTTCTCCACTTCCTGTTCATTCCATCTTCATTTCTGATTGTCTCATCTCCATAAGGTTGTGGGTATATGCAATGCAAGAGGCCATTTTGCTATACTTATCTTTCTTTCTATGGTTGCTATTATACCTGTATGAATTTGGGTACTAAATAAAGTCTTTGTGTTTCTATGCACATGACTCACCGATCTAATTTCCTGTAACAAATCTCAAACTGCCACCTGATAAAAGAATCTGTTATTAGAGACTTGTGCATTTTGCACCCTAAATTAATCATAGGCTTCAGTGAGCACACTTAGCAGCTCACCTTTGTTGTTTGCAAGTGCCCAGCTGACCATGCCAGCTCCATGCACTAGATGTGCTCCTGCTTGGAGGAGACAGGAAGTATTGGATATATTGGGGCTGTGGAGAGAAGACTTTGTGCAAGCACAGCTATGGACCTGCCACAGAAATGTGGACATCTATGAGAAGAACGCCTGGGGAACGCAGGCAATGGGGTATAACAGGCATCAGCAGTGCTGCATGAAAGCGAAGGAACTTCACCAGGAACATCATAGGTTTCAGGAAGGGCAACAATAGAACTGGTGCTGCCCTGCAGATCTGCCTCTTTTACAATGAACTGCATGCCATACTTGGCAGAGACTCCACCAGCACCCTGAAAATCACCATGGATACCTTGGAGGAGCCTGAGACAGAGATCGCTGTCATGAACAGCAAGGAGGAAGAGGAGGAAAGGTGGTGGGGAGGAGATGAAATGAGGGACTCAAGCCATGCCACAAGCCAGAATCTGTTAGAGATTCTGCTACAGTCTAGCCAGTCCCACGAGATGTGTGCAGATGAGCCTGTTGAAGGAAAAGGAACCCAGAAAAGTGTGTGCATGCGTTTTTACATCTGAAGATGGTGCCCAGCCAATCCCCAAGTTAACAAGACAAAGGTTTCAATTTTTCATTGTATGACAAGAGGTAGAGGTACAACAAACAAAAGTAGAGGAGTTGTTATGTGCTTTTCATCTTCCATTGGGTTAAGTGGGAGAGGGGGCCATGCGGACCATTTTGTATATATACATAGGGATGTCCCTTTTATCCTCCTGAGAGATCTTGATGAAATTTTCATGGAGATACTCTGAAATCTTCTCCCAAAAGTTTCTGGGGATGGCAGCCTTATTTCTTCCTCCCCGGTAGGATATTTTCTTGTGCCACTTCAGGATGAGTTTGGCTGGCTCTGTTGCAGTAAACAGGGCAGTGGCATACAGTCCCAGGTGACTTTGTGACACAAATAGCAGCTGTGTTCTCTGTGTCTTTGTGACTCTCAGGAGTGAGATATCAGCTAAAATCACCACTACCTATTGGAAAATAGTACCAATATTCAGTGCCACTGCCCTATACTTGTACCCATAGAATAAGGACTGAAAACGTATAGCTTCCTACAACAGAAAATCCTCATCCCCCTCCCTCTTCTCCCCCCCGCCGGAGCACATATTCACCGTGGCTAGGGCTGGAGAGCGCTGCTGTGCTGAGATGTACAAAGCTGAAGCGTCAATAAATATTTCTTATTAAAAGAATACAGGAAGGGAGTTTTGAAACGTATCTTTCCCATTCCATCATCACTGTATATCAATGGTATATCTGTCTGTTTTTATCAGTAGCTTCTGATGTGGCAGCCTGGAGGACTGCTCCCATCCATGCCCACAGAATGCCTGGCCCTGATGAGGAGGAAAAGAAATAGGACTAGGGAGGACATGTTCTGCAAGATTCTTCAAACAGTGCTGCATTGGAGCTTGAACAAAGGGAGAAGGCTAATATGACCAACAGTATGGAGAAAGACAGAGGACAGAAGGCGTCTCAGGAGTCTCAGCAGAACAAGGAGAGAGAAATGCACTAGGATATAATGGATCTTCTCAGGCAGCAAACACAATTGCTGCAGACTCTGGTTGAGCTACCAGATTTGGTTGGTCCAAAAATTCCAGATTCTCTACCCTTCTCTATCCTTGTAGAACTCAATGGTCGCTTCTCCCTGCACCCCCAACATACCACATGGTGTCACAGACTGCATCTTAACCTCTACCACTCCATCCTGGTGAATAGCAAGGAAAACTGTAGCTTCAGATACACTGACCTGTAAGAACCAGGGTTGGTGTACCTGTACCCACAATGAACTACATTTGTGCTCTCAAATGGACAGAAATGTTTACTCCCTTTCTCGTTTTAAATTTTCACCCCATTAATTTATGTCAAAAATTGTATAACATTGTCTGTGGGGTCTTATTTACATATTGATTTTCTCCACTCCCCCCCGCCCTCCCCTCCACACACACTCAGTAAAATTCTCTTTTTGGAGAATCACATTATCTGTATTAGTTTACAACAAATATTGCAAAATGCATAGCGGTAGTCAAACCAAACGCTACTTGTAAAGCTACACCAAGCACCACATAATTCATAGCTCCAGGTAAACACCCAGTCATGTTTATAAATGTACACTAAGTACTCCACAATTCTTAGCAGCGTCCAAAGCTCCAGGCCCAGAGAACACTCCTAGGCAGAACATTCTGTGACAGACAGGTAAAGTTCTCTTTCAAAGCCTCCCTCAACTACATAGCACCATGCTGAGCTCTTGCAACAGTCCTTGTGTGTGACTCAAGGCAGGAGGGGAGAGAGTTTTGCCTCCCTCAGAAAGGGCAGCTTGACCCGCGTCCTTCCTGATAAGAATTGTGTTGAAGTTGCTGATACATTTTAGAAGAGCAGGATGTGCCCCAGGAATGTCTATTGGGGTCTCAAGGCTGCAAACTCTGGAAAAACCCACACCTGGTTAATCAAAAGAAGGAGCCTCTTGCTTGCCCATTGGAACTGCTTGCTTAACAAGTTTTTTTTAAGGGACATGTCATTCTATTACTAATGTATAAATAAGGGGGAAAAGCTTGAGATAGGGGGACTCGTTTGGGGACTGGTCTCTCCCTCTGGATGCATCTTGTGTTCCCCACCGGCAGATGGGCTGCCACTGTGCCACTCGAGAGCCACACTGAGCTTCGGTAATTATTGAGGGTTGGGGGTGTTTTACTAACCTGTTGCGGACGTGTGTAAGTGCTTGAGACTAAGTAAAGTTTAGCTTTAAGTGAAAGCACTCTTGTGTTGTCCTGTTTGTGCCAGCCATCTATCCGTCGGACGGCTGTGTCTCCCCTGATTTATTTCCTGACACCACCTTGCACAGAGTAAAAGTTACCGAGAGCTTTGGGTTGCAAGAACCCCGGGTAACATATCTAACTGTGTATGCATCCACATAACCAGAACTAGCAAGATGGTCTGACATAGTGCCATCTGGTGACTTCACCCAAGATTACAGTGGGGGCACTACATGTCATCTTCCCTTATGCTGATACACAACACATGCCATTCTACGGTGAACTGTGGACAATAGTATCGCCTCATGTCATTAAACATAACACTATTAGGAGATTATGGGCCTAATCCTGAATGAGTTCCATCAGGGGAGGAGAGCACCTCACACAAGGTACTTAGCACCTTGCAAAATCAGGCCTTCTGTCTCTACTAGAGCGAGACTCACAATGAAGTGGTGTCTACACTGCAGCTGTGAGGGAGCCTCCCAGTCAGGGCAGACAGACTCATGCAAACAGGGTTCATCTAGCATGCTAAAAATATCTGTGTGGAGGTTCAGATTAGCCACCCGAGCTCAGACTCACCTGACCCGCAGGGTCCAAGCTCAGGTAGCTAGACCAAGACTCTGCTGGTGCTGCAATATCTGCACTATATTTGAGCGTGC